>NC_069723.1:19315134-19631384 GCF_027358585.1 Pangasianodon hypophthalmus | reverse complement strand
ATGTTTCTCAATCTGGACTCTTCAGCATTGCAGGTAGCATGAGAACAAGGCCATGCTTCCTCCTAACCAAACAATACTCTCACTCTACTACTACACCTGTAGTGAAGTTAGAGGAGGAGAGCAGCTTGGAGCCCCTAGAGGGCTCTTGTAGAACTGCAACCTACTATAAATCCATAGTAACAGCACTATGAGCTGTTACTAGTGTTGCTGAGCTCACCAGTGCATTCCTTCTTTTTAAGAATGTACCAAATTGTTGATTTGGCCACTCCTAAACTTTCTGCTATCTCTCTGATAGGTCTGTTTTGTTTTTTCAGCCCAACAATGGCCTCCTTCACTTGCATTGACACCTCTTTGACCTGCATATTGAAAGTTCCCATGAACAGCTACCAAATGCAAATTAAACACTTGGAATTAACTCCACTTCTTCTGCATATTTGACCCCTTTCCAACAGTGGCTATATTATTTTGAGATCCATCTTTTCACACATAGGACAACTGAGGGACTCATACACAACTATTACAAAAGGTGTAAACATTCACTGATTCTCCAGAAGGGAACATGATACATTAAGAGCCGAGGGGGTGTAAAATTTTGCACAAGATGATCAGTGTAAATTGTTATTATTTTGTCTTCTGGGAAACATGTACATATCTTATGTAGCTTCTGAAAGGCAGTACTAAATGAAATAAAAATGAGATCTTTAAACAAAATGACAACAATTTACACCAATCATCCTGTTCAAAAGTTTACATTCCCCTGGCTCTTAATGTAGTGTATTGCCTTCTTGAGCATCAGTGAATGTTTGCACCTTTTGGACTCCTTTGGAAAGGGTCAAATATGCAGAAGATGCTGGAAAAGCAAATAATGTGCAGTACCTGGAGAATTTTTCTTAAGAACAGTGGGCAGTTTAACTGCTCAGGACAAACAAGGTACTCATGAGCGACTATCACAAAATATAAAAACAGTCATTGATCATCCAGATAACAACACAGTATTAAGCATCAAGTGTATGTAAACTTTTGAACTGGTTCATTTTTGTAAATTTTATTATTATTTTGTCTTGGGGACTATATGTAAACATCTGTTATGTGCAATAGCTTATTCAGGGCAGTACTAAATAAAAAAAAATAAATAAATAATAAAAAAATTGCACTTACACTGGCTCTTACACCTCTACTCTGTGCACTTTGCTCCTGTAGCACTCAATTAAAAATATTGTATGGTAGCACTACTTGTATTGTTCTTTGCTTGATATATTGCATTGCTTGCATTTCCTCATTCGTAAGTTGCTTTGGATAAAAGTCCCTGCTAAATGAATAAATGTAATGTAATATACATCATATACAATTATTTGCTTCCAATTTTGTGGCAACAGTTTGGGGACGGCCTATATATGGGTGTGATGGTCAGGTGTTCCCATATAGTTTAGAAATTGAAGAGAAAAAAAATGGAGTCTCCTCAAAAGCCTTGGAGGACAGAAAAACTGTAGCTTTGACTGGTCATAGCTGCACAAGATAGGGACAAGATAGGGATGTCTTTGCATGCTGTAGCAATTTCCTTTCACTGGAACTACGGGGCTTAGCCCAAAACTGTATTACAGCATAACAATGCCCTGTGCACAAAGGAAGGTCCATGAAAACATGGTTTGCCTAGGTTGGAGTGGAAGAACTTGAGTGGCCTGCACAAAGCCTTGACCTCAACCACACTGAACACATTTGGAATGAACTGGACTGCACCCCAGGCTTCAGCATGGTGATAAGCTTGTCCTGCATGCATTTGTAGCTGGATGATTCTGGAGTAACTCTATGATTCAATCCTGATTCCTGGTGAAGGTCATATCACCAAGGTTTGTGAAAAAGGTGATTAACCTTGCAGCATTTTCTGAAGGCAAACTGACAGAATGTTCTCCTTCTATGTCCAGTATGTGCAATATGTTATCATTTGTACCAGACAGCAGCTATTCACTAATCAGATGAGCTATAGATCTGTCATCTCTCAGGCCTCAACATCAATATCATCAGAAACATTTATAATCAAAAATGTTCAAAAATGAAAACAAGTGAACCTCATACAGATCTTGTGAACATATAATTGTTTTATAATATATTTATTTATGATCGTTCCCCATGTGTCTCTTTTTATGTATTTGTCCTTCCTGTGGTTCCCAAAAGAGGAGAATCAAAACTAAACAAAGAAATGGGGTTATAAAATCATACAATACTAGCAGGTGAGTAATATTTACATCACTTTCTGAGCTATCACGTGAGAAAATGTGGGTCAACCTGTCTACATATAACACATGCACACAAGTGGAACCTAGAGTACAAGGTAGGGCAAAATAAAGAGCAACAGTAAATTTAAGTACATATTTGAATAATTTAAACCAAATTTTCACTGCTAAAGCTTCTCTATTAAAAGTGTTGTAAGTAGAAATGCTGTTGATGCTTAGATAATTGTATAGTGTAAATTTAAACAAATTCAACTATGCTGAATTTGTGCATTTTTTAAAAAATTACTTCAATATGACTGTCATTTCAGACTGGAAAGGACGAGAACAGCATTAAACTCTACGCCATCATGAGTGCTTTGAACTACAGTTTACTAGAAAATGTATTATTTGTGCGTCCAAAGTACTTTTTCATCAGTGGATTTTCTGGGCTACCTTTCAGCCAATACTACTTTGTTTTTTTAATTTTTGTCTACATTGCTTCACTGTGTGGGAATTCAATTGTACTTTTCATGATATTAGTTGATCGAAGTCTGCATATTCCTAAATACATGGGAATCTTTAATTTAGCTCTGTCAGACTTTGGTGAAACAAATGCATTGATTCCTAACCTTGTGAAGACTTTTCTTTTTAATTCACAGTACATACCCTATGAGGCGTGTTTGGCTAACATGTTTTTTACTTTTTTCTTTGCTGGTGGACAGTCTTTAACTCTTGTTGCCCTGGCATATGATCGCTTTATTGCCATTTGCTTACCCCTGAGATACCATGCTATTGTAAATAACTCCTTCATGTTTGCAACTTTAGCAGCAATTTGGTTATTTAATATTATTACAGTTGGCACACTGGTAGTTTTGATTACACGACTTTCATTCTGTAAAACCAATGAGGTAAAGAGCTTTTTTTGTGACCATGGGCCAATTTACACAATTGCGTGTAATGACACCAGCATAAATTCCTTCATGGCAAACTTTTTCATTGCAGTATACCTGTATGCACCTTTGGTTTTCATAGTCATATCATACTTAGGTATTCTGTTGTCCTTAATTAAGATTACAACATGGGAGGGTCGTCTTAAAGCACTCAAAACTTGTGGCTCTCATCTCTTGGTAGTAGGAGTATTTTTCCTTCCTGTATCGAGTACGTACCTTGCTGCTGTAACATCCTCTCTCCATCCTAATGCTAGGATAATTAATACTTCACTATCAGTCGCAATTCCACCCATGTTAAATCCCATCATTTATGTCTTTAACACAAAAGATTTCAGAGGCTTTATAGTGAAAATGTTTAAAAAGAAAACTACAATTTCCCGGGTGCAGGCTTTGGCAAAGTGAGACCAGATATTTTAATTCTTTCCGCATGTAGACCTTGAGTACCACATGACTGTGTAGTGCAGGGTTTTTCAAGCATGTCGGCCAGTGTGTCTGCAGGTTTTCATTCCAATCAATTAGGAGCCACACCTGAAACATCTCTTACAGTTGGTGTGTGATTAGGCTGGAATAAAAACGTGCACCCACACCAACCATTTTCAGATAAGACTGAAGACCCCAGATTTTGGGCGTCTTGTTTAAACACACGAACACAGTCAAAGCTTAAATTAAGAGTCACAGAAATTAATCAGGGCAGTAAGCACCAAGAAAGTACTGTTTTTGTTTCTAGGACTGGAGTTAGTAAATTATGTGCTAGAATGAACCTAAAGCATTTCAATTCACTTAATTCATGTTCTATGATTCTGTATGGTTAATGCAATAGAACAAAATACTGGCTCCCTTTCATAAGGGATCGTCCAGAGAAAGCCCAACAATCTTCTTTCACATTAAGACCAAGGACCACAGGCAAAGAATATGATTTTATTTTCAACTATCAAGAATTCCTGGCAGAATTTGGATATATTCCATCAATAATTTTCTTACTTCAACACATTATATGTTAAGATATGCTATAAATGTGCTAATTATTGTTATGCATTTTATACTATACATATACTATATAGCCAAAAGTATGTAGGCACCTGACCATTAAACAACCCATTCCATGGGCATTAATATTCAGTTAGTGCTTTGTGGGGATTTGTGCTCATTCAGCCACAAGAGCACATGAGATTGGGCACTGATGTACAGCAAGAAGGCCTGGCATGAAGTCTGTGTTCCAGTTCATTCCAAAGGTAATCAGTGGGTTTGAGGTCAGAGCTCTGTGCAGGCCACCCAAGTTCTTCCACACTAAACTGCGTAAACCATGTCTTTATGGATGCCACTTTGTAAACAGGGGCACTGTCATGCTGGAACAGGTTTGGGCTAGGCCACTTAATTGCATTGGAAGCGAATGTAATGCGATAGTATACAAAGATATTCTAGACGATTGTGTGTTTCCAATTTTGTAGCAACATTTTGGGGAAGACCCTCATATGGGTGTTATGGTTAGGTGTCCACATAGGTTTGGCCATATAGTGTACTTTATTACATTACATACATTTGTCTAAACTCTACAACTACAACATGTACAGCTACAACATGTAAAGTTTATTCCCTATAACATAAGGTTTCTTTAGGTGATCTAATGATTCAGTGTGTAAGTCATTAAGTCAATAAGTCATTTTTTCCCCCTAAATATTCCTAAATGTTAAATAGTTTTAATTTAGTTTTTACAGACATTGTTTCCTAACCTTGTGAAGGCTTTTTTTTTTGGTTATGTTGCTCCATTTTCTCAAAACTACCCATTTCCCATGCTAGTAGATTTTGTAAAATTATGTATATGTAGTTCCTTTACTGTTAATATCAGTCCTTTTTAATGTATTTATTAATGTAGTTTTGATATTTTAACCATAAAACTATGCAGATATGTACCTGTTATACATTTGAATATAATTAATTAGTAAATAAAGTGAATGCTAATTCTAACATGTGATATATGATCTTAATACAAACTTGCTCCTGCAAGGTCAGTAAATTTTATTTATAAAGCACATTTACAACAACAGTACACAGTAGTAAACAATAATGCTGTACATATATAAGAATAAAATTATAAAGTAACAAAAGAATAAAAATACAGACAAGGCACAATAAATAAATAATAACGCTAAGAGATGAAATAGTAGTAATACCAATAACAAAAAAGAAAAAAAAAATTGGGAAAAAAAAAAATCAAAAAGCAAGCATGAAAAAATATGTTTCTAGGAGGGAGAATTCAGCCTGAATGGGACACCAGTCCATTGCAGGGCACCATGCATGTGCAAATTTATACACTCATCCACACCTAGAGGTTATTTAGTGTAGCCAATTTGGCTACCTTCATATTTTTGGACAGTGAGAGGCAATTGAAGAATCCAAAGGAAAAACACACGGACATGAGGAATATGCAAAATCAGAGTTCTGGAATGAACCAGGGACCCTGAAGCTGCAATGCTACCCACTGTGCCACTGTGAAGCCCATTGCACTCAACCCATATATTCAAGCTGTAGATGCCATTTTCAAAGGTGCTTTCAATTAATAAGAAATCTCTCATGGACAGACGAGTATATAATGAATGTAAGTGCTGCATGTAATCAATTAAACAATGGCATTGCATTTAGGACACTTTTTGAACCTGATCTGTGCCCCTTGATTCTGTGAATCCTTTCAGCCAGTCAGCATTTGAGTCAATGAAACTTTTGGTCATGGCTAAGATTCACTCCCCTCTCATTCAGAGAATTAGTTTAGTCAGTGGTTCAGTCAGTCTGAGCTGAAGATTTCCAGTGTTTCAGTGGTTCTAATAGTAATCTGTGTTTTTCTAAAAATGGATATACAAACATATAACACAGAATAATGATCATTAGTCATTTTACACTGCTCAAGATGTTTGTTATATGCCTCAGACGGCAGCATAATCAGGGTGCACATTTGGGCAAACGATGCAACTAAACAAATTGTTGAGCAAATCTGAACAAAATCTGAACAAAAATGTCATCTCTACACTGTATGTCATGTTGTTAAAAAAAAAAAAAAGAACTTATAGAACTCATGGGCATCCATGGCCAAATTACATACAGAATTCTATTGATTTTTGAAGTAAAAAGAAGTAAATACAATTGATGCAGCAAACTATTTTAAAATTTTTTTTTCCCCAAATGTGAATTGTACAGTTATTTTATATTTATATATTTAATTAACTTACTTTTGTGGTATGTGCAGAAGATTAGAAACCTTTAAAGTTGTAAAGTCTCAGAACTTATTTAGCTTGTTATACCTAAATTGACTCAAAAAGACTCATTAGGCAGTTAAAGAATTGTCATTGTCTGGAGTCACAAGTCCAGAGTGCAGTAAATTCTATGGCTCTTCAAACCTTGTGCTAACAGTCAGCAACCATGGGCTACTCTATGCAGCAAACTAAGGACCTGAAAATGAAAGCAATTTGTATGCAATTTGTATACTTGATAAAAAGATATCAAATCACTTCCAGCTCACAATTGCCACTCAATTGGACAAATGTCATCAAGAAATGGCAGGGAAACTGTGGAAATCAAGGCTAGATCTTGAAGACTGAGAAAACTTTTAGATAGAACTGCCCCATGGACAAAAAGGCAAAGCAAACCCCCATATGACACTGAGGACCTGCAGGATGCTTCAGCTGACTCAGGGGTGGTGTTGCACCATTCTACTCTGCACTGTTGCTTGCATAAACATGATCTGCATGGAAGAGTCATCAGAAGAAAATGTCACCTGTGACCATCATAAGGGACCATGTTATATATTATAAAAAAAAAAAAAAATCTGGATAAGAAATTTTGAAAACAAATGCTGAACTGATGAAGTACAATGAAATTCTGTTACTATAATCACTAAAGATATGTCTGAAGAAACAATATGACCAGTATGTTTGTTTATGGTTGTGTGGCAGCCAGTGACACAAGAAACTGCTATATGGAAGAATGGATTCCAGTAAATATCAGCATATTTGGGAAGCAATTGTGACATAGTCAGTCTAGGAACTGAAGCTGAAAAGAGCTTCTACAACAGGACAATGATCCAAAACATTTCTCAAAATTCACCATGAACTACTTCAAAGAACACAATCTTTAGCTTTTGGAATTATCCTCATGTTTCCCTGACTTGAACATTATTAAAAATATGTAGATAGATCTTAAACAACCTGTGCATGCAAGATAACCCCAAGATATCCCAGGATAGTAGGTGAAAACTCATTAAACAAGGACAGATAGACTCCTAGCTGGATAGAAAAAGTGTTTGCAAGCTTTGAAAGCTGCCAAGGGTGTTACTAAGTACTCACTTAGTAGGGTTTCCAAACTTTTGCACATTCCCCATTTTTTTTTTTTTACTTTAAGTTGATCAAATTTAAAATAACTATGCATTAATATGTTCAGATTTCTTTTAAATAGTTTCCCAGAAAGATTGTGTTTACTTCTTTTCACTTTAAAAACATTAACAAAATATGCAACTAGGCCAAGGGTTCCAAAATATTTACATACACCTGTATATCACAAGGTCCCCTCAATGGTATAACAAAAACGATGTGGGGCAAACTATTACTATGATTTGTGAGAGTCTTCTATATTCTACACAATGAATAAAATCTGTAGGTAAAGGTACAGTACATTCCTTTAATTTTATTTCTATTTTATTTGCAACTCTGTTCTACAATACCTTTCTTGATATCCTACTTCTTATTTTAGCTTCTGATCCAAATTTTGCTAGAAGACAAAGATTTACCCCAAGATCTTGTTTATTTTACCTTTACCAATGCATTACATTTGCTATTTCTGTAGTGTAGGAAAGATCGTAGGTAAAGATTACTAGTAAAAACCATCAAATGTCAAATAAGCCCTTTACTTGACAAGCTCTAGAAGCATTTTGTCTTTTTTTTAAGCTGCTGATGATCCCAAACTTGTCTCTTTATGCATGTAAAGTATTTGCCCATCCCCTGGTTCCCAACAGAGGGGAATCAAAACTTAACAAAGAAATGGGGATATAAGATCATACAGCACTAGCATGTGGGTTATATTTACATCACTGTCTGAGCTATCACATGAGAATACATGGTCCGATATCTCTACATATAATGCATGCTCAAAACTTGAACCTACATGCAGTAAATAAGCTAATAAGGTGTAAGGTAGGAAGAAAAAGGAGTATTTAAACAATTAATAAAAACAATTTTATTAAATCACATCTTAAATCACATTTTCACTGCTACAGCTCCATGGTTTTAAGTCTTGTAAATGTCTGTTCCATTATGTTATGTGATAACTGGTGTACAGTAAATTTAAACAAATTCAGCTATTTTCAATATCTGTGCTCATTTTTGTTTTACTTCATTATGTGTCATTTCAGGTTGGAAAGGACATGAACAGCATCAAAATCACAAGTGATTTGAACTACAGTTTATTACAAAATGCATCATTTGTGCGTCCAGAGTACTTTTTCATCAGTGGATTTTCTGGGCTACCTTTCAGCCAATACTACTTTGCTTTTTTAATTTTTATGTATATTATCTCATTGTGCGGGAACTCGGTTGTCCTTTTAATGATATTAGTTGATCGAAGTCTGCATATTCCTAAATACATGGGAATCTTTAATTTAGCTCTGTCAGACTTTGGTGAAACAAATGCACTGATTCCTAGCCTTGTGAAGACTTTTCTTTTTAATTCACAGTACATATCCTATGAGGCGTGTTTGGCTAACATGTTTTTTACTTTTTTCTTTGCTGGTGGACAGTCTTTAACTCTTGTTGCCATGGCGTGTGATCGCTTTATTGCCATTTGCTTACCCCTGAGATACCATGCTATTGTGAATAACTCCTTCATGTTTGCAACTTTAACAGCAATATGGTTATTTAATGTTGTTATAATTGGCACAATGGTGGTTTTGATTACACGACTTTCATTCTGTAAAACCAATGAGGTAAAGAGCTTTTTTTGTGACCATGGGCCAATTTATACGATTGCTTGTAATGACAACAGCATAAATTCCTTCATGGCAAAATTATGTATTGCAGTATACCTGTATGCACCATTGACTGCCATAGTCTTATCATACGTAGGCATTCTGTTGGCCTTAACTAAGATTACAACATGGGAGGGTCGTCTTAAAGCACTCAAAACCTGCATCTCTCATCTGTTGATAGTGTGTACATTTTTCATTCCTGTATCAAGTATGTATATTGCTGCGGTAATGTTGCCTCTCCATCCTAACATTAGGATAATTAATACTTCACTATCGGTAACCATTCCACCTATGTTAAATCCCATCATTTATGTCTTGAACACAAAGGAATTCAGAGGCTTTATAATGAAGATGCTTAAAAAGAAAAACACCACAATTCCCCTAGAAAAGTGATACCACACAGTTTAGTCCTTTCCACATTAGACTTGAGTACCACAGGATTGTATAGTGCAGGGGTCTTCAAACTTATCAGCTAAGGGTATGTATGTAAGATTTCGGTGGAATGAAAACCTGCACCCACACCGACCAATTTTGGATATGTTTGAAGACTCCTGATTTAACTGTTCCCCTGTTTAAGCACATACATTCACTCAATCAAGGGGTAAATAAGATTTCACAGAACTAAATCAGGACAGTCAGAACCGGGAATGTACTTTTTTGTCTTTCCAGGAGTGTATTGCAAAACTGTACTAGTACTTTCAGCATTTCCATTCATTAGATTAATTCATAATCTGTAATCTTATATGGTTGATACAGTAGAACCAAAAGACTGGTTTCCTTGTGTAGACCTTCAACAGGAAGCATAGCAATCTATCAAATTCCTGGAAAATGTGGGTATTTTCCATTCACAACTTTATTACTTCAACATGTTACATGTTAAAGGTATGTGAAAATATGATAACTATTAATATACCTTTTTTAAAATATATTTGTCCCTACTCTTTTACATATAACTAGTACAACTCTAAACTACAACTAGTATAACTATTTTTTTTCCAGGTAAAAGTTCACAATGAGTCATATATACCTGTAAAGCTTATTTCCTATAACAATGTGAAACAGTCCTTAGATGATGTAATGATTCATTAATGTGAAATAAGCCAACTTTTTTCCCCATGAAGTGGGGAAATAGGCATACTGCTAAATACACAAAAAGAGTTTCAATTTATCTCCATCAGACTATGGTGAAACAAATGTTCTGATTCCTAACTGTGGGAAGACATTTTTGATTCACAGTAAATTTACAGAATCATGTTTGGCTAATATCCCCCACCCCAAATTTATTAGTTAATAAAGTGATATCATAATGTGTGGTATCAGATACAAACTTGTAACTGCTCCTGAATGCATCACAGAGCACAGGAAGTGCATGAATGTATCCACAAGACTGCTTCTAAAATTATATTATGCTGCAAAAGGTCGTAAACAGCTGGTTCAGAATTTGCCGGATTGGGATCGCTATTGTATAATGTATTGTATTCTGAACAACTGATCATTCTCTTGTAATTTCTTTTATGAATGACCCATTTCTGTTTTTTACTCTGCCACTATCTATTAATATTTGCATGAAGCTGAAACATGTAATGCAAAGCACATTAATTCTGTGGGTAGTGTGAAGAGCTATCTATAAACATTCTTGCTGAAAAATCTGCTATCAGCTCTCTCATAAGTTATTTTCCAGCTCTGAATTTCTTGTCTGAAGTAATCAATAAATATTTGAGATATTCTAATTGCCTTACTGTTGTGTTATTTACTTTAAAACAGCTTCTCTCTGGTTGTATTAACAGCAATAATTTAGGAACTTTTCCTTATACCAGCTTGACCAGCTTGGTTGGAGTTTTGGCATCTAGTAACTGGTCAGACAAACTTGGATTTTTTAGCAAGTAAGGAATGTAAGTGCACTGCAAAGAAAAGACTGTGTCTCCAAGAAGCTTGGTGTAACAATTCGGAGACAGATGCAAATGTAGGCTTGTTTATTAAGTAAAATACAACCTAAATAAAATCACAGCAAGATACATTAATTGAGCAAATCAAGAACTAGATACCAAAATAAAAAAAAAAACATGGCACATGGACAAGTAACAGCAACAACAGTCTACCAAAACAAGAGATGCTAAGCATTAAGGAGCAACTAAGGAGTGAAAACACAGAACATGTATAGGGAGAAACTAAAAACAGGCTTGGACAAGCACTGGAAATAAATGGATAAACAAAGATGTTCAGAAATGCATGGGCATGGGAGGGTGTCCTCTGGTGGCTTGGTGGAGAACTGTCTATGGTGGACGTCACACTTGGTCAAGGGCACAGAAAATGATCAGTCAATCAGTGTTTACTTATAAAGCACATTTAAAAACTACCAAGGGTGACCAACGTCCTGTACAAAGAATAAAACTACAAAAAATACAAAAAGTAAAACTACAAGAAAAACAAAACAGAAAACAAAGTAAAGCAAATACAGTAGTATCAGTACAGTACAGTAGTGATCAAATCAATGTTCATGGAATATTGAAGGCCAGAGAGAATGACTATGTCTTCAGAGCAGACTTGAAAACTGAAATAGAAGGGGCTAATCTGATATGGAGAGGTAGACTGTTCCAGAGTTTCAGACCGGTGATCACCTCTTGTTTTAAGTCTGGATCTGGGAACAGAAAGTAAGCCAAGATCACAAGATCTCAGAGTTCTGGAGGGGGTATATGCAAAAATTTTGCAAGGATCCAGTATTATCACCAAAGACAGTTTTTTCAAACATTCTGAATTAGAAAATTGCTCGGAACATTCTTTTTCATGTAGTGTATTGTTTGTGTTATAATTGTATGCTTAATGAAAGTGTACTCCTTCCATTTACCACAACTATGTCTTGTTTATAAAATCATGCTTGGAACTTTGGAGTAAATTCTATTAATATACACTTCAGTTCATGCCTCAAAATGTTACAGACATCATCAAGCTCACCAACAAAATGCAAATGGGCTGCTACATCCAATTCCAGCTCCAACTAAGAACTTTTTACAGGGCCTCTTTTTACATGCACTGCTGAATGGTGGCAAGTCACTGTCTATATTAAAAGGTGTACGTGGCAGCCATTTTGACACAATGGATGGTATCTTATAGGTAACTCATAAGCTAATATCAGCATTTCTGATGACAATAAGATGTGTCCAGAAGCCATACTCCCCTAGGAGCCTGCTGTGGGACCTCCCCCTTGAGCAATGCTTCATATCACAAGGTTTCATCAGTGGAAAAACAAAATGATATATGGCAAATTATTACTATGATGTGAAAGGCCTACATGTTATGCATAGTTAAACAATCTTTACATAAAGGTATAATTTCTATGTTCACTTAAATTAGTTTAGCCCCTGAGCCAAATATTGCTAGAAAAAAAATTAGTCCAGGATCTTGTAGATTTATTTTACTGATACCTTATCTGTTTGCTATTCTTGTATTGCAGAAAAGAGCCTTTAGGTAGAGGCTTCAATTATTTAAATAATTACTAGTAAAAAACATCACATTTCAGACACACTTTCTTTGACAAACTGTGGAAGCACTTTGTCTTTTTTTAAGCTGCTGATGGTTCCAAACTTGTCTTATTTTGAATGTACAATATTTGCTCTCTGGTTTCCAACAGAGGACAGTCAAAACTTGGTGTTGTGAGCCAAAGGGGGACAGGGTTATGGTATGTTCCAAGAACCCAAGGCCCGGGTCCTTTCCCTATCCCTGAGGCAACCGTCAACCGGATGGCCAGGTCGTGGAGGGCCTCTGGGGTGGGTGGCAGGTCTTGGGTAGTGAGCTTATCCTTGGGGCACTCAACAAGTAAGTCCATGCTGGTACATTGCTATGAGCACCTCAGAATTCCAGCCACTTTCTGCAGCCAAGGTGTATAACTCCACGGTACAATCGGCCACTCACCTGCTCCCCCGTCAGATGTGAAGCAGATGGGGCACTGCCTCCAGGCCCCCTTCTGGATTCTCAAAGGTCAAAGGCACAGCCTCAGTGAACTGTCCGATTGAGGAACACCTTTTGGAACCCTTTTCCCACAATGGAGTAGCCCATAGCAGCACCCATCCCATCAACAGGGACATCATTAAGGGGAATCAGGATGGTTGCTGCTCAAAGACTAATCAACACTGCAGCTTCCTGGGTCCCCTCCAAACCTCTCAGGGTTGGGCAGCTGCAGTTGCTGCGGTCGGCTCAGGAGTGGGAGTGGGGATGTTGCTGTGGCCCCCGTGCTAGGAGGAGGGGTAAAGGCCTAGGAGAGCTGAGTCAGCTGCTGCAATATTTTTTGCAGGAAGCTCTCATAGCACTCTGTGAGATGAAGGTAAGGTAAGATGAAGGTTTAGGGAAGCGTTTGGGTGTGTTTTTACACTTTGAAAAAAAAATATAAAGCCTCCTCGATCTCTTCTTGTAGATCGCTCTGTATTCTTGCATTTTGTCACTCACTCGCTCTCAGTGAACTCCGAACACTACGAAATGTTCATCAACACTTGGATGTTAAATAAATACTGATTTAGTCTTTCTTCCAAGTTTCCCATGGATTAGTCATTTAATTCAAGAGTAGTAAAAAAAAAAGTAGAAAAACAAAATTGCGACATCATCTTCCTGCATGTGTGCACGTGCTCATTCTGAGTCCACTCAGCTCTTGAGTCTAATTCTCTTTACAAGTTCTTCCATTTCTCTTTAGCAGCAGTCTTTTAGCTGTTCAGTTTCTGTAGTCACAGTCAGAAAATCATTTCTTTTTTAGTTTCTAGCTTTACGCTGCATTTGTGAACTCGATGTGGCTCAGTCACGCACGCACGCCCCACTCTCTCCAAAGAGTACCAAACCCCAACTCACTTCCCCCAAAAGAAAAAACTCAGCCCCTTGAACGCTAGGGGTCATAATGTGAACACCTTATTGGTTAATCAATAACACTTATTTTAATTAAACATAAATTACAATTTCTGTTTTTAAACTTTACATCAATTTTAAATATTTTAAACATGAATTAACAAATATGAATTTACAAAAGAAAATAAACAACAGGAAACACCTTCTACATTAAACAGTGTTTCCATATTCCATATTCCCCATTTCACATATAAATGTAGAAATTACAGAAACCTTAATATAATTTAGCAATAGAAGCAATGGAAGAAGGTGACCTGGTCTGATGAATCAGGTTTTCTTTTATATCATATGGACAGCTGCGTGTTCATCACTTATGAGGGGAAGAAATGGCACACAATCCACTATGGGAAGAAGGCAAGCCGGCGGAGGCAGTGTGATGCTCTGGGCATTGTTCTGCTGGGAAACTTTCTTTTTTTTGTCTGTTTTCATGTCACATATTCTCATTTTCCCTCACGTTATTCACACCCAATTTCACTTTTCTGCAATTTGGCTCTAGGTTTTGGTGCTATTATACTGTTAAATAATATTTATTTTTGTTGACATAGACGTCAACAAAACAGCTCATGATCCAAAGTATAGCACATCATGTGTCAAACATGGTGGAGGGAGTGTTATGGCATGGGCATGTATGGCTGGCAGTGGAACGGGCTCACTGGTGTTTGATGATGTGACTGCTGACACAAGTAGCAAGATGAATTCTGAGTTGTATAGGGCAATACTCTCTGCTCACATTCAGCTAAATTGTACAAAACTGATAGGACGCCGCTCCACAGTGCAGGTGGGTAATGACCCTAAACATACTGCGAAAGCAACTCAAGACTTTTTGAAGGCAAAGAAATGGAATATTCTTCAATGGCCAAGTCAGTCGCCTGATCTCAACCCAATGGAGCATGCTTTTCACTTACTGAAGACAAGACTGAAGGCAGAAAGACCCACAAATAAGCAGCAACTGAAGGTGGCTGCAGTGAAGGCCTGGCAAAGCATCTCCAGGGAGGAAACTCAGTGGAAACTTGGTGATGTCCATGTGCTCCAGACTTCAGGCAGTCATTGACTGCAAAGGATTTTCATCCAAGTATTAAAATTATGGTTATATTTACAATTATGTTACTTTCTCCAAATACCTTTGAGCCCCTGAAAATGGAAGTACTTTGCTTAAAATTGTTGTAATTCCTAAATGCCATATTTTTGCAGAACCTCTTAAAATAAAGCTAAAAGTCTACACTTTGATCACATCTTGATTGTTTTATTTAAAATCCATTGTGGTGGTATATAAAGGCAAAATCACAAAACCTCTGTCATTGTCCAAATACTTCCGGTCCTAACTGTATGTATGAGACAACTGTTTGCTGATCTTGTAGGTTTATTTTACTGATAGCTCACTACAATTTTATATATATTTATATATATATATATAAAATTGTAGTGAGCTATCAGTAAAATAAACCTATATATATATATATATATATATATATATATATATATATATATATATATATATATATATATATATAAAAATATATATATATATATACCTGGGCAAGAACAATATAGGCAAATTCAACTGTTTCTCTTTATTAGATTGTTTTTTTTTAAATATCTGCCAGTAGAACAAGATAATGTAAAGCCTGAAATTAGTAAATATGTCTAGAAATAGGCTTATTGGTCTTATATTTGTCAGATAATAATTATGTAATAATAACGTGAAATATTATGTAACTTTTCCTTTATTAAAGATATCTTGATTTGCTTAGATATCATTTTTTGCAGTGCTTACATGTTTGCGCTTCCTGTAATATAGGAAAAGGAATTTGCATGTATGGTATGTGCCCAGGCCCTGGTTCCCAACAGAGAAACAAGAACACTAGCAGGTGGGTTGTATTTACATCACTGTCTGAGCTGTCACGTGAGAAAAAAATGGTCCAACATCTCTAAATATAATCCATGTGCACAAGTTGAAATTACAGTACAACAAGGTAGAGCAAAATAAAGAGCAATGATAATTTAAATCTTATTTTCACTGCTACAGCTCCACTGATATATGCTGTAAATGTAAATGACCCTTTCATGCTTTCATGTTATAACTGTATACTGTAAATCTAAAGAAATTGGGCTATGCTGAATGTATGTGCTTATTTTTGTTTTGCTTCATTATGTCCATTATTTTAGGCTGGAAATGACGTGAACAAAATCTACATGATGAGTGCTTTGAACCCCAGATTATTACAAAATGCATCACTTGTGCATCCGGAGTACTTTTTCATCAGTGGATTTTCTGGGCTACCTTTCAGCCAATACTACTTTGCTTTTTTAATATTTATCTATATTATTTCACTGTGTGGGAACTCAATCGTCCTTTTAATGATATTAGTTGATCGAAGTTTGCATAATCCTAAATACATGGGGATCTTTAATTTAGCTCTGTCAGACTTTGGTGAAACAAATGCACTGATTCCTAGCCTTGTGAAGACCTTCTTTTTTGATTCACAGTACATATCCTATGAGGCGTGTTTGGCTAACATGTTTTTTACTTTTTTCTTTGCTGGTGGACAGTCTTTAACTCTTGTTGCCCTGGCATATGATCGCTTTATTGCCATTTGCTTACCCCTGAGATACCATGCTATTGTGAATAACTCCTTCATGTTTGCAACTTTAACAGCAATATGGTTATTTAATGTTGTTGTAATTGGCACAACTGTGGTTTTGATTACACAACTTTCATTCTGTAAAACCAATGAGGTAAAGAGCTTTTTTTGTGACCATGGGCCAATTTATACAATTGCATGTAATGACAACAGCATAAATTCCTTCATGGCAAAATTTTGTACTGCAATATACCTCTATGCACCATTGACTGCCATAGTCTTATCATACGTAGGCATTCTGTTGGCCTTAACTAAGATTACAACATGGGAGGGTCGTCTTAAAGCACTCAAAACCTGCATCTCTCATCTCTTGGTAGTAGGAGTATTTTTCCTACCTGTTGTGAGTACATACCTTGCTGCATTAACTTTCTCTCTCCATCCTAATGCTAGGATAATTAATACTTCACTATCAAGAACTATTCCACCCATGTTAAATCCCATCATTTATGTCTTGAACACAAAGGATTTCAGAAGCTTTATAACGAAGATGCTTAAAAAGAAAACCACCATAATTTCCCATGTGCATGCTTTAGCAAACTGAAATCATGCAGTGCTTTCTACATTTAGAGCTCAAATGCCAAAGGACTGTACAGTGCAGGGTTCTTCAAAAGTATCTGCAAAAGGCCAGTGTGTCTACAGGTTTTAATTCCAGTTACGCTGGAGCCTGCCTGATTCCACTTGTTTAATCGTTTGGATTTGATATGGAAATGACTCAAGTATGTGTTCAATTCAGCTGAAATGAAAACCTTTAGTGGTTCCCCTGTTTAAACACACATTCACACCATCAGGGGTTAGATAAGGAGTCACAGAACTACTCTTTCTTTCTTTCTTTCTTTCTTTCTAGGACTAAAGTAAGAAAATTGTACTTAGAAAACTGTACTTGAATGAACTCCAACATAACCGGCTCCCTTTCATTGATCATTCACAGAAAAGTCACATCAGTTTGCTCTAAAATTAAGATCAGCTACTACAGGCAAAAAAAAAAATAAAAAAAATAAATAAATAAAAATTCAGTTTCCACCCATGTTCTTACATTACTTGTGCAGTGAGGTGATATAATAACTCGTATTTTGAGCTCTTATTTTTGTGGTGGTGGTGTTTTTAGCTGGTTCTTAGGCCTTTCAATGTATTTAGCAGTTGTAACTTTTTGACATTTTATCTATAAAACTATGCAAAACATGTACCTGTCATACATCTGAATGTAAGTTCTTAATAAAGAAAGTGATATACTAATGTGTGTTATCTGACCTTAATTCAAATTTGTATATATGCTCCTAAATATATCATACAGTACAGGATGCACAGGTATGTGCACTATATGGTCAAAGGTTTGTGGACAACTGACAATCACACGCATGTATAGGCCTTTCCCAAACTTTTGCCACAAAGTTGGAGGCACACAATTGTACAAGTATGCTGTAGCATCACAATTTCTCTTCACTGGAATTAAGGGGCCCAGCACGACAATGCTCCTATGCTAACTGTATGTTATCAGCTTTGTGTGTCTCTGAAGTTTGTGTGTGGATGTAAGCCCAACTATATCTAGCCCCATACCTTTCCATCTCACATTCTAATGTGATGCAGTGTCTATCGACCAACTAACTCTGGCTCTTTCCCTGCCAGCGAAGTGATAATTTTGAATTTTTGAGTGGTTGTGAGTCACAATCACTCACTACGCTTTTGCTTTCATCAAAAACAGTAGAATGGTACATGAGCTACCTGGTAGGTCACAACACATTGGCTAGCAAAATTTAATCATTACACCTCCGGTAATTCACAGACATACATTAATTATGACTGCTAATCAAAATAGCATAGAAGACGATTACGAATGAGATGGGCAGTCAATTTACATTCATTAATATATTTCTCAAATAGAGCAACATTAATAAATTGTGTAATTTGTATTTACAGTTGTGTGTATGCTGAACTTGATCACTGCTCCTTGAGTTAGTGAATCCCTTCAGCCACAGTTCAGATGACCAAGATTTTTCTTCTTTCATTCAGTGGGTCAGTCTATGAATCGGTGAATCTTTTGGTCATGGCCATAATTCATTCTCCTCTCTTTCACAGAATCAGTTTAGTCAGTGGGTCATTCAGTCTGAGCTGGAGATTTCCAGTGTTTCAGTGCTTCTAATAGTAATCTGTGTTAAAACCAATTCTCCAAAATATGGACATACAATCATGTTATAAAATAGCAATGGATATTAGCTATTTTACATTACTCAAACTGTTTGTTGTATGCCTTAGAAGATGACCAGACTGGACATTTGTACAAACCATGCAACTGAACAAATTGTTGAACAAGTCTTTACGAATCATTTATTCAGTTAATCTTCATTCTGTATACCATGTTATTAAAAAGTAACTCTTGTCTGGTGAACAGAATTATGTGGTTGTTATGGCTGTTCATAATATTATATGGGAGCTAAAATGTAATGTTTATCAATAAGTCCACAATAAACCTATTATGCACAAGCAATGTATTTATCATGAGGCCTCATCAACAGCATACCAAGAATGATGCTGGAAAATTCTATTACTATGATTTGTGAAGCCTGCATGTTCTGCAAACCCTGATGTAAAGGATCATTTCCCTGTTCATTTATTTTTTTTTTCTTTTTATTTGCAACTTATATTGTTCTACAATACATTTCTTGATCATTCAGATCTTAATTTACCTCCTGAGCCAAATGTTTGCTGATCTTGTAGGTTTATTTTACTGATAGCTCACTGCAAACACACACACACACACACACACACACATGTATGTATGTATATATATATATATATATATATATATATATATATATATATATATATATATATATATACATACATGTGTGTGTGTGTGTGTGTATACCTGAGCAAGAACAATATAGGCAAATTCAACTGTTTCTCTTTATTAGATTGTTTTTTTTAAATATCTGCCAGTAGAACAAGATAATGTAAAGCCTGAAATTAGTAAATATGTCTAGAAATAGGCTTATTGGTCTTATATTTGTCATATAATAATTATAATAATAACATGAAATATTACATAACTTTTCCTTTATTAAAGATATCTTCATTTACTTAGATATCATTTTTTGCAGAGCTTACATGTTTGCACTTCCTGTAATATAGGAAAGGAATTTGCATGTATGGTATGTGCCCAGGCCCTGGTTCCCAACAGAGAAACAAGAACACTAGCAGGTGGGTTGTATTTACATCACTGTCTGAGCTGTCACGTGAGAAAAAAATGGTCCAACATCTCTAAATATAATCCATGCGCACAAGTTGAAATTATAGTACAACAAGGTAGAGTAAAATAAAGAGCAATAATAATTTAAATCTTATTTTCACTGCTACAGCTCCACTGATATATGCTGTAAATGTAAATGACCCTTTCATGCTGTCATGTTATAACTGTATACTGTAAATCTAAAGAAATTGGGCTATGCTGAATGTGTGTGCTTATTTTTGTTTTGCTTCATTATGTCCATTATTTTAGGCTGGAAATGACGTGAACAAAATCTACATGATGAGTGCTTTGAACCCCAGATTATTACAAAATGCATCACTTGTGCATCCGGAGTACTTTTTCATCAGTGGATTTTCTGGGCTACCTTTCAGCCAATACTACTTTGCTTTTTTAATATTTATCTATATTATTTCACTGTGTGGGAACTCAATCGTCCTTTTAATGATATTAGTTGATCGAAGTTTGCATAATCCTAAATACATGGGGATCTTTAATTTAGCTCTGTCAGACTTTGGTGAAACAAATGCACTGATTCCTAGCCTTGTGAAGACCTTCTTTTTTGATTCACAGTACATATCCTATGAGGCGTGTTTGGCTAACATGTTTTTTAATTTTTTCTTTTATAGTGGACAGTCTTTAACTCTTGTTGTCCTGGCATATGATCGCTTTATTGCCATTTGCTTACCCCTGAGATACCATGCTATTGTGAATAACTCCTTCATGTTTGCAACTTTAACAGCAATATGGTTATTTAATGTTGTTGTAATTGGCACACTGGTGTTTTTGATTACACGACTTTCATTCTGTAAAACCAATGAGGTAAAGAGCTTTTTTTGTGACCATGGGCCAATTTATACAATTGCATGTAATGACAACAGCATAAATTCCTTCATGGCAAAATTTTGTACTGCAATATACCTCTATGCACCATTGACTGCCATAGTCTTATCATACGTAGGCATTCTGTTGGCCTTAACTAAGATTACAACATGGGAGGGTCGTCTTAAAGCACTCAAAACCTGCATCTCTCATCTCTTGGTAGTAGGAGTATTTTTCCTACCTGTTGTGAGTACATACCTTGCTGCATTAACTTTCTCTCTCCATCCTAATGCTAGGATAATTAATACTTCACTATCAAGAACTATTCCACCCATGTTAAATCCCATCATTTATGTCTTGAACACAAAGGATTTCAGAAGCTTTATAACGAAGATGCTTAAAAAGAAAACCACCATAATTTCCCATGTGCATGCTTTAGCAAACTGAAATCATGCAGTGCTTTCTACATTTAGAGCTCAAATGCCAAAGGACTGTACAGTGCAGGGTTCTTCAAAAGTATCTGCAAAAGGCCAGTGTGTCTACAGGTTTTAATTCCAGTTACGCTGGAGCCTGCCTGATTCCACTTGTTTAATCGTTTGGATTTGATATGGAAATGACTCAAGTATGTGTTCAATTCAGCTGAAATGAAAACCTTTAGTGGTTCCCCTGTTTAAACACACATTCACACCATCAGGGGTTAGATAAGGAGTCACAGAACTACTCTTTCTTCCTTTCTTTCTTTCTTTCTTTCTTTCTAGGACTAAAGTAAGAAAATTGTACTTAGAAAACTGTGTACTTGAATGAACCCCAACATAACTGCCATCCCTTTCATCGATCATTCACAGAAAACATATTAATTTGCTCTAAAATTAAGATCAGCTACCACACGCAAAAAAAAAAAAAAATTCAGTTTCCACCCATGTTCTTACATTACTTGTGCAGTGAGGTGACATAATGACTTTTGAACTCTTATTTTTGTGGTGGTGGTGTTTTTAGCTGGTTCTTAGGCCTTTCAATGTATTTAGCAGTTGTAACTTTTTGACATTTTATCCATAACACTATGCAAAACATGTACCTGTCATACATCTGAATGTAAGTTCTTAATAAAGAAAGTGATATACTAATGTGTGTTATCTGACCTTAATTCAAATTTGTATATATGCTCCTAAATATATTATACAGTACAGGATGCACAGGTATGTGCACTACATGGCCAAAGGTTTGTGGACAACTGACAATCACACGCATATATAGGCCTTTCCCAAACTCTTGCCACAAAGTTGGAGGCACACAATTGTACAGGTATGCTGTAGCATCACAATTTCCCTTCACTGGAATTAAGGGGCCCAGCACGACATTGCTCCTATGCACAAAGCAGGGTACATGAAGACATGGTATGCCAAGGTTGGAGTGGAAATGGTCTGCACAGAGTCCTGGTCTCAACCCCACTGAACACCTTTGGGATAAACTGGACTCTGAATTGCAGTCCAGGCCTCCTTGCCCAACTAATGCTCTTGTGGCTGAATGGGCAAATCCCATTCCAAAGTCTAGTGGAACCCTTCCCAGAAGAGTGGGTACATTTTTGTACTTGATTTGCCCTTTTTGCACATGTGCAACTTATGTAATCTGTGTAGGTCTTTGTAGTCTTTAGTTAGTTCTGTGTAGTCTCATGTAGTTTTGTGTTGTTTATGTAGCACCATGATGCTGGAGGAACGCTGTTTCGTTTCAGTGTGCACTGTACCAGCTGTACATGGTTGAAATGACAATAAAACCCACTAGACTTGACATGACTGGAGGTTATTATAACAGCAAAGGGGGACTAAGTCTGGAAAGGGATGTTCAACAAGAACATATCGGTGTGATGGTCAGGTGTCCACAAATTTTTAGCCATGTAGTGTATGTATAGTACATGGCTGCTTTCAATATTCAGATGCTACTCAAGGATTTAAACAGCTGGTCCAGAACTGAAGTCAACATGTAGCTAGACTCCTAAAACTATGACTGGAAAATGCATGTCTGTACAGGATAATGCAAGTGAGTGTGCAAGAATGTTACTTTTGATATATTACTGCCATCTTGTGGTAGTTCTTCTTCTTCGTGGCATGAGTCTCCATTAGCACTGGAGAGAAAGTCAATGTATAAAATAATGTAATTTGTGGGAAGCCTTTACTGTACACCACTGTAGTAAAATAAATAAATAAATAAATAAATAAATAAATCCTATGTCAATTTTACTCTACTTATTGTATAGATTTATTTTCCTGTTTCTGTGGTGTGTGAACGAAATCTGCAGGGCTGTCTTAAAACATGTCTCTCATTTGGTGGTAGTAGGAGTATTTTTCCTCCCTGTATTGGGTACATGGAAAGCATTATGTTAACGTCCAATAACTGTTCTTTGCAGAAAGCTTAGGGAGGTTTTGAGGTTAAAACCTTTCTACATATTTTGGACAAATATATGTATGTTTCTTAAAGTAGAGATATCAAAGAATGTTATAGTCAGAAAAACCCAATACTGGTTCAGAATTTAGCCACAGGGACATTTAAAGTTAATGCTGGATCCTTACACTGTATTGGCTTCCCTTGTCTTCTGGGGGTCTCATGTACATAAATAAACAGTGCATCTGCACACTCAGTATGTGGAGTACTGAAACCTCTGATGCTGAATAAAGAAACAACTGCCATCAATCCATTCATTTACGGAAGTAGATTTTATACACTCAAATCATCTAAAACATCATAGATAAATTCAATTTGAACATTTTACGTAGGTTATTTATTCTCTAATAGGCTACTAAGTTAATCTGTCAGATATTATTTTCTGTCTGACAGTTAATCCCCTAATGCTGAATTATATAAGACTGAAGTTTACTGAAGCAAGCATATTTGATGCACATTAAAATAAAATGCTGGAATTTCTCCTAATCCTCTACATTGTGGAATGTAATTTAAAACAACTTTATAGTATTCTTTGCTTTTATTCCATCGACAGTTTTAAGTTTGGATGGTCACAAAAAAGAAATACACAGAGGAAACAAAAAGTGTTATTGCTAATTTAATTGTGTTCATATTCATGAAAATATATATCAAAAATTTCAACAAAGAGATTGGCACACAACTGTGCATGCAACAAAAAATTAATACAATATTCTAGTTGCAGTTCCTGTTTTACTCAGAGACTCATGATATTAAATATGATATGCAATTATAGTGAACTGTTCGAAAAACTTTGCTTGAATAATTAACACTTTTTCATTAACTGAGGTGACACTTTCTGTGGCTTAAAAAATTTCAGCAACTTGTCTTGCAGTTCCTCAGTCTTTAGACTATATATGATAGGGTTTAACATGGCTGGCAGTGTACTGGACAGTGTCAGAACTGCTGTGAAAAGATCAACTGATTGCACTAATCGCAAATTCCCTAGTATGTAAGCCAAAATCACTGGCATATAATAAATGAGGACCAGGACCATGTGAGTAAGACAGGTGTTGAAGGCCTTCCAACGTTGGGTTGTAGACGCAATTCGCAACACTGCCACCACCACTATGACATATGAGCAAATAATAAAAGTCAGAGGGCCAAGCAGAACAGCTAATGTCTTAGTAGTTGCCAGATTCCTGTTATAAGAAGTATCTCCACAAGCTAGCTTGTAAACTTGGCCATGCTCACAGCAACAGCTTGGCACCACTCTTGATCTACAGTAGGACAGACCACTGGCCAGAGCTACAGGGTAAAGCTCAATCAAAAATACCAGAAGCCACAGCCCAGTTATGATAAGCACCATCCTCAGATTAGTATTGATAGTAGGATAGCGCAAAGGAAAGCAGATAGCAATCAAGCGATCATAAGCCAATAGGGCCAGTGAAAAGGACTCCATGTCACCAAAAAAGTGCATGAAAAACATCTGGGAGAAGCATGCTTCAAAACTGATGTGATTAAGGTTAAATACAAACACAGGAACCATTTGTGGAATAATAACACTGTTTATAGAAATGTCAACTACGGCAAGGTTACAAATGGCAAGAAACTTGGGGTTCTGTAAACTGGAGTTCATCAAGATTACAGTCAGAAGGATAAAATTACATAGTAAAGTAATCAGGTAGATAATTGCCAATGCCAGTATCAGATAGTTCTTACTGCTCAAAGAATTGAAAGCAACTAGATAAAATCCATTAGCAAATATATCCGTCCCATTGGTGCTATTAAAGCTTAAATTCATTTGAATAGCTTCTTCACACCTGGAAAAATCAAATAATACTTTTTAGATTAAAATGCCAATTATACAAATGTATACAATATATATGTTTTTAAAAGCCAAGTTCAACTTTGAGTTATAGATTTTATCTATATTTCAATTCATATTTTCAGGTATCATGTGACTATCAATTATATTCAGTGCATATTACAAGCTTGACTTACAAACCAGGTTCAGACTCCACTCAACCACGGCATAAGGCAGAGTGAATATCACAAATATAAAGAGTTGAGGAAAATGTAAAATGGTGATTTGGGAATAATTAGTAGCTGTGTGTACCAACAAAGAAACAATTAGCTTTGTAGTTCAGCTAATTATACCAAAGCTTTCTCTCAAGTACCTAATTAGAGGATAAATAGGATTGCCTATTTAGTATTTATCAGTGTTGACTTTTAATATTTCCAACCTGTTAAAGAACAACTCACTGATATGACCCTTAGGGGAAAGACTAGAATAATTAAGTGCTTGTCATTTTTCCCCTCATATACCAGAGGCCAAAAATAACCACTGACGAATGACCATGTAACCAAAACATTATTAGTCATCAGAGAAAAAGAAAAGTGAAAATTATTATAGTTGAATTATACTTATTTATATAATTATCTGTATAGCTTTTATACTGTATACTGTACTTACTTTATATTTTATGATATAAATAACAATCATTACTCATTAAATTTGTATAATATATGAAATTGCTAGTTCTATCTAACTATAATTATAGTATTATTATACAAAAATGAGGGTGGCACAGTGATGGATGGCAGTGCTGGATGGCAGCACTGCCAGCTGATAGCTCCAGGGTCTCTGATTCAATCCTGAGCTTGGGTTATTGTCTGTGCAGAGCATGTCCTCCCGATCCATGTTGGTTATTTCTGAGTTCTTTGGATTCCTCCCTTCTCCCAAAAACAGGGCAGTAGGTGGATTGGCTAAATTAAATTGCTCCAGATGTGAAAGAGTGTGTGAACATGTGTGTGCATGGTGCCCTGCAATGGACAGGTGTGCCACCCAGAGTGTAATTCTGGTTCATGTCCAGTGTTCCCAGGACAGGCTCTGGATTCACAACAACCCTAACCAGGATAAAGTGGTTATTGATAGTGAGTATGTACTTGAGTTTTCACACTCAGACTTTTGTCTAGACCCAAAGCTGTTTGCACTGAGACATTTGTTTGAGTATGAAAACTGTTTTCTAACATGGAACCTAATAATAATTAATTAATTAATAATTATTAATTCATTAAGGGAATTAATTAATCTTAGGTCCGAAATTAATCTTAGGTTTGCACTGAACTGTTGAATAAAGTTTTTGCTTTAACTTGACAGACATGTAGTGCATGTGCTGCTGAAAACCCATGCCTTTAGGTCAAATGACAAGACAGCCCTAAGCACAGCAAGAGCCAATCTGTGCCAGGCTATCAGAGAGGTGAAGTGCAACTCTGAACAAAAAAATCCACAGACAGTTTTTAAACATGAAAGGGGTGGCAAGGCATTCAGGCCCATACTGACTACAAAGTGACCTCACATGTGCGATGATGATGCCTTACTTCTAGACACACTGAATGATATACACAGTTTGAAGCACAGAATAATGAGTCGGCAAGCAAGACTGAACCCCACCCCCAATCCACCAACCACCTACTTTGTCTGTCCTACCAGACATCTTAATTGATGGACAACTGACTGGCTCAGAGAGACTGCATATGTCTCATAGGACATCTGCAGTCTCTCTGAGCCAGTCAGTTGTCCATTAATGCTTCAAGATGACTACCCTCATCTATGTACCAAAGAAATCATCTGTGTCCTGCCTTAATGACTAGCGGCTCACAGCAGTCACAGCAATCATCATGAAGTATTTCATGCAGCTAGTCATGAAACATAAAGAGCAGTCTTCCCTGAACACTAGACCCATTTCATTTTATCTAACACTTGAACTGGTCTACGGAGTATGCCATATCCTCTTCCATTCATCTGTCACTGACCCAGCTGGACAAAAAGAACAATTATGTGAGAATGCTGTTTATAGGCTTTAATTAAGCATTCAACACACCAATCCCACAGCAACTTGAAGACATCACGATATAGATTAAACATTTACTTGGTTAACTTGGCCTTTTCTCAGTTCTTACCTCGTTAAATATCATCTTTGTTATTTATAATAATTCTCATAGATTTAAAGTTATCTCATTAGTGATTGTAGATTGTTTCATCAATGTCTTTATCATCAATAGTTCATTTTGTCCTCTTGAACTTATATGCAGTATGAACTAAGAATATGGCTCAAAATTAAATGTGATGTATAAATAAAGATTATTATATTATCTTATTATTTATTATTACATAACAGTACTATTTAAATGTTTACGTACACAGGACCTATAACCCAGAATTAAGCGATGACTCTCAAAAACCTGTCAGGTGATTGTCATGAAGCTATGAAGCAACTCAACTCCTCTCTTTTGATTTTAGTCCAGTCTATAGACTGATAAATTATGTCCTTTAATTGAACTTTATATGGGCAGGCCATTATCATATTATATTATTATTTTTCCATTATCAGGTTTATCTCAGTACTATAACAACATGAAATACTGTCCCCATGTACTGTCATCAAATATATGATGTTGAAAAAAGGAAAAAAAAAAACATATGACACTTTTGAGTCTTTATTTTGATTTATTGATGGTTTATTGACTGTAGAGTGCCTGACGCAGGTTATCCAAATAAAGTGTTACTGATAAATTGACAATCATGTAAAGCAGGGAAAACACAAGACAATGCTTTCAGTATAGTTGAAGTATATAAGCTGTCTAATCAAAAGGGGGCAATAAACTAATCCATATCTGCCATTCTACATGCTGTAGATTGTCTAACCAACAACCCATCACCATTTTCAAGATTTGTGTTAAACTGTTACTTTGGGCTATTTGCTGCCATCCTGTGGTAATTATGTAAGATATTCATAAGAATTCTGCTGACATTACTTAGAAAGAATCATGGAGATAATAATAATAATAATAATAATAATAATAATAATACAATTGGAACTGTATATATATATATATATATATATATATATATATATATATATATATATACACACAGAAATATTAGGCACATGCAAAGAAATGCTGTAAAGCAAAGATGCCTGTAAAGCAAAGACCAGTAAAAATTAATAAACTATACAAATTAATGTTTGGTGTCA
Organism: Pangasianodon hypophthalmus; assembly: GCF_027358585.1. Taxonomy (NCBI): domain Eukaryota; kingdom Metazoa; phylum Chordata; class Actinopteri; order Siluriformes; family Pangasiidae; genus Pangasianodon; species Pangasianodon hypophthalmus. The sequence continues at coordinate 19,603,171 of NC_069723.1, read as the reverse complement.
CAACCCTTGCTTTGGAAAAAAAAAAAAAAAGTTTTCTCAGACTCTCACTTTTGACTGTCGCACTTGCTTTTTTTTGCATGCAAAATCCAGCAGCTCCATTATGATTTTTGTCTGAAAAGTGGTCTGTTACATATGATGCTCTCTTTCCTGACATAAAAATAATAATAATAAAAAAAAAATCTGTAAACATTTTTGTATTTTTGTTGGAAAATTAACATTTTTGTACTGACTCAATAATGCAGAAGTCATAAAATAAACATATATAACAGAATTTGTACTAAAAATAGGGTGTTTCATATATACATGTGTACATACATACACACACACACACACACACACACAGGCATAGTTAGGCATAGTATGTGGATATTTGTCACATTTTTGTTTTTTTGTGTTAGAACTCATTAGACTATCTTTCTGTATGCTGTAACTCTGCGGTGCAATGCTTTGCAAAATTTTAATTCCAGTGTCAACCATTTAGCTCAAAGAATCAATTAATATAACCCTACTAGTCCTAGCCCTAATAGCCTATTTTACATGTTATTGTCCAACAGCTAGACTCCTAATGCTGAACTGCAAATGAAAGACAGATTACTGAAAAATAAATTTCTGTTTCTGAAATTTGTTGCAAACAATCATATTTGCTTATTTTCCTTTGTCAGTGTGGTGAATTGATCTAAAACCTTCCCCTGATTGATTAACTATTGTTTATTCAACTGTGTTTGATACTTTTTGTGGCTTAAAAAAAATCAGCAACTTGTCTCGCAGTTCCTCAGTCTTTAAACTATATATGATAGGGTTTAACATGGCTGGCAGGGTGACACACACTGTCAGAACTGCTGTATAAATATCAATTGATTGCAGTAATTTCAAGTTCCCTAGTATGTAAGCCAAAATCACTGGCAGGTAATACATGAGGACCAAGATCATGTGAGTAAGACAGGTGTTGAAAGCCTTCCAACGTTGGGTTGTAGACGCAATTCGCAACACTGCCACCACCACTATGACATATGAGCAAATAATGAAAGACAAAGGACCAAGCAGGACAGCTAATGTCTTAGCAAGTGCCAGTCTCTTGTTATAAGATATATCTCCACAGGCTAGATTGTAAACTGGGCCATGCTCACAACAACAGCTTGGCACCACTCTTGATCTACAGTAGGACAGACCACTGGCCAGAGCTACAGGGTAAAGCTCAATCAAAAATACCAGAAACCACAGGCCGGCTATTATAAGCACCATCCTCAGATTAGTATTGATAGTAGGATAGCGCAAAGGAAAGCAGATAGCAATCAAGCGATCATAAGCCAATAGGGCCAGTGAAAAGGACTCCATGTCACCAAAAAAGTGCATGAAAAACATCTGGGAGAAGCATGCTTCAAAACTGATGTGATTAAGGTTAAATACAAACACAGGAACCATTTGTGGAATAATAACACTGTTTATAGAAATGTCAACTACAGCAAGGTTACAAACGGCAAGAAACTTGGGGTTCTGTAAACTGGAGTTCATCAGGATCATGGCCAGAAGGATAAAATTACATAGCAGTGTGATCAGGTAGATACTTCCTAATGCCAATATCAGGTAGTTCTTATTGCCCAAAGAATTGTAAGCAACTAGATAAAATCCTTTATCAAATGAATCTGTCCCATTGGTGTTATTCATCTGAAATGCTTCTTTACACCTGGAAAAATAACACAATTTATTTTTTCATTAAACATGTAAAAAACATCAACAAGTTAGGAAAAGCAAAATTACTACAATGCTCTATTACATGCAATACATAATAAAAGCTTGACTTACAATCCAAGTACAATTAGTCCACTCAACCTGACCAAAAGACCCAGGTAATATCACAAATATAAAGAGTTGACAAAAATGTAAATGGTGATTTGGGATTAATTAGTTACTGTGTGTACAAACAAAGAAACAATTAGCTTTGTAGTAGTTCACCTAATTATACCACACATTTCTCTTGAGTACCTAATTAGAACATAAAGAACTTCAGTTCACCATAAATAAGGTTAATTGTCTATTTTGTAGTTATTACTTTTGACATATTTTTGAACCAGTTAAAGAGCAGGTATATGTATAATTTTTGTGCTCAAATACAACACCTAAAATACTCCCTGATGTGACCCTTAGGTGAAAGATAAGGATCATTAAGTGCTTGTCATGTTTCTCTTCACATAACAGAGGTCATAAATAATTACTGGGGAATAATCATATTCCAGCATTCCAACACTTTTAGTCATCAGAGAAAACAAACCGTAAAAAAGAACATAACTACTATATTTATCCATATACTCAATAATATAATTTATGATTTTTTTTTAATTTCTGAGAGAAATAGCTGCATTATTACTAAATATGCTTAAATAATATATGAAATATAGCAAGTTTTATAGTACTGTATAATTTTAGTGCTATAACATCATACTATTTACACCCCATTAGGGAGTTATAACCCTTATGATTTCTTCTAAGTCCAAGGCCATTGGTGCTGAGAATTACATTTGGTCAAATGTGAAATCTGTTTTTTCAACCTGGGTGAAGTCCAGGATATTGATCGTTGGTCCACTTAAAATGATGGTCTAACGTTCACTTTAAAGTATAGTACACATCATGTGTGAAAGCTACCCCTTCATGGAGCCAACAGTTGAATAATGTGATTGGTTGCACTTGTCACTTTACTTTGTGTTTCAAGTGTTTACAAAAGAAGAGTTTCTTCTTGATATATGGAGCAAAGAAGCATTCAAATGCAAGTGCCTAAAAATACTAGACTTTCTCTATAACAACATCAATATGTAGGCACATGTATTAGCAAATTTTGGACATACTCAGCCCATCTAAGTAACCATGAGCAGTCTCCTTGTCGATCACTACAATAGAGGCACAAAGAATGATCTAGATCTTGATTCTATCTCTCCACTTGGCCGTTAGACTGGGGGTGATAGTCTGACATTAAACTGCCTGATACACATAAAACATAGCTTTCCAGAAATAGGAGATGAACAGTTGCTCCTGGTCAGAAGCTATGTGTTCTGGAAGACCAAATAATAAGTGAAATAAACATTCTTTTGTTTGGAGGGCTGAGGGTAATCCCTTTAGTGGTACTAGGTGGCACATTTTGGAAGATCTGTCCCATTCGAGGTTCCTATCTGGTTCCTGCCAAAGTCAGGTAGTACATCCAGATTTCTGTAAACAGTGTCCATTGTTAGAGGTTCTATATATAAACAAAAGTGAATTGAACTTAATTGAATTGAATTGAAAATCAGTTAGTAAATCTGTAGGTGTGTCACAAAGGCCAAAGTAGGATTAGAAGAGGTTGAAGCTGACCAAAGGGGAGTTGTCTAGGGGTTATTGATTATGCACAGATACGGTATAAGGGGACATAATTCACTGCATCACACTTTAGCACAATCCACCATTAATTAGCAGAAATTAATTCAATAGTACATTTAATTTCAGGGAGTCCTGATGTCAGTGTGAGCCCAATTCATACGGTTGGTTTAATGGCTCTTTGAACATAGGTTTTATGCTATTTTATACTAATTTTTTATACTTTATGCAGTTCCTCCCACCAGATTGAAACAACAAGCAATGAAGCAGGTGAAACTGGAAGGTTTTGGTTCAAAAAGTCTGGAAAGTGAAAGAATACATGGGCCAGTATGTAACGGTAAAACTGAAATGGAAAAAAAAGCAAAACATACTTTCTCAGAACTTAGCCTGTTTTCTTGGCGAATGTATTTGAGGGTAATACCAGAAATTGTTGAATTGCTTTGAGCAGCTCAAGGGCTACTGGAACTAACGGTAAAGAGTAGGAGAATTTAAAAGTCATTGCATTAAGTAAGTAGTCATCTATGCACAGACAAAGACCTTAATCCATTTTTTTCCATCAAAAAGAAACCAGCAAAAGCAGAAGATGGTGAGTGTCAAATGATACCAATCTTAAGTGCTTAGTCAATGTATTCCTCCGTAGCTTGGTTTTCAGGAAAAAATGTAAGATGGAACCCTGGTATTTTCTTTGGTTGACTGAGAGACTCCCTGACCTTGAAGCCAGCACTAGTAATTCTGAACCATATGTGAGCCTTCCCCAAACCGTTGGCACAAAGTTGGATGCACACTATTATATTGGGTGTCTTTGAATGCTGTAGCATTACAATTTCCCTTCACTGGAACTAAGGGACTCAAACTTGTTCCAGCATGACAATGCCCCTTTGCACAAAACAAGATCCATCAAGACATGGTTTGCCAAGGTTTGAGTAGAATAACTCAAGTAGCCTGCATAAAGCCCTGACCTCAACCCCACTGAACGCCTTTGAGATTGAACTGGAACACCAACTGCACCCCAGGCCTGCTCACCCAACATCAGTGCCTGACCTCACTAATGGTCTTGTGGCTGAATGAGCACAAATCCCCACAGCTTTGTTCAAAAATCTGGTGGAAAGCTTTCCCAGAAGAGTGTAGGTTATTTTAACAGCAAAGGGGTAAACTAAATCTGGAATGAGAATTTCAGAAACCACATATCAGAAAATTTTACAGGGAAAAATAAAAATAAAAAACTTACAATAACCTAGTTGCACAAGTGTACACACCCCTAAACTAATACTTTGTTGAAACTCCTTTTGATTTTATTACACTCAGTCATTTGGGTAAGAGTGTATCAACATGGCACATCTTGACTTGGCAATATTTTCTCACTCTTTCTTGCAAAAACATTCTAGATCTGTCAAATTGTGAGGGCATCTCCTGTGCACAGCCCGCATCAGGTCACCCCTCAGATTTTTTATTTGGACTTGGCTCTGGCTAGGCCATTGATCTTCTTTTGGTTAAGCCGTTGTGTTGTTGAGTTGGATGTATGCTTATGGTCACAGTCATACTGAAAGGTGAACTTTCTTTTCATCTCAGCTTACTAGCAGACACCTGAACATTTTGCACTAAATTTGACTGGTATTTGTAGCTATTCATGATGACTGATATGTTGTCACATGCAGAGAGCAATTGGTACTTGTCAGATATTCCTGCAGCTCATCTAATGTTACCGCTGGTCTCTTGGCAGCCTCCCTGGTAAGTTTTTGTCTTGTCCTAATGTAAATTTTAGAGGGCCGTCCTCCAAAATGTCACTGTGGTGCCCTATTCTCTCCACTTGTTGATGATGGCCTTCAGGGTATTTCATTTTTTTTGTACACCTCTCCTGATTGATTCCTTTTGACAGTGAGACCCTGTACAGGATTTGACAGCTCTTTGCAGACCATGGCTTCAGCAGTCAGATGAAACCAAGAAGATCCTACAGGAAAATCCTACAGAAACAGCTGGTCTTTATTTGGAGTTAATCAGAATAATTTCATTGATGACAGCTATATGATAATTACTTTTGTACATGAGATTGAATGTGATAGATTCATTCTGAACACAGCCATATCACCAATTATAAAAGGGTGTGAACACTTATGCAACCAGGTTGTTGAAACTTTTTTATTTTTCCTATTTTTCCATAAAATGTTTCTGATTGTTTTTCACATAATTTTTATATGTTGTAATTTCACATTGAGGATGAGAAATGCTCTGACAAGATTTATCTTGGTTTATTTATTTTTTCATCACAAACCCAATTACCCAATACAACTGATTACAGTTGATGATCTTCAGAGCAGAAAATGAGTGATGAGGATACATTCGTGTCTAACCTGACTATCTAGGTGTGATTTGTCTGTAACTCCAGAATCCAGCTACAGAGAAAGGTACTGAATCTCTAGTTCCTTCATTTTCTCATTCATTATTAATTCATTTTCAGTAACAGTGAAGGTCATGGTGAATCCAGAGCCTATCCCAGGAACAGTGGATGGGATTCCAGTCCATCACAGGCACCATGAACACACACATTCATAATTCATAAAAAAAAACTGATAGGGGTCAACAATGAGTTTTATGTTGATGGGTTTTATATAAAATGTCAATCTGTTCAACATTGGTAAATGCTTGTTTTTCTTTAAGCTTCTGTCATCTACTGTTCCATACTATTTTTTTTCAAATTGCTTACCTTTTAAGAGTCTTCAGACTCTATGCCTTACTACAATAGGAACAAGTTTGTTCATGATCGCAAGGTCAATAAACTCCAGGACACTGAAAATAAGAGGACCATGTACAACTTCTACATGATTGACTTGATACAAACAAACATGCCCTTTATTTCAAGCTCATAGCCTGATTTTAACTTCATAGTAGAGTTCCATTAGGTATTGAAGGTTTGATACCTTAGATGTTTCATTAAAATAAACCATTGGTAATTGTGCGTTGTATTTTTCCTATAGGTTAATCAAACTACACATAGAAATTTGACCCAGATGTACAAGATTTGCAAATAGCTAGAGCAGCAAGTGTACTAAAAAAGCTATTTTAGGCCCTGTATTTGCTGACAAAGCCAAAACCAGTATGCAAAAGGTCTTATGCATTTTTCCTCTGCAAAGCCAAAACAGTGAGAAATCTAGCAGACGAGCTGATCCCAACTGTTCAGTGTTATGTGTCTTTAACACATGATGGTAACATGTGATTAAAGCATGAAAGCATGCTATTTATTTATTTATTCATTTTATTTACACTGCCATGAAAAAGTATCACCAGCTGATCTCCTCTATTTTTGTGTATTTGTCACACTAAATGGTTTCAGAATCTATTACAAAATGTATTATGAGATAATGAGAACATGAGGAAAAACAAAACACAGTTTTAAAATGATAATTTCATTTATTGAAGGAAAAAAGTTATGCAACATCTATATCACCCATGTGGAAAAATATACTAATAGTCTCCCTAAAATTTATAACTGGTTGTGTCACCTTTAGCAGCAACAACTGCAAACAAATGTATCAGACATCTGGAGACCAGTCTTTCACATTGCTGTGGAGGAATTTTGCCAACTGTTCTTTGCAGAATTCAGGCACAGTGGAGAGCTTGCAAGCATGAACTTCCTGTTTAAGATACTGCCACAGTATCTCAATGGGAAGTATCGACGAATTGACTAAGCCATTCAAAAACCTTAGTTTTGTTTCCTCTCTTTCTCTGTTAAATGGATTGTTTCTAAATTTTATCCCTAATTTAGTCTTGGCCAATTCCCACCCACCACTCAGATATCCCCTATTATAAGACAGATGGTGAAGGCTATCACAAAAGGTTCCCTTGTGCCGCCAAAACAACTCTGACCCATCAAGGCATGGACTCCACAAGACCTCTAAAGGTGTGCTGTGATATCTGGCACCAAGATTTTAGCAGCAAATCCATTAATTCCTGTAAGTTGTGAGGTGGGGCCTCCATGGATTGGACTTGTTTGTCCAACACATCCCACAGATGCTCGATAGGATTGAGATCTGGGGAATTTGGAGGCCAAGACAACACCTTGGACTCTTTGTCACGTGTCTCAATCATCCTTGAACCATTTTTGCAGTGTGGCAGGGTGCATTATCCTGCTGAAACAGGCCACTGCCATTAGAGAATACCGTTGCCATGAAGGGGTGTACTTGGTCTGCAACAATGTTTAGGTAGGTTGTATGTGTCAAAGTAACATCCACATGAATGCCAGGACCCAAGGTTTCCCAGCAGAACATTGTCCAGGGCATCATAGAGTGCATCCTGGTGCCATCTCTTCCTCAGGTAAGTGACACAGACTCACCTGGCCATCCACATGATATAAAAGAAAACATGATTCATCCATGCCACCTTCTTCCACTGCTCCATGGTCCAGATCTGATGCACACTTGCCCATTGTAGGCACTTTTGGCAGTGGACAGGGGTCAGCATGGGCACTCTGACCGGTCTGTGGCTACGCAGCCCCATATGCAGCAAGCTGTGATGCACTGTGTGTTCTGACACCTTTCTATCATAGCCAGCAATACTTTTTTCAGCCTTCACTCAACAAGCGCCTCAATGAGTGTTGGGAGCCCGTGACCCTGTCACTGGTTCACCGGTTGTCCTTCTTTGGAATAGTTTTGGTGAGTACTAACCACTGCATACCAGGAACACCCCACAAGACCTGCCATTTTGGAGATGCCCTGACTCATGTAACGAGATAATCAATGTTATTCACTTCACTTGTCAGTGGTTTTAATGTTATGGCCGATCAGTGTGCGTGTGTGCGTGTGTGTATGTTAGTATCATAGTACATTATTCTATTATATATGAGTTTAATCTATGTTTGCTCTGTGCTGATGAGATTTAGTTTAATTTAATAGTTTAGTTTAATTTAATTTAATTTAGTTTTAGTAGAGATTTAGTGATGAGGTAAGTGATGATAAGCAACCCTACATGGCAAAAGAGAGAGTAAGGATGATGATGAGGGTGAAGATGAACATACAGTTATGGTATTAGATCTACAGTGAGAAAACGAGAGTGAGGATGAGGAAGATGGCAAAAAAGGAGGTAGAGTGGCAGTAATGATTAAAATAGGATGATTAAACCATTAAACCAGTTATAATACATTTCATATTGTATGTATTGCATCTTGTTCCACATACTTGCTGAGGTTGCTGGCTATGCAGATCGATGTTAAATATATATATATATATATATATATATATATATATAAAAATTAAACAACATGAAAATAAAAATTGAAAATAAATAAATATCAATTATGCTTAGGTATTTTATTTTAAATAAATAAATAAATAAATAAATAGATAGATAGATGTATAACATTTACACAAGCCAGAAAGCTTTAATTTGTGTAATAATAATAATAATAATTATTATTATTATAATAATAACAATAATGAAATTTTTTACATAATTCACATGTTTATTCATATTCAAACTTTATTTTTTATATATATTTTCTATATTTCACCATGAGGCAACAATGAACAATAACTTTTGAATGTATTGAACTTCAATGTATTGAACTTTGGGGTAGGAAATGTGGTTTCTAAGATTAATTAAGAGAATTTGTTCACCTCCTGCTTTTTAAAGGCAACTTAATTATGACACATTTTCAGGATTTTACACAATCTAGCTAGTCAAACAAGTAGTACACAATCATTATTTAGCACTACATCCCCAACTTGATATAATCAAGTTAAATATATGATTCTTTCATCTCATATCACTCTTTGGAGAACATATCTCTTTAAACAATTAATTCCCACAGGAGTCATTATCGTAGTTTACAGAAACGGTGGCATGCTCAGGAGAGATGCCCATGACACGTGACAACCACTTAAACAAGCTACAATAATTAACCTAATGAACAATAAAAACAAAAGTGTTATGGTGTTACAGTACATAAAGGGGTTGTCAAGTGAGACTAACATTTAACAAGTCTCCTGATGGTGGTATAAGCACTGATGGTGTAATTTTGTAAAAATAAATGCCTAATTGGTGGGTGACATCAGTGTCACCCATTACTGTGTTGATCAAAGTCAATGTGTCTATTGTTCTTTGGGAATTGTAACACTATTGGACAACCCATACCTTGATTGCACTATAAACCTGACCTAAAAATATTATTGTTGATATTTTGTGTTAAACACTATTAATAGTTTTTTTAATCAATGTATTCACTAGAACTATAATCCTTAGTATGTATTGTCTTCTCTTTTACTGTATTTTTTTTTAAATAATCAAAGCCTCTTATAAACTATATATATATATATATATATATATATATATATATATATATATATATATATATATATATTTATAGTTTATAAGAGGCTTTGATTATTTAAAAAAAATAATAATATACAGTATACACAGTATATATATGTAATAAATGGCTAGATCTCAGATATCTTCACAAAGTCAGTGCTAATATTAATTAACACACACTAACACACACACGCACATATACAGGTAGGTCCGGAAGTATTTGGACAATGACAATGTAGATCGAAGTGTAAACTTTCAGCTTTATTTTGAGAGGTTCCACAAAAATATGGCATTTACCATTTAGGAATTACAGCCATATTAAGCAAAGTACTTCCATTTTCAGGGGCTCAAAGGTATTTGGAGAAAGTGACATAATTGTATATATAACCATAATTTTAATACTTGAATGAAAATCCTTTGCAGTCAATGACTGCCTGAAGTCTGGAGCCCATGGACATCACCAAGTTTCTACTGAGTTTCCTCCCTGGAGATGCTTTACCAGGCCTTCACTGCAGCCACCTTCAGTTGCTGCTTATTTGTGGGTCTTTCTGCCTTCAGTCTTGTCTTCAGTAAGTGAAAAGCATGCTCTATTAGGTTGAGATCAGAATATTCCATTTCTTTGCCTTCAAAAAGTCTTGAGTTGCTTTCGCAGTATGTTTAGGGTCATTATCCACCTGCACAGTGAAGCAGCATCCTATCAGTTTTGCAGAATTTGGCTGAATGTGAGCAGAGAGTATAGCCCTATACACCTCAAAATTCATCTTGCTACTTCTGTCAGCAGTCACATCATCAAACACCAGTGAGCCCGTTCCATTGGCAGCCATACATGCCATAACACTCCCTCCACCATGTTTGACACATGATGTGGTATACTTTGGATCATGAGCTGTTCCTTTCTTTTGCCATACTTTTCTCTTCTCATCATTCTGGTACAAGTTAATCTTGGTTTCATCAGTCCAAAGAATCTTATTCCAGAACAGGCTTTTTTAGATGTTTTCTGGCAAAGTCTAATCTGACTTTCCTGTTCTTGAATGTTAAAAGTGGTTTGACCCTTGTCGTAAACCCTCTGTATTTACATTCATGAAGGCCTCTCTTGATTGTAGATTTTGACACTGATACGCCTACCTTCTCCAGAGTATTCTTGACTTCTGTTGATGTTGTGAAGGCGTTTTTCTTCACCAAGGAAAGGATTCTGCGATTATCCACTTTAGTTGTCTTCTGTGGTTTTCCAGGCCTTTTGGTGTTGCTGAGCTCGCCAGTGCAATCCATCTTTTTACGAATGTACCAAATTGTTTATTTGGCCACTCTTAAAGTTTTTTTCTACTTCTCTGATAGGTATCTTTTGTTTTTTCATCCTAATGATGGCCTGCTTCACTTGCATTGAGATCTCCTTGGACTTCATATCGGTAGCTCCAATCGAACAGCTGCCAAATGCCAACTCAATACCTGATATGAACTCCAGACCTTTTATCTGCTTCATTTGTCTTGAAGTAATGAGGGAATGGACCGCACCTGGTCAATTAACTTCTTGTCAGTCAATTGTCCAAATACCTTTGAGCCCCTGAAAATGGAAGTAATTTGCTTAAAATGGCTGTAATTCCTAAATGGTAAATGCCATATTTTTGTGGAACCTCTTAAAATTAAGCTGAAAGTCTACACTTCAGTCACATCTTTATTGTTTTATTTCAAATACATTGTGGTGGTGTATAAATGTTGTCCAAATACTTCCGGACCTAACTGTGTAAATATATGTAATATATATATATATATATATATATATATATATATATATATATATATATATATATATATATATATACACACAGTTATATTAGAGTAGTTCTAAATACATCACCATGATAACTGTTATGTCATTGTAATATATGTAAAGTAAGAATATTTATACAAACTGACAAATAAAGCAGCTCAAAGGTTAAGGGCCTTGCTTAAATGATCAACACTGGCTCTCTGGTAGTGCTGAGATTTGACCTCACAACCTTCTAGTCACTAACATAAGATGTCCCACTTGTAATACCGTATATGCTGTATGTATATAAATGGGCATGAATATGTTTGAGTGAATTTCAAGATATGATCAAGATATGAGGCCCTAAATATGATCGACCTGACTACATAAGCTCAAAGCTACAATTTATGATACAGGCTCAAATAACCAATGCTGATATTTCTTCAACACACATGGAAAATCAAGTATGAAGTCAAACTGGGAACAGGATGACTAAAGTCTGAAGAATAATGGTTGTGGGAATGAAGACATGAATAACTTGAAGATATCTGATGACAGTATTATTAAACACTCTGTCACTGGAAGAAATATTTTTCCCATGTTATCACACATTTCTCCTATAATTAAAAGGAAAATCCTAGATAGTAGTCATTTCACATGGTGGAACCTTTTTTAAACAATAGTAAAATTATTAACTAAGCTGTACTGGTGGGCCCAGTGAGAAAACCAGAGCACCCACAGGAAACCCCTGAAGCATGAGACTCAAACCCCCAACCCTGGAAGCAAGAGGTAAATATGCTAACCATTAAGCCACCATGCACCACTTAAACCCACCTATAAATATTAAATTGTTTCAGACTTCTACATTTACAGAGCAATGTTTTTTGTTCACAGCACTCTCTGGGGGACCCAGGGTTTGGGTTTGACCATATTTGTCTGGGAGATTTTTTAGATGTGTGGGCTATTATTTTCTCAAGGTATCTGTAATAAAATATACATATGCATGTCTACTCCATGATAAAACTCTGTGACTTTCAGACAGTTGTGAATGAACATATGAAATATGAGCTTTAAGCAGCTTTCAACAGATATTTGTGTCACAAGTCTCTCCCTGTTATGGTGCCAATGAACAGATAATGTTTTTAATGATGGATGCCTCCCAAACCTCATAACAGCATGTGCCTGTGCAAAACAGATGATAACACATAGAAAAGGGGCAGAGCATAACACCTATTACCACACGGGGCCTACTATTTTACCATACTACTTAATACACTGGTATGCAGTTTCGAACACAGCCACTTAAATGGCATTGTCTCTTTGAAAATAAATTACTTCGGGCCTAGGCCAAGCAGATCAGTGCTTTTCAGTCAGAAGCTAACAGAGCTGCTTTAGAAAGCCCTTAGAAGAAAACCTGTTATTGCCACATACACAAGTACAGCATAATGAAAGTATTTTCTAGTGAGGGTCAGAGAGCAGTGTCTGCCATGATATGGTACTCCAAGAGTAAAGAAGTTTAAAGGGCCAAGAGTGGCCAAGTGATGGTGAACTCACAACCTTCTGATCAGTAGGCCAAGGCCATGAGCCACTAGGACCACTGAGCCACCACTGCCCATAGCAGGACAATGCAGGACCCAATTCTGGCCCATACAGTGAGGAGAAATAAGTATTCAGACACTTTTGTTTTAATTGTATAATATACCTTCAGAGCATATATCCACTGAAGGTTTGCACACATGATGTATTTTGATTTATAAATATGACAAAAAGTATGTATTCATAAGCATGAACAATGATATGCTTTTGAAATAAAATATATGGGGAAAATTATTTTATTCATACACAACAAATTACTAGGGTTAGTACTTTGTTGCAAAGCTATTGCTGGCACTCTTAAGATGAACAAGTAATTTGGTTTTTGCACCATTCTGGTTCATTTTTGAGGGCCCTCTTATGGACTCCCAATTTAAACAAAAACTTCATAAATTTTCAATGGGATTCAGGTCAGTAGATTGGCTAGGCCATGCAAGGCCATGCAAGTTATTTTGACGGTATGTTTCTGTTGATGTCTTGTTGAAACATCCATCTTGTCCCCAGATTCAGGTTCTTGGCCTATTAAATTCATTCTTGGAGAATAAATTCTCTTAAAATATGTCCCAATACGTCACTCAATTCATTTTCCCTTGATGACATTTAATGCCCCAGTACTGTTTACAGAGAAGCAGCCACATATCCTGATGCTCCCTCTTCCTTATCAATAGTCTGAGAGCACATTGTGAAATCTTGCATGGTGCACTTGCTAGGGCTATTTAGTTGTGGTTCCATGAATTTTCCACTTGTTGTTTAACACATCTAAATGAAAATATCAGAAAATGAAAACTGAAATTCTGGTCTATCTCATGTCTTCAGTGTATAGCCAAAAAAAAAAAAAAAAAAAAAAAAAAATTTGACCTTGTTCCAAAATTCAGAGGGGACTATATACAGTACTGTGTGTGTGCGTGTGTGTGATTTTCTGTAGATATTACCACTTTAGCCAGTGACTGTTTGTGGTGGACAAACAAGAGAAGGACATTCCATTCCCAGTTTGTTATAGCCTATAATTATTATTTTTTTTAAAAAATTATTATTATGGATGCGATTTCTTTAATGGTTCCATGTGGATTTTCAGCTTTTTTCATCAGCACTTGAAAAATAAATGATAAATGTTTTTTTTTTTTTTTTTTTTTTCCCCAAATGTAAGCAAATGTAAGCAAATGGCTCTGGTGTTATACTTATATAGGTATAATTGTGAATTAAGAGATATGGCCATATCAGCATTACTGACAGTTCTCTCTCTCTCTCTTGTGTATGTCATACACATATACATGAATTTATTTATTTATTTTTTTCATTTTCTGGGTTACAGTGATCTCATTGTTTTTCCAAATGGAAAAAAAAAGCAGACAAATGAGATAGACGTATTATAACACACTAGTGCCATCTGGTGTCAAGAGAAGTGTTCACAGGCTTTGAGAAACGTAATTTCAAAAGCTAATGTAAAGATACTGAACAGTCTGCTTACACCTAAACCCTCATGTATTAAGAACACAGTTTAATGTTTAAGAGCCATCTTTAAAATATTGATATACAAGTACATATAAATAAATAAATAATTAAAATTACAAACATATTTAGTTGTTAATGGTAGGACTTTTTTTCCCCATAGATGTTCCAACCCTATTCAGTTTCATACTTGTTCTCTATCCACTTACATGACAATAAAATAAAAAATGGAGCACAAAAAAGTTGATTATTTTAAATTAGTTTGAAAATACACGATTATCAATATAACAAAAAGTTAAAATCTAAACCAACATGTATAGATTCTAAAAGATTTGCTTATAATAGATGCCTAAAATCTAAATTTACCTAAAAGGCCCAAACATGTTCCTCCTACACAATAAATATCTGATATATATAAAAAAAAGGAAGAATAGAAAATGCAGATTGTTAAAGTGTATAAATAAAGTGCATTTAAAAGTATAAAGGGTTATAATAAGGAGCTTTACAACAAACAGGATTATGTAACACTTGAAATATTAAGGATAATCAATATCTACATTAGCATATGTATAGATGATTAGCTAATAAATATCTGATTTGTTATATCAGTGTCCTCAAATCGTACTTTTACTACTAGACATTACTGTGGTGTTAACTCAGGGATTAGTAATCTTTCATTAAATATTTTTTTAGTAATTGCTTAGTCAAGGCCATGGTGGATCAGGAGCCTATACTGGAAACTCTGGGCATGAGGAATACACCGTGGATGGGACACCAGTACATCACAGGGCACCATGCATGCGCACACACACACACGCGCGCACATTCATACACTCATTCAATGTTAGGGACAATTTAACATAGCCAAACTGGAGAACCCAGTTCAAACTGGAAACCAACAAGGAGAGAACATGCAAAACTCTACACAAACAGTAATGCAAGCTCAGGATCAAACCAGACACCCTGGAACTGTGAGACAGCAATGCTACCCACATGTTTTCCTATGCACTTATATTTTTAAGTGACATCATCCTTTGTTTTAAGTAACTATTGATTCAAGAGCAAATCAACTGATATTTTGTTTAATACAGTACATGGCCTTTAACCAGGGCACCACTTTAATTAGACCATAACAACATGTGAAAAAATATAGATTTACATGTATCCAAAGTGACTTTTAAGCTGATTAGTTGAGAATTAAGAGCCCAAAATCAAGCCTGGGATTTATCCCAGGTACAGCAGCTAAGTAAATGTAAACCTGGTAAATTAATGCACATCTTTATGAAAATTGTAAATGTATTTCTTCTGGAGATTATTGAATCCTTTAGGAGCAAATTAACATAAGTGCATACAAAAATATGAGTTGGTTTAGTTAACGTAATAAAAAAAAAGCTATTAAAGTAGGTGAATTTCATTAAACAAAAAATAAGAAAAGAAAATCAGATAGAACTAGCTTATTAAATTGGAAGAAACTTTTTGTTCTTACAACTGAGTGGGAGTATAAACAGGTTTCTCTTAATAGTATGCCAAAGTCTGTGTAGTTTATGAGGTATTAATCCTTTTGAGGAAAAATCTTAAAGCTCTGATCCTGATTTCCTTTGTTCTCAGGCCATATATAATAGGATTCAATACTGGAGGCAAAATCATTGCAGCCACTCCACTGAATTTTCTTAAATGGGGAGAAATATCTGTTAACCTGTAGGAAATTATTGTAAAAAGGTCCAAACATTCAAATAGGAGAAAAACTATTAAGTGTGTGGCACATGCCTGTAGTGCTTTGCTATGTGTACCAGATCCTCTGTTTCTAAAATAGGCTATAAGGATTTGAATGTATGTAAATGCAATTATACCTACTGTTATGACCTGACAGACAGCTACATCCATCAATTCATATACAGTATGTCATTTATAGTTGTGTTTACACAGACCAGCTGGAGCAAAGAGGGATTGTCACAGTTTGTGTGAGTCACAAAAGATCTGTATCATGGTAAGCGCAATAGAAGGATAAAAAGCACAGCTATTATACATACACTATATTGCCAAAAGTTTTGGGACGTCTGCCTTTACATGCGCATGAACTTTAATGACATCCCATTCTTAATCCGTAGGGTTTAATATGGAGTTGGCCCACCCTTTGCAGCTATAACAGCTTCAACTCTTCTGGGAAGGCTTTCCACAATGTTTAGGAGTGTGTTTATGGGAATTTTTGACCATTCTTCTAGAAGCGCATTTGTGAGGTCAGGCACTGATGTTGGATGAGAAGGCGTGGCTCGCAGCCTCCGCTCTAATTCATCCCAAAGGTGTTCTATCGGGTTGAGGTCAGGACTCTGTGCAGGCCAGTCAAGTTCCTCCACACCAAACTCGCTCATCCATGTATGGACCTTGCTTTGTGCTCTGGTGAGCACTCATGTTGGAACAGGAAGGGGCCATCCCCAAACTGTTCCCACAAAGTTGGGAGCATGAAATTGTCCAAAATGTCTTGGTATGCTGAAGCATTAAGAGTTCCTTTCACTGGAACTAAGGGGCCAAGCCCAACCCCTGAAAAACAACCACACACCATAATCCCCCCTCCACCATCTTTACACTTGGCACAATGCAGTAAGGCAAGTACCGTTCTCCTGGCAACCGCCAAACCCAGACTCGTCCATCGGATTGCCAGACAGAGAAGCGTGATTCGGCACTCCAGAGAACACGTCTCCACTGCTCTAGAGTCCAGTGGCAGTGTGCTTTACACCACTGCATCCAATGCTTTGCATTGCACTTGGTGATGTAAGGCTTGGATGCAGCTGCTCAGCCGTGGAAAACCATTCCATGAAGCTCTCTACGCACTGTTCTTGAGCTAATCTGAAGGCCACACGAAGTTTGGAGGTCTGTAGCTATTCACTAAGCAGAAAGTTGGCGACTTCTGCGCACTGTGCGCCTCAGCATGCGCTGACCCCGCTCTGTGATTTTACGTGGCCTACCACTTCGTGGCTGAGTTGCTGTTGTTCCCAATTGCTTCCACTTTGTTGTAATACTACTGACAGTTGACCGTGGAATATTTAGTAGTGAGGAAATTTCACGAATGGACTTATTGCACAGGTGGCAACCTATCATGGTACCACGCTTGAATTCACTGAGGTCCTGAGAGCGACCCATTCTTTCACAAATGTTTGTAGAAGCAGTCTGCATGCCTAGGTGCTTGATTTTATACACTTGTGGCCATAGAAGTGATTGGAACACCTGAATTCAATGATGTGGAGGGGTGTCCCAAAACATTTGGCAATATAGTGTATATTAGGGAGCCATACCAAGGTGATTAGCCTCACTATGTGTATATCATTTATGATTGTGTTGTATCTCATAGGGCAACATATTGCCTCATGTCTGTCATGGGCCACAACAGTCAAAATGAACACTGCACCTGTTGCATAGATATGTATAAAGAAAGCTTGAGTGACACAGGTTGAAAACTGTATTGTCCTGGTAACCCATAATATCCTTAATAATTTGTGGGAGCAGGGCTGTAGAGCTTATAAGATAATTTATGGGCAAGTTAAACAACAGAATATACATAGGTTGGTGAAGACTCTTATTGAGAATGACGGCAATCAGTAGGATGAGGTTGCACACAGAGTAGTCAGGTATCTCAGTGTTGTAAAGACGAATGCAGGGTGGATGCTCTCAGGATGCAAATTGAAGCCTTGAAGTATCAGAGTAGTTTGTAGTTGTAAATCTAGTCATTGTAAAACTAGTTTTTCCACCTGTGAAGAGACAATTCTGTTGGTTATCATAACAAGTACAGGTAAATAAATAGATAAAAATAATGTATAAAAAAATAAAATAAAATAAAAATAATAATAAAATAAAATAAAATAAATAAATTTGCAGAATGTCTGATATCCCTTTGTAACATCTGTTAACAGTGTAACATCTGTCACATTGAAGAAAATATAAAAATAGTAGTATTACAGTGCATTAGTAGTACAAGAATGAAACACTAATTGTTATTCACCGATCTCTCCTCCAGCTATCAGAATAAGCAATAACTCTAGCAAGCCATAATATGAGGCTTAATTTAATGTATGAACTCAGAAATAAATACTTATTCTATAAGCTAAGACCTATCTACCATTTTAGCGGGGTGCCATTCCATCTGCGTCCTGTGATGTAATGTATAACAATGAATAATGATTGTTAGTAATTGTATAGAAGAGAGATAAAAAAAGACAAAAGTTTGTATTTGTACATTTATATCCTAATTCATTTATATATATATTTTTTAATTTCTTTAAAACATATATTACAGATTATATTATGTTGCGTTACCATTAGCTTTGATATCTTTAAAGGATTTCATTTTCTAGTCTAAGGATATTGTGTATGGATCAAATTACTAAGATATAGTAAGTATATCAATTACTGTGATAGTAATAGTGCATCCTGGTGTCATCTCTTCCCTAGGTAAGCGACGAACACGTACCCGGCCATCCACATGATGTAAAATAAAACATGATTCATCAGACCAGGCCAACTTCTTCCATTGCTCCATGGGCCAGTTCTGATGGGCATGCCCATTGTAGGCACTTTTGGACAGGGGTCAGCATGGGCACTCTGACTGGTCTGCAGCTATGCAGCCCCATATGCAGCAAGCTGCGATGCACCGTGTGTTCTGACAACTTTCTATTGTAGCCAGCATTACTTTTTTCAGCAATTTGTGCTACAGTAGCTCTTCTGTGAGATGGGCTAGCCTTCGCTCCCCACACGCATCAGTGAGTCTTGGGTGCCCATGGCCCTGTCGCCATTTCACTGGTTGTCCTTCCTTCGACCAATTTTGGTAGGTACTAACCACTGCATACCAGAAGCACCCCACAAGACCAGTCGTCTAGCCATCACAATTTGGCCCTTGTCAAAGTTGCTCAGATCCTTGTGCTTGCCCATTTTTCTGCTTCCAACATATGTGTATATATGTATACACACACACACATAAAATGAAGGGCAAAACAGGCCAAACAGGAAATAATTGTATTAAATCTTAATATATATTTATAAATCCTGAATATGTTAATGTAAATCTTCAATATATAGTTATAAACCCTGATTATATATTCATACATTTTATCAGGCATGTTGATAGACACACTCTTAGTTTTTCCATATTTCAGTAAACCAATAATCATACTTGGTGTAATCAGTTTTGTTGACAATTTCCCCAGCCCTCTCAGTCGTGCTGAATTCTACAGAAAAGCTACATAGCACTAACACTGTTAATGGACTGTGAGGACCCTTTGGCACTATGGCCACCCTTTTGTAAAGTAGAGGAACATACTCCCTTTGGTATAGATAACTGATGTGCACTTATTATATAATTATATAATAGTACAATATTTTCACTGATAAATGTATACAGGATGTATAGGCCTACTGTTTTCATTTAAAAAAAAAAAAAAAAAAATCAGTAAGAACATCTATCTATTGACAAGCCTGATAGTAAATATATATTTATATTGAGATATAGACAATATAGATTCAGATTTCATATAATTATTTCTTGTTTGGCCCTTATAAAAAAAATATATACATATACATATTATACACACACACACACACACCTCTTTTAAATTATCTATGAAACCAGAACAGGCATTGTTTAAAAGGGAAAAACTTTTTGCCGAAAAAGCTTTATAATACTCGTTCTGATTTCTTTGGTTTTAAGGCCATAGATTATTGGATTCAAAGTTGGAGGGAAAATGAGGGTGGTAACCCCTATAAATCTTCTGGAACTTGAAGATAGTTCTTTCAGTCTGTAGGAAATTATTGTAAACAGTCCCAAACACTCCAAGATGAGAAAGACTATTAAATGGGCACCACATGTCTGCAGAGCTTTGCTTCTTGTGTCAGACCGCTTGTTTCTTAAACAGGCGAAAAGAATCTGAAGATAAGTAAATAATATAAGTCCAACTCCAATTATTTGGGTGATAGCTGTGATAAGGAGGCCATAGATATTGTTAACAGTTGTATCTACACATACCAGCTGCAAAAGAGAAGGGTTGTCACAATACAAGTGAGTCATGTGGGACTTGCATCGAGGCAAACGCAGGAGGAGATAAAAAAGAATAGCTATTAAAATAAAATTAAAAATCCATACAACAGAGACTAGTTTCATAATATGACTATGGGTCATGACTGTATTGTACCTTAGAGGTACACATATGGCCATGTATCTGTCATATGCCATAGCACTCAAAATCAACACTGCACCCACTCCATATACATGTATAAAGAAAGCTTGTGCAACACAGGTTGAAAACTCCATGGTTCTGGTGTCCCACATGAGTTCCTTGATCATTTGTGGGAGTAGGGCTGTGGATCCCACAAGGTCATTGATGGGCAAGTTTAACAGCAGTAAATACATCGGCTGGTGGAGACTCTTATTCAAAATTATGGTGATCAACAGGACAAGATTGCAGAAAATTATGATCATATAGCTTAGCATCGCAAAGAGGAGTGCAGGAATACTGGCCTCACGAGGCAATTCTAAACCTTGAAGTGACAGAACTGATGATATGTTGTAGAGATTCCCAAGGGAAGCCATAGCCATGGGTTTCTCTGTTCTGTAAATACAATGGAAAAACAATGAGAATATAATGGACCAATATTAATGTGTAACATGTCTGTACTCTTGTCAATTTCTACCCTTTGAACATACTTCATTAACTCAAACTTTGACTCTGGCTTTGTTTGATGATGATTATTATTATAATATTATAATAATAATCAACAACAACAAGGAAGAATATATAAAATACTTACTTCTTTTTTTGGTCCTATTACAGTTTGTACATCTCACATATTGACAAAAATAATCTATAAATAATAATTACAAATGTGGGTAAAAATATACATAATATTTTTACATGTTCCTCATAACAGTGAAAGCAATAGGTTCACTATCACATGTACCTAGTGAGAGTTGCTCTTTTATAAAGGTGTTCAAGTTTGTGTATCTATGGATTATTCTCCTCAGAGAAAACTGGAACAAATATCAAATAGCTGTTACTACAGAAAGCAGTTCATACTGTATATTGTCAAGATAATCGATGAACTACGATTTGGACATATTTACATTTTCTCTACTACTGAATGGTCTCTACTACCTCTCCCTAAAAGGGCTGTTTTCATCATGGGTCATATTCAGTTTTGGTAACTTAAATGCAAAGGATGTCAACGTATTATATCCCATATTCAAAGTTGTGTGCTGCGGGTGCTTAACTTGATTTTCTAGGCCACCCAGTTACATTATTGAAATTACCTGTGTACAGTTCACTTGTAATGTGGACAAGAGTTCAAGAGAGGAGTCAGATGGAGAGGTTGGGTCACAAGAGGTTGGCACAAGCCAGATTTAATATAAATAGGCAAAACTGGGGGCTAAGGTGAGGGCAGGAGAATCCATGATGTGGAGAATTAAAAAAAAAAAAATTACAGGAGTAGTGAAGACTAACAAAACAGGGGAAAAGAGATCACCAAATACACAAAAACCATCACATGAATAGCAAGAAAACTAGCAAAGTCACATGAACTATGGAATACAAGGGGAAATTATATCACCAAATACACAAAAACCATCACATGAATAGCAAGAAAACTAGCAAAGTCACATGAACTATGGAATACAAGGGGAAATTATATCACCAAATACACAAAAACCATCACATGAATAGCAAGAAAACTAGCAAAGTCACATGAACTATGGAATACAAGGGGAAATTATGACTTCACACCTCTGACTGTCAGGAAATACACACACTGAGCAGTGAGGTTAGGATCCCAAACAGGCTTTATTGAAAGCAAAGTGCAATAAAGGGATGTGCAGGTGTAAAACGGGAGTGGAGTGAAATGACCTGAGGCAGCTGAAGGATGATCCGTCGAGTGAGTGGGGAGAGAAGCACACACCTCAGGAGAATGAAGAAGATGGAGAGTATCAATGGTGCAGGAACATTGAAACAGAGCTAGCTGGAGAATAGCAATGGGAGCCGTGATGCTTGGAAGGAGCGCAGGTAGGAGTCTGTATGCTTAGCACAAGGTCAGACGCAGAATGGGACTGAGGTGTGTGCTTATATGTGCTGGTGATGAGGTGTGGTAATTAGGGACAGGTGGGAGTGATTAGCATTCAGGGGAGTGTGGGCGTTGACTGGAGGTGAGAGAATCTGGTGACTCTGTGACACTGACGTTGCCAGTTTTTTATTGTGTAGAGATGTTGGGACAAGAGTTATTCATTAGCATCAAGACCATCAACTTTAAAATATGTACTTAACTTTAGCCCTTGTCAGCATCAGTGCCTGCTATAATGAACTACATTCTCCACTTTGCCTCACTTCAGGTAAGCTGACAACTAGTGAATAGTCACCCACTACGGCCCATACATAATATTTGCTGAGAGTTTCTTCCATACAGTCTGCAGGGCTAAATATTTATGTACGAAATGTTTACAGCAAGTAAATTCTATTCTGCCATTGTGGAAAGGAAAAAGGCTGAATTGAAGGTAGTTGTGCCTTTATCAGCTTTTCAGCTACATGCCATGTTGAGTTTAAGTTGCATTTAAGGAACTATGAACAACCCACATATCAGTTTACAGAATTTTAGTGGGAATGTTACATTTAACAAAACATTGTAGTCTGTGAGGAGCTGCTAAACTGTCCTCAAGTGGGTGCCATAATGCCTCAGCCTCTAGATTAGCCAGACTGAGAGAGGGAGAAGAATAAGAGTATTAAAAGTATTATTGAGATACTGATTACTGTAGAGAGCTCATTTTTTGCTGATGATAGTTGTGCTTTAAAAAAAATGCACATCTTTGCCAGTGTGGGCAAGTATAAGAGTTTCTATTTTTTTCTTGATACGAAAATTCACTGGGGTGAAGTCACTTTTCATTTATCAACATTTATCAAGCTGGATGCAAATGGATTTATTCCTAAATTGTTCGTAGAAGCATTTAAACAACTTATTTGGTGTTAATGAAAATGCTGTAAATTTGGAAAATCATTTGTATCCTACTCCTGCTCCTCAGTGTGGGTAATTTTTAACATTTAAAACATTAACTAATGTAAATCGCAGTTGATCAGCTTCAAATCATAGAATTTGCGATGACTTACTGCACTTTTATATACAGATTGCACTGTCAAGTTTAAATAGTTTACGTATTTCAATTATAGACAGAAATTTAATGAAACTTTTAATGAAATTATTTCATATTAATGGCATTAATTAAAGCATTAATTAAATATAAAAAAAGAAATCAAGCCAAAATAAATCCATAAATGAAGACAAATAAGACCAGTTATTCAGAAATGCTGCCTTATCATCAACTTCCTCTGACATATGAAACACACTGCTTTGAATCAAAAAAAAAATATATATATATATTTATATATATATATATATATGTATATATATATATATATATATATATATATATATATATATATATATATATATATATATATTTTTTTTTTTTTTTTTTTTTTTTTTTTCTGTGTAATTTACTTGGTATCCATAATCACTTGGGTACTGGATGTATATATTTTTCCATTTTCATGTCAAACAATTTTCTTCTCATCTCACTTAATTCACATCCAATTTCCATAATTTGAATCCAGATTTTGACCTTTTCAGGTGCTGCTACACTGAAATAATATATTATTGCCATAGATGTGAGTCAAATTAACTTTCACTTCTACCTCTGTAAAAGTCTTTTTTTGCCAGTTACTTGCCTTGTTACCTCTTGTGAGTTTTGCCTTTTATGGAATTTTGTGGGCATCACCAAACACAAATCAGCTAGGCCATGTACTTCATTGATAATTTTCAGGTGATTCGTATTCATGATCATCAAGTCAAGTCAAGTCTCTTTATTGTCTCTTTAGGATCTTTATTGTCATCACAGCCATATACATTGTTCAGTACACAGTGAGATGAAATAATGTTTCTCCTGGACCCAAGGTACAAGGTACATGTATGTTATACACAGTGCTGACAGGCCATAAGTAAAGTGTAGTATTAATAAGAAGCATGCAGGGAGGGGGTACGGAAAACAGTGGGGGTGAGTACACAGGAGGGAGAGCTGTGACTTGAATGAAATTAAATAAAAATTACAGTGCAGTACTGGTTATGAACCTCAGATTAATGAAGTTCAAAAGTGACAGTGCAGTACTTTGAGTCAGTATAATCAAAGTGTCAGTGTGCTCTGAACAATAAGTAACAGTAAGACAGATAGAACAAACCATTAAATGCAGACGCTGCAGGGTTATCTTGGCCAGGGAGCCAAGTTGAATGTCAAGTTGAGATCTTCTGTGATCATACGCATGCAAGTATGAAGAAAATCAGAGTTTCTGAAACTTCTGTAAGTCCAGTGGAAATTTTTAGTTTGGTTTGGCTGACGCAAACATTTACACAACACTTTACTAAAAGATTGATAAATGAGGCCCACTGTTAGCAATATTCCATTACATAAAGGTTAAAATTAGTTGCAAAAAAACAGCCACATGACTCCTTTATTGCAACAAAACAGTTGTGAAAGTTGAGCTTATATTTTCAGGTGTTTGCACATGCACAGTATGGGTAATTTTACAGAAACTCACATAAAAATTTGTTTAATGCAGTTACCTAAAGCAACATTACATGATAATAGTAGCTTAATTATATTGAATCCGTATGATTGATAGAAACTAGTAACTAAGTAACTAATAAAAATCTACACAATAAAGTTTGGTCTTGTTAAGGGTCTTGTAGCATCTCCCAGCTGCGGCAGGCAGAACACAGACACAGAACAGGCAGGATTAGTACAAACAAACTTGTATTTATTGTTTCATTGGAGTTGTGAGGGTGAATGGTGGTGCTGGTGGAGGAAGAGTGAGGGTGGCCGGCTTTCTGGGCCGTGGGCTGCAGTGAGGAATGGGGCAGGGGAGTCGCTGTGTCCTGACACAGTCTGTAGCTTCCTTGGGTCATTTTAGTTGCCAGAAATGAGTATGTTTGTGCTGACTTGGAGAGGGGTATTACATTTGAAATTTACTTCAAAAATTCAAAAACTGTTTTTGATTCAAAGCATAGCATTCAAAGTTAATGTCACATTTCTAACAATTCTTTTGTGGATGCACATACTTTAGGTCAACAAACCCCAAAAAAGAAATATGCTAGGTTACACTAAATTCCTGATTGAATTATATTATCCATAACAAATAAAAAACAAGTCAATAGTGAACCATGTGAACTAGTGTGACATGTTTATCACTATATATGCAGTTCATAGACATTCAGTCAATGCAAAGATTGTCATATTGTGTATGTTTTAAATTGTTCGTCTAGCTTGCCTTGCTTGAGCCAGGCTCGTTATATGGACATTGATTATTGGATTGTGGGCATTGATTATTGGATTGGATCTTCATTTATTGTCTAAGTCTCCCATGTTAAAATCAGTTGATGACCTATTGTACATGAAATATCTGTGAAAACCAAATAAATATCAGAACTTGCACATTTATTGTCATCATAGAGACAAAGAATTAGAGTGCTTACACATGAGTGAACATCCACAAAAGTGGAAAAAAAGACAAAATCTTTACTTTAATCTACTTTTTTTTAACAATGTACATAAGTACACAAAAGTCAATGTAAGATGTATGCAATGTGAATGTCAAAAGCCAACAAATATGTGGATATTTATAGCTCCAATTCCATGTAAAATATGTTTAATGCACAACATTAACAAAGAACCATTTGCTTAATTTTGTTTATGAACAAAACACATATATTTCTATTGGGGATATAGGAAAGGCTAATCATTTTTAGAAACATTCTCTGATTTAGCATGAATTCATAGTCATTTAGAGGAGATAAGGATATCAAAATTTACCCAATATAGACAAAGAGAAAATTGTTCTTTTATGTGGTTATGTTTGAATGAGACATGTGAAGAAGAAGTCAGAGCAGATTGCAAATGGTTATATTAACAGAGCAAACAGAATTGAACTGAGTGTAATACTCATCCAAATAACCTTTGTTTCAAAATTATTTAAATGCCACCTTTTTTTTCAACACTATGATGAATGAATTTCTAATGTCTCTTGTTTTCATTCCATATATAATTGGATTAAAAACTGGAAGAATTGTGAAAATCAGCATACCGCATATTTGTTGTGCATTGGGTGGTATATTCTGAAAACGATATGAAAGTACAGTAAAGGTTGTAACTATTTCATACAGAACAAATGTAATTATCTGTGCTGAACATGTGTTTACAGCCTTACTTCTAGCATCAGTTTGTGTGTGGGAAAGACAGGCTTTAAGAATTTGCACGTAGGAGAATAACTGAATAGTGACACTAATGCCCTGCACAATTCCAGTTATAGCTAATCCATAAATATTGTTCACAGTAAGGTCACCAGCACATGAAAGCTGTAACAGAGTATTATTGCTACAATACACATTAAAAATGATTGTCTTACATTTTGGAAGTCTTGCCTGAAGGGCAAACAGCACGACAATCAAGGCAATGTCAAGGCCCCAAGCCAGTGCTATCACAACACCAACTGTGTATGGACCCATTATAGAGTTATATCTGAGTGGCTTGCATATTGCTATGTAGCGATCAAATGACATGGCTGCCAGAATAAAAAGTACACTACCTCCATACAAATGAAGCAAAAAACCCTGCAGGACACATGTTGGGTAATAGACCATATTTGTTTGGGTTACAATATCCAGAAGCACTCTAGGCAGAGCACATGTAATTCCCATTAAATCTGTCAAAGGAAGACTGAACAAAATATAAAACATAGGTTTATGAAGGCTTTGCTGGGTAACAATCAATGCTAGAATTGTTACATTACAGAACACTGCAAACAAATAGACCAGAGCTCCAATGATAAAAACAGGATAAATAGCTTGAGGAGGGACATCAATTCTGGCAATCTGAAGGTTGAAAGTGAATGTGTTGTTGAAAAGTTTTTGCTCCATTCAGAACCTGTGGGAGACATAAAAAAGGGCACAGTTACTGATTTACCAGTGTGCATGTTTTTTTTTTCTTTTTTTTTCATTCACAGTGGCTTCGACCTCACACTCACCTTTCAAAGGATCAAATTGTGAAAGTAGTGGGTCATGGTACGCCATATTTATATCTATTTCTGTCCTCCCAAGACCATGCAAGTGACTCATATGTCACCAGAGGATATTAGCAACTTGAATCTGCTCTCAAACTTAAGATGTATAGCTTGTAATAAGACATTACATCCATAAAATATATATCACAATAAGATAATATTTCATGTAAGTCTTATGATAAATGACATGAAACACTATACTCAGAAATGGACACAGGGTTGTTGGGGCCCCTGCTATAACACAAAACAGTGGTAACTATAATTTCATGATGACATGGTATTATCAGACAATCTATGATATAATAGCAACTACTTAGCCACTCTAATGCATTAATTTTTATCTCATTACTATTTCTCATTTCTCTATCAGTCTCAATTTCTAATAATTATAATTATTAAAAAATTATATATAAATCATATCATTCCTTAGAAATATGAGGTTAAATATGCCCAACTAGTGGGTGTTGTATGCTGCTTTCTGTTGCACAACTAGTTTTGGAGCTGCTTTTCTAACCATATGTTCTAATCCTTTCTAGCTGAAAAATTCAGCTAATCAGTTTTTGTGGACAGTACTGGGTTAGAGTGGCTTGCATTTCATAGCTCTTATGCAGCAAGACCCCACAGAAATCATGCACTTGGTAATGCCAAAGTTTTTACACTTTTCTTTTTTTGGAAGCACTTTTTTTGGAAACAACAGTCCCAAAGATTTCAGTGCCACAGATACTCTGAAGTTTTTTTGTGTGTGTGTGCTCAGTACCATTATCATATTTTGCATTTTCCAACATTATAGCAATTAGCTAGTTAATGTCAAAAGCCCACACGAAATTTAAAGTTTGAGTAAATCAAAGCACCTACTCCAAAAAGGTTGCAACAAAGCACACAGGGAGGCACTGTATAAATCCATAAGTTTATTGATGAAGTAACAGGATAACAAAAATTCAGGGTTATGCATTGTAATCCACAGAAACAGCAGTCAAACACAATCTGAAACACAATCCAGTATCATAAACAAAAGGTTCAGCAGGATCAAAGCACCAGAGATCAGAATGGCAGAAAAACATGGCTCAGAACTCACAAATATGCTGGCAAACTGTAAGGCTTCACAAAGTGATTAATAGTCCATGTGAATACAGGTTAAGACTTTGGACTATATAGACTTTGGACACTAGGTGAAAACATTCTTTGTGTTTTTTTTTTTTTTGTTTGTTTTTTTTCTGCCATGATAACCTTCATTATTGTTTTCATCTGTCCCTGATTTGCGAGGCTATTTATACCATCCATTTTGTTTGTTCATTGCTTAGTCCTTGTGTTCCTCATGTGAGTACCTTGCCACTGCCACTGTGCCTCTTTTGTGTATTTTGCATAATTACTTGCTTTTTTGGATTCATCTGTTTTACTGTTGGATTATTTTTGGATCTCTGTTTTCTGTCTTGTTGGAACCATGTGAAGTAAAAACTTTCTGTTTCATCTCCCTATCTCTGTCTCCTGGAGTCTCTCTACAATTGAGTCCAGGATAGCCTGTGTAGCAGTGGTTAAGTTGTTGGGGCATTACCACCATGACCAGGGTTCTGATATTATATATTTGTGTGTGTGCCAGGTCCATAAGTATATGGACAGTGACACAATATTTGTAATTTTGCCTCTGTACACCATGTGAAATGTAGATTTTCAGCTTTAATTTAAGGGTTTTCCCAAAAATGCTGCATTAACCACTTAGGAATTACAGCAATTTTTACATAGTCCTTCCATTTTCACAGGCATAAAAGTAATTGGACAAACTAATTTTATTATAAATATAAGGATTATTTTTAATACTTGGATACAAATACTTTGTAGATAATGGCTGCCTGAAGTCTGGAACCCATGGACATCACCAAATGCTGAGTTTCCTCCCTAGAAAAGCTTTGCCAGGCCTTTACTACAGCCACCTTCAGTTGCTGCTTGTTTGTGGGTCTTTCTGCCTTCAGTTTTGTCTTCAGTAAGTGAAAAAATGGGTTGAGATCAGGTGACTGACTTGGCCATTTAAGAACATTCCATTTCTGTGCCTTAGGAAGCTCTTGGGTTGCTTTTGTGGTATGTTTAGTGTCATTATCCATCTGTACTGTGAAGCATCATCCTATCGGCTTTGCAGCATTTGACTGAATCTAAACAGAATGTATAGCTATATACACGTAACAATTCATTTTGCTACTTCTGTCAGTAGTCACTTCATCAATAAACACTAGTTACCCAGTTCCATTGGTGGCCCTACATGCCCATGCTATAACACTTCCTCCATCATGTTTGACTGATGATGTGGTATGCTTTGGATCATGAGCTGTTCCTTTCCTTCTCCATATTCTTCTCTTCCCATCATTCTGGTACAAATTAATCTTGATTTTATCTGTCCAAAGAATCTTTTTCCAGAACTGTATGAGCTTTTTTTAAAATGTTTTCTAGCAAAGTTTAATCTGGCCTTTCTGTTCTTGAATGTTATCAGTGCTTTGTTCCTTGAAGTAGACCCTCTGTATTTACATTTATGAAGGAGTCTTGATTGTAGACTTTGACAATGATACGCCTACCTCATCGAGAGAGTTCTTGACTTGGCTAGATATTGTGAAGGGGTTTTTCTTCACCAAGGAAAGAATTCTGCGATCATACACCTTACTTGTCTTCCATGGTCTTCCAGGCCTTTTGATGTTGCTGAGCTTACTAGTGCATTCATTTAATTGCTTCAATTTAAATCAATTGTTATGGTGCACAGAGGCAAAATTCTGAAAATTGTCACTGTCCAAATACTGATGAACCCGACTCTGTGTGTGTGTGTGTGTGTGTGTGTGTGTGTGTGTGTCTATACAATATATGGACAAAGGTTTATGGACACTTGACCATCACACCCATATGTGGGCTTTTTCTAAACTCTTGCAACAATGGTAGAGGCACATTATTGTCTTTAATGACTTTGTATGCTGTAGCATTAATTTTTCCCATCACTGTAACTAGAAGGCTCCATGAAGATATGAATTGCCAAGGTTGGTCTGGAAGAGTTCGAGTGGCCTGCACAAAACCCTGACCTCAAGCAAACTGATCAACTTTGGGATGAACTGGAACACTGAATTAGTTCCCCAGACCTGCTCCAACATCAGCAGCTGACGTCACTAATGCTCTTGTAGCGGAATGAGCACAAATTCCCACAGCCATGCTCCAAAAACTAGAGGAAAACCTTCTCAGAAGAGTGGAGGTTATTATAACAGCAAAGTGTGGACTAAATTTGGAATGGGATGTTCAACAAGCTCATATATATATACAGTCAGATCCAGAAGTATTTGGACAATGACAGAGTTTTTGTGATTTTACCTTTATACACCACCACAATGGATTTGAAATAAAATAATCAAGATGTGATTAAATTGTAGACTTTCAACTTTATTTTAAGATGTTCCACAAGATGTACAGCCATTTTCAACAAAGTATCTCCATTTTCAGGGGTTCAAAGGTAATAGAACAAAGTGACATAGTTGTAAATATAACCATAATTTTAATACTTGGATGAAAATCCTTTGCAGTCAATGACTGCCTGAAGTCTGGAGCCCATGTTCTCAAAACTCAAATTCTGAGTTTCCTCCCTGGAGATGCTTTGCCAGGCCTTCACTGCAGCCACCTTCAGTTGCTGCTTGTTTGTAGGTCTTTCTGCCTTAAGTCTTGTCTTCAGTAAGTGAAAAGCATGCTCTATTAGGTTGAGATTAGGCAACTTACTTGGCCATTGAAGAATATTCCATTTCTTTGCCTTCAAAAAGTCTTGAGTTTGTTTAGCATTTAGATGTGAGCAGAGAGTATAGCCCTATACACCTCAGAATTCATCTTGCTACTTTTGTCAGCAGTCACATCTTCAATAAACACCAGTGAGCCCGTTCCATTGGCAGCCATACATGCCCATGCCATAACACTCCCTCCACCATGTTTGACACATGATGTGGTATACTTTGGATCATGAGCTGTTCCTTTCTTTCACCATACTTTTCTCTTCCCATCATTCTGGTACAAATTAATATTGGGTTCATCAGTCCAAAGAATCTTATTCCAGAACGTGTGAGGCTTTTTTAGATGTTTTCTGGCAAAGTCTAATCTGGCTTTCCTGTTCTCGAATGTTAAAAGTGGTGTGCACCTTGTTGTAAACCCTCTGTATTTACATTAATGAAGGCGACTCTTGATTGTAGATTTTGACACTGATACGCCTACCTTCTCCAGGGTATTCTTGACTTCTGTTGATGTTGTGAAGGCATTTTTCTTCACCAAGGAAAGGATTCTGCAATCATCCACTTTAGTTGTCTTCCATGGTCTTCCAGGCCTTTCGATGTTATTGAGCTCACCAGTGCTTTCTTTCTTTTTAAGAATCTACCAAACTATTGATTTGGCCACACCCAAGGTTTTTGCTATCTCTCTTATAGATTTATGCTGTTTTTTCAGCCTGATGATGGCCTGCTTCACTTGCATTGAGATCTCCTTGGAATTCATATTGGTAGCTCCAGTCGAACAGCTGCCATATGCCAACTCAATACCTGATATGAACTCGTCTTGAAGTAACGAGGGAATGGACCGCACCTGGTCAATTGTCCAAATACCTTTGAGCCCCTGGAAATGGAAGTACTTTGCTTAAAATGGCTGTAATTCCCAAATGGTAAATGCCATATTTTTGTGGACCCTCTTAAAATAAAGCTGAAAGTCTACACTTTGATCATATCTTGATTGTTTTATTTCAAATCCATTGTGGTGGTGTATAAAGGCAAAATCACAAAAACTCTTGTCTAAATACTTCCGCACCTGACACACACACACACATATATATATAATGAGGAAATGAGCAGGATAACCAAAGAAAAGATTTAAAACTCAGGGGAGGCAGGGAAACCTTGGTCAGCTTGGTGGAGAATTGTCCATGATAGATGTTACAAAAGTATTAAACTTGAATGAGCCAGCAGCAATATTACTGTGAAAATATTCAAAGTAATAATACATAATCATTACTGGAATTAAAACCTAAGTAATTACTAATAAGTTTTCTACCCCATTTTGCCATTTTGGTTCAGCCCTGAATATACTGTACTTAGGAAAGGGAATCATGTTGACTGCTTTTATTAAGAGATGAGCCTTACTTTTATAGTTTTGATATTGTCGTTGCAAGTAATGAAGATCAAAGATCACTCCAGAGAGCAGGGATATTGAGGCCATAGACTTTATTCTTTCATGAATTCAGCTGAGAAGTTCTCTGCAGAGAAAAGCTACCCAACTCATCAGAGAGGCATTCTTATATACATTTACATGAAAAAAAAAACAAAACTTCCACATCCTGTTTTTCACAAGACCCAACATCCCCATATATGTTATTGTTTAGCCTTACTCACTTAAATTTACAGCTTGCTCCTGCTCTCCTCACTTAGCAGGATACCACTGCCTAGGTACAGTCACATAGATCACTCTCAGGCCCAGGATACCAATGCCTATGTAAGGTCATATAGATCACTTTCAGGCCTCCGTGTCACCTTGTGTACTATACCAGTTCCATATATCTACAACATTGAGGATGAAATATTATCAGATATGAGTACACATTTTGGGGTTAATATTTTATGGTTACACTATTTCTATAATATCTTTCTGAAGACATCTCTGATAGAAATACAGTGTCTTGCAAAACTTTTCTACATTTACAGTGTTACACCCTAGAAATGACATGGACTTAATTGGGGTTATACACTCACCAACCACTTTTATTACACAAATACAGGGTAGAATGGACTGCCCTTTACTCACAGAATAGTCTCAACTCTTTGTGGCATAGATTCCTTAAGGTGTTGAAGACATTACATTGGAATTTTGGCCCATGTTGATGTAATTGCATTGCATAATTTCTGCAGATTTGTTCATGTTGTTATTCTTCCATTCCGGCAGATCCTGAAGGTACTCTTTTGAATTCAAAACTGGTGACTGGCGAGGCCATTGAAGTACACTGAACTAATTATCATGTTCATTGATCCAGTGTGATATGACATGTGCTTTGTGACATTCAAATTATGCTCTATTATTTTTAAGGGGTATTAAATGTATGCCAAAGAAACATTCCCTACACCATTACAAGAAGACAGTATGTTTACCTTTAAAAATTTTTTAATATATAGATAAATATACAAATGTCAGCTTAAGGTGTATGCAAAGCAGATGTCGAAAGCCAATGAATATGTGAATATGTATACCTCCACTTCCATGTAAAGCATGTCATAAAACCAGTTTAAAATTTAACTTTATGAACAAAGATACATTTGCTTCATTTTTATACCTTGTTTATGAAGAACACACATACACAAATCTGTGTTATATGTGATGGTATTCATTTTCACAAACACAGAATAAATAAATAAAATCATTTAGACCAAATATGGACATCAGAATTTACACTATGTAGGAAGAGATATAATTGTTCTTTTATGCATTTTTGTTTGAATTTTGTTTGAACATTTGAAGGAAAGGTCATAGCAGATTGCAAATTGTTAGTACACAGAATTGGGTTGAATGTAATGCTTATTAACATAAAACTTTGTTAAAAAATTATGTAAATGCCACCTTTTGTTTTTTCAGCACTATGATGAATGAATTCCTAATGTCTCTTGTTTTCATTCCATATATAACTGGATTAAAAACTGGAAGAATTGTGAAAATCATCAAACCGCATATTTGTTGTGCACTGGTTGGTATATTCTGAAAACGATATGAAAGTATGGTAAAGGTAGAAACTATTTCATATAGAAGAAAAGTAATTATCTGTGCTGAACATGTATTGACAGCCTTACTTCTAGCATTGGTCTGTGTGTGGGAAAGACAGGCTTTAAGAATTTGTACATAGGAAAATAATTGAATAGTCACACTAATGCCCTGCATAACTCCAGTTATAGCTAATCCATAAACATTGTTCACAGTAAGGTCACCAGCACATGAAAGCTGTAACAGTGCACTATTGCTACAATACACATTAAAAATGATTGTCTTACATTTTGGAAGTCTTGCCTGAAGACCAAACAACACAACAATCAAGGCAATGTCAAGGCTCCAAGCCAGTGCTATCACAACACCAACTGTGTATGGACCCATTATAGAGTTATATCTAAGTGGCTTGCATATTGCTATGTAGCGATCAAATGACATGGCTGCCAGAATAAAAAGTACACTACCTCCATACAAATGAAGCAAAAAACCCTGCAGGACACATGTTGGGTAATAGACCATATTTGTTTGGGTTACAATATCCAGAAGCACTCTGGGCAGAGCACATGTAATTGCCAATAAGTCTGCAAAAGGAAGACTGAACAAAATATAAAACATGGGTTTATGAAGGCTTTGCTGGGTAACAATCAATGCTAGAATTGTTACATTACAGAACACTGCAAACAAATAGACCAGAGCTCCAATGATAAAAACAGGATAAATAGCATGAGGAGGCACATCAAATCTGGCAATTTGAAGGTTGAAACTGAATGTGTTGTTGTAAAATTGTTGCTCCATTCAGAACCTGTGGGAGAAATAAACAGAATAGGACAGTTGTTAATTTACCAGTGTGCATTTTGTTCCTTTTTTCATTTCCAATGGCTTTGACATCAGACTCACATATCAAAAGATCCAATTGTGTCAACAGGGGGACATGATATGCCAAATTTATATCCTCTTCTGCCCTCCAAAGACCTTTCAAGTTACTCATATGTCACAAGAGGTTATTAGCAACTTGAATCTTCTCTCAACCATAAGATGTATAGTGTGCAATAGAAAGTTATGACCATTACAGTTAGCACAATAAGTTAGCATAGCATTTGAATCTTATGACGCAAGAAATGAAACAATCAAACTGACTGCTTTTCTGCAAAGCTGCTTCATAGTAAGTCGCTTACAATTTTAACTTTTTATTTAAACTTATATGTTTGTAAATGTAGTTTTTTATTTCTTTGCTTTTATTTAAAACAAGTGTATTTTGCTTAATGCTGTAGCTACTTTTTGATGCTTGGATAGTTTAAAGACATCTCTGATAGAAATACAGTGCCTTTCTTAAATATCCAATACCTTTGAACTTTTCTACATTCTATAATGTTAAACCTAGAACTGACATGGACTTAATTGGGATTATATAGTAGGTCATGAATCAAAACGTTCACCTATGATAGTTAAGTTGAGGGGGGAAATCAATATTGTTTGCAAAATTATTTACCAATTAAAAAACATTACCCCACATTAATTTAGAATAAAAGGGTTTTTTAAGGGTTCAAGGCTTTTTTATTTGTCACAAATGTATTTGTACTGGATGGTAAAATGCCAACTGGTTGACACTGTGACTGTGCACATACTACAATTAAAAAACGAATATACAAAATAAAGAATAAAATAACAGTAAAAAGTAGGTTTTCAAAGCATTTCAAAATGACTTAAGGAATCTATCAAGACCAGACTCATGACGATAGGCAAAAGTATTCAAAAACTACTAGCATTTTTTGAAATTCTGTTATAATTTTTTACCACAAAGTGGCACCTTCCTGAAATTTTTTGAATACCTTTAGGGCATGGTGCCGATGACACAAATCATTTTTCTAAATGCCACGCCAAGACGTTTGTGAAATACAGTATTTTAAGACTAAATTCAAAATGGCCGACACCCACAATGGTAGATCTAGAAAAATTTTATATCATTTGACTCTGTATGCCCCACAGAATCTAAAGAAACCAGTTTCAGGATTTTAGGAAAAAGGTTCAGAAGTTACAAGCAAAAATATGCTTTTTTTTATATCTCATGAACACTAGTTTCTGAAACTGTGAGGGTACCAAAACAGTATGGCTATGAAATACACCAAGTTTGGTCTGAATATGCTAAAGCATTACGGAGATATAGCCTCACATCCTTATCGGTGTGCTCAACATCAAATTCGTTTGCATGTTATTCAACGATGGTTTGATCTGTCAAAAAGCTTTTTAATAATTTTTTGCCAGCATGGTCTAACAATGATCTGAGTCAAATTTGGTGAAGATCCTATGAAATGTCTAGGACAAGTTTTTCAAGAAAATTCAAAATGGCCGAAAGTCTAGTAGGAAAGTGAAACCATGGTATGCATTTGACTCGGCACGACCCAAGAAATCAAGGAAAACTTGATATAAACTTTGTTTATAACTTATAACCTTGATATAAACTTCATTTATAACCCTTACGGTTCAACAGTTATTAGCATAAACGTGAGTGCAACTTTGAGCTGTTGGTGGGACTAGAGGGTTTGAGAAATTTGCTACGTTAACATTTCACACTGTCCCCTATCTGTGTGCCAAATTTCATAGCTTTCCTATGTACAGTTCTATGGGATGCAGTAGACTTCAAAAGCAGAAGAAGAAAGCTGAACTTTAGTCAATGAGCAGCAGTCTCACATGGTCCCCCTCCACTTATCTAGGTTGGATAAGGTGCGAGAGGTGGGGGATGGCAACCTCGTTATTCCTGTTGGATCTGTAGGCAAACTGGAGAGGATCTAATGAGCTGGGAAGAGAGGAGCAGAGAGCAGATGTAGTCTTTCATTAGACTTATTTTAAAGCACTTCATCACCATTATTTTTAGGCACAGGGACAGTGTTTGAAGCAACTTGGCACATGACTTCTAGAAATGGCTGGTGATACAGTCAGCCCTGGCAGCCTTCTTGCGCTTAATCTGCTTCAGAACTCTTCTCATGTCATACTATGAGATGGATAGTGCAAGCTCCGCATTAACAGCACTGCCCTCCATGGCTATGCTAATCAGAGGGCTAGTGCTAGCCCTCTTTTCCACACACATCTGGGTCACCTGCATTGAAGTATGACTCACCTATATCTTTGTACTTTTGCTTAGCATCACAGATATTCTTCCTTGTCTGTATGATGCTGCTTCATATTCCATCATATTGCCTGCCTTGAGCTCTGCATTGTAGGTGGTGGTCCACGCATTAAAATCCGTGCAGACTGATCAACCCAAGTTTCTGGTCAAAATGATCGGACCTGACAGCCTTCTGCTGATCTTGTGTGTCCGCGTTGAGGAGTGTAAGATACTTTTGAGTTTTGTTTCTTTTGAGTTTAGAAGGCCATGCTGAAAAGCCAAGTGGGAAAGAACCCCCAAAAGTAAAAATACACCACACTTGTACACCTGTCTCCCAAGTCATCTATTCTCTCAACACCACGGGGGTGCTACAGTGGTGTCAACACTGGGGAAACTGGGCCAGTATGCCACTATGGAGTCCTCACCCTTTACAGAAATCATAAAGTCCCTTGCAGCACTGCATCAGGTCCATCAGCAAGCCATCGTCAATCTGCCTCAATCTGCATGCCAAGCAACAAGAGCACTTTGTGGCTCTGGTTACGGCACAGTCTGAGGACAGGCAGGTGCTCCAGAGCTGGGTGCTGTCCTATAGTACTCCAGCTGACACCGACCTTCCTCCACACAGAGTAAACATGAGGTGTGTGCACAGGAATATTCATGAGTATCCAGTAGTGCCTGCACAGAGATGGCTGTTATTCCTCGCCTCACCATCCACTAATTCTAGGAATGAATTGACCCAGGTTTCAGAGATTGTTAAGGGGAATGTGTGTGGATGGATCCTCCATTAGTGTAGCATGGTGTAGGATTCACAGCAGTGGCTGGCGAGGTCTTGCCGGGGTTACTGAGGTCAGATCTGTGTCAAATGGCTCCCCTACAAAAGGTAGGGGGACAGCGGCTGGTAGACCTACTCATATTTTTCTATTATTAATGATATACTATACAGAGTGATGCAGGACACTCAAACTAAGAAAGAAATGACCCAGGTGTTGGTCCAAAGTAGCCTCAGGGAAATGCTTCTTCATGCAGCTCATCATAATCCTATAGCAGGGCATTTAGGGCAAGATGAGACATTGAACCGCATCATGGCTCATTTCTATTGGCTGGGCATTTGTGGAGATGTACGCAGGTGGTGTGGGTCATGACATGAATGTCATTCAATGAATCCTCCAGCCGCCCCAAAATCTGTTAGGTTAGGCTCTCTTTTATTTGACGCTGGATTTGGCAGATTCCCTTGACTCCAACGTCATGTGAGAAAATGGCCATTTCCACTTTTATTATTTATTTAAATGACTGGCAGCAGCAGTTTGTAATCTGAGTCCTGTACTGAGATCCTTGAGGTGGGCAGGACTCACAGCAAACCCAAAGAAGTGTGCAATTGGATGGGTGGAAGTACGTTATGTAGGCTTCCACATGGGTCATGGACAGGTGTGTTGACAAGACAGTAGCAATTGTGGCTTGTCTGAGACCCAAAACCAAAAACGAGGCGAGACAGTTTCTGTGGCGTTTCAGGCAAGGGTGCCTAATTATTCAGACATCACCAGCCCTCTGACTGACCTCACTATAAAGGGAGCAACAGATCCGGTCCAATGGCTGTAGTTGTGTCAACAGGCCTTTACTCAGGTGAAAGCTGCAGTTTGTGGTGGCCCACTCTTACATTCTCCTGTTGGGTGGAGGTAGGGGGTTTGGGGCACTTCGAGGTCATGCACTCTAAGAAATTATCCATGTGCCTAGTGACAAAAGCTTAAAATAAAGAACAATTTCGACATAAAAAATTAAATTTGTTACATGTACATGTATTAGTGAGTTGACAACTTATTTTAAGAAGTTTGTCAAACTGAAAAGAAAGAAATCTGTCTCAGCTTATTAATATATGGATTTTTAACAAACAGTCTTGCTTTCATCTAACAATGAAAAAGTATTAAGTTAGGGAAACTTGAAAATGTAGTGAGCAAACTTAAAAAGCCGAGAACAGGGCTGGACCTTGTCTGAACATGCCAGAGCCAGACCACGCCTATAGGAAGAGAAACAACAGCAGAAACGAACAATGAAGGAACGAGCACGAGTGCAAACATCAAAGGTACATACTGAGGAGCCTAACTATTTTTATTTGTTTTACTAGCAGCAACTATCAAACTATATCGGCACACAGTGCAAAAAAATCATTATCACAGGACACCAAATTTTAAAGTAACGTTACAGTTTGCCCCTTGCTAATTCGACCGTTGGAAAGTTTACTTCAGCTAGCTAGCTAGCGTCTTCTAAGTTAGCTACAGCATGCCCTTTGCTAATTTGGAGTTAGTGAAGTTGACCGCTAGCTATCGTGTGTCTTCAGTTTTCTTATGTTTTGTTTTACAGTGGCAGCCAAATGAACGTAATTGGCACTGATTATTTGTAGCATTAGTTCAAACACTGCACATTTTTGAGAATAAGTCTTGCATTGTCCTAATTTAAATTTGGCACTATTGATGAAAGTTTGTGGATTATTTGACATTTTCAACTAAACCTGTAACAAATGTAGGTTACTAAACTTTTTTTTCCTGCGGAGGAGATTGATTCTGTTGTAAAAGCGTCATTTTGTTCAATCTTACGTCAGTGCTTGAACAATCTTGTAATGTGTTTGTACGTAAGAACATTTTTTATTTAACAATGTTTGATAGACAGTTAGCCCAATTTCATTGAATCTACAAATAGTTTGCCTTTGTGTTTCCACCAGACCGTGATTCAAAAAACAATTATAATAAAATTGAAATTGCTGTGTTTTTTTATTCTGACAGAATTGAAATTAGTTACAATTACTCAAAAAATTTCTAGACTGAAAGCAAAATAAATAAGATAGAACAGCTTAAATTAACTAATTTGACCACATAATATTATTATGTTGGCTCAGCTTAACCCTCTACTGCTTGAATTATTATATTTACATTAAAAAATGTTTTTATGGATTTTTATTACTTGAATTAGTTCAAGAAATAAAAATATATTATTTATTTATTTATTTTTTTAATTTTAGGGGGTAGTTTGTAAATTGTTGCCATATGGCAACAATGTGCAGTGGTGGAAAGTATCATAATGTCTTGTTTTTCTTAGAAAACACACCTTTTACAGACAAAAGATTATGCATGTCTTCATGTTATTTAATGAAATTCATGACTTAATATTATAGCAACAAAAATTAGTGCTCTTTCAATTGTTAATCACAATGTATGGTATTTATAATATGATTATAGCATAGGTATATGTACCTAGAAAGATGCTGAAATTTGTCACAATTCTAAAAAACATTCAGGTATAACCAATTTGTATTTCCATTGTGGATCTTTTCATATCATACATTTCAATCTAAATCATATCTTTTATTCTAATCCTCCATGCTATTTCCTAATTTAATCCCATTTCACCCCTTGTGAAAGTCTAAGAAGCAGTTCCTCTCACTTGTGATGCAGAGGAAGACGGAACACTTTGAGCACTTGGTCCTCAAAATGCCTTTGCATCCAAGCACCTTACATGTTCCCTTCTCAATTCCTTGTAAGGGCCAGGGGTCAGTGTCGTCCCTCTTAACAGGATCTGGTGGCAGATAGCTTTGAAGCCCTCTTCGTCCCTTTTTGGCAGGACAGCTTGAGGAGGCCTCCCTTTTCTTTCATTAGAGACCTTATTCTCCTTGCATAAGCACGAGGCAACTTCATCTTAAAATCCAACAATGAGAGTTGGGCCTTCTCCGGGATCATCAGGGATCTGCAATCCCTTTGGTAGAAGCCATGCCTCTATGGTCAAGTCCAGCACTATGGTCAAGTCCAGCATATGGAACACGTTCCGATGGTACCACTTCTTGGAGCGGATCTTGGTGCGGTAGAGAGCAATTAGTGAAACAAGAAGATCCACTCCTCCCATGCTCTTGTTGTACAGAGGTAGAATGTTGGGGCATGGGACTTGCATGAATTCTTTTCTTTTTTTTGTCCAACCTCTGCACATGTGTCACAGGGTTTGCTCCAACAAAGGTGTTCAAGAGTGTGACAGGGAGGTTGTCGAACCATTTGACAGCCCTCAGGTTCACACCATCATGAGTGGTAATCTTCTCCTGATGTGTGCCTCGTCCTTTCTTCTTCATGGTTTGGTCGTCTATGAATGTACATCCTGCAAGACAGTTTTGTCTGACTGTTCCTATGCTGTGGATCTTCTTTTTTTTCAAGGAGTACTTGAAGATCCATGCTGCAGAACCAGTTGTCATAGAAGAGCTTGTATAACATGTTGCAGGGTACAATAGAGGCCAGCTTCAACACAATGTTACCACTTGCACCAATGTCAGGGTATCCATTAAGTGGCTGAATTGGCCCTGTGTAGACATGAAAGTTATACACAATGCCATTCTGGTCTGCCAAAATGAACAACTTGTACCCCCAGCGTTTCGGCTTCATTGGGACATACT
Organism: Pangasianodon hypophthalmus; assembly: GCF_027358585.1. Lineage (NCBI taxonomy): Eukaryota > Metazoa > Chordata > Actinopteri > Siluriformes > Pangasiidae > Pangasianodon > Pangasianodon hypophthalmus. The sequence goes on along the minus strand of NC_069723.1, from coordinate 19,561,349 downwards.
GCTTCAGCTGGTTCTTGCCCTTGAAGGGGATCATCTGCTCATCCATGCACAACATTTCATCCATTTGGATACTGTTGAAGCTAGTTGTCAGGAAATTGAGGAGTGGGCTTATTTTGAACAACTTATCTCCACTTGGCACTTGATCACTGTTGTTGGCAAAGTGGAGGAATCGTTTGATGGACTCCCATCGATTCACTGGCATGATGCTTGCAACATTCTCTACTCTTGTTTTCAGATTCCAGTATAGCTGGGTCTGTGGCAGGCCATGGACAGACATGTAGAAACATATCCCAATGAACTGTTCTATTTCTTCATACAGTATGTTACATTCAGTGGTTTGGTGACATCACACTGCAGAGCATACAAGTTAGTTTGCCTGACAATTTACATTTCTATGAAGAAAGCAGAAGTATTGCACTGGTTCTGACAGCCCAACCGATTCAGAGAGGGTGCCTTTCCATTTTGGAATTGGTGGAATACTTCTGTTGGTGTGCCACTTCAGGTCTTTCTCTTTTTGGAACGATCCTGGTCCGTCCTCCCTCACTATTCCACCTGGTGAAAGTTATAATAATTCTTGTTATAAGGATTCTTATCGTAAATATTTATGGCGGAATGCTATTATAAATAAATAATGCAAAAACAATGCATTAAATACCATGTTATATCAGCAAGGAAGTTCCGACCCACTGATTGATCTTTGATACTGTACACACTCTTTTTTGAGTTTGGTTAGCCATTTCTGATGTAAACCTGTAACATGAAGCGTACCTCCACTCCTGCGCAGATGCGACCACCCCAAGTTGGTACCTGTACCTGCTGTGTATATATATACACACACACACACATAAAATTCTATACCTGTCTCCTCTGGCTCTGGTTCTGTGTCTGAATCTGACTCTGAACTGTCACTCATCCAGCATCCAGTCAATGTTGTTCTCCTCATCGCTGCTCACTAGCTCATCCACACTCTCCTCTGGTGGAAGAACTAGCTCTGCCCTTTTCTTTTTGCCTCTCCCATAGAAGAATGCTACATTCATTTTAGAAGATTCTTCTTAGAATGAAAACAATGGCTATATTGTCAAAAATAACACAAAATGTATGAGATTACCATTCCCATTACTGCACTTTCCAGACTGTAACTTGCAGAGGTTACACATAAAATTACACAAAAGAGGTTACACATAAGAGGTGGAACATAGTTTAATAAATTTTTTTTTTTATAAATTTAGAAAATAAAGTACAATTACAAAAGTTTGTCTTACTTTCAATGTGACGTATATATAAATGTAAATAAACTGTTAGAGAAGCCTAGTGCCTTTTGTGCTGTGTAGGACAGTTTCATGTCATGGATGCACCACCATTCTATTATCGCATGCAGTTGCCATATGGCAATGATTACATTTTACCATTTAACAGAATACTCAAAATATATAAACTTGTTTAAATGATAAACGAATGTTAACTTACCTCAGATAATGTTTCAATTTTTTACTTTAAGTAGTTTTGGCTAAATATTGAAATATTCATCAACATAATTAAGCTTTTAGAGGACAATTCAAATCATGTTGGTTGTGCTAAACAAATTGAGTTGGGCTAACTAGAAAGGTCTCACAATATTTCTCAAAAATGGCTTGAGTTGAAATAACTTAAAAAGATCCATGCAAATTGTTATCTTAATTTAAGTAACGTTATCTTAACTTAAGTAACCCCAAACGTTCTGTTAGGTTTTACAGCTTGAAAGTCATCTGAATGTTTGCATTTTAATAAAGAAAAATCTCTGAATCATGTATTATTACAATGAATGCAGGGTCTGAAGGGGTTAAATTGTTACCATGTATTTTAATCCCATTAGACTTATCCTATGGTTCCTAATCATTGGATTACCCAGCGGTTGTCCCAAGGCAAGTATCCATGCAACAGGGTACTTGCATGAATTCTGAATGTATATAAGGTCAGATGTAAGTAAATTATTAGTACTTTCCATATTCTAAAATGATGGGCATCTGAGAGTTCCAATACTGTGTTTGGCGATCTGAGGTAAGCAAACTGCATTTTTCTTATTTATTTATTTATTTATTTAAATTGGTGCATACTTTATGAAACCAGACAAACTTTTTGCATTCTGTTTTCTGTCTATTTTAGATCCATTCAATAAAGTGAAGGATAATGGATTCAAATATGTCAATATATTCAACTGTTCTTACTTTGGAACCACTGGACATATCACCATCTAACATTTTACCAGTGTTCATGTTTGGAACCCTTACCTATTGTGCTATTTTGTTTTTCAATATGACATTACTGCTAACAATTGCTCTGAACCAAAAACTTCATAAACCTATGTACATACTGTTGTTTAACATGCCAATCAATGACATTGTAGGTGCCTCTGCCTTTTTTCCTCAGATGCTCTTTAGTATACTGTCACAGAATAGATCAATCACTTATTCTGCATGTTATGTGCAAGCCTTCTTGGTACATTTGTATGGGTCTGGAACACTTGTGATTCTGACTGCTATGGCTTATGACAGGTATATTGCAATTTGCTGCCCACTGAAATATAACACCATGATGTCCCCAAATAACTTGCTGAAGATTATCACTACAGTGTGGACCATAGCTTTTATAACAATTAGTTTATTACTTGCGCTGACCTACCGTCAAGAGATTTGTAGCACGAAAATACTAGACACTTTCTGTAATAATCCAAGTTTGATGAAGCTAATTTGTGGGGACATAAGGTTGACTAACTACTATGGACTGTCTCTTACAGCTTTGCATCAAAGTATTACACTGTTTGTAATGTTTTTCACATACATCCAAATCCTAATCACCTGTGTCTCTAAAAGACAGTCTGATGCTAAAAGCAAAGCAATTCAGACATGTGGTACACACCTAGTTGTTTTTTTATGTGTAGAGTTCAGTGGACTGTTTGCCTTAATTTCACACAGGTTTAATAATGTATCCCAGCACCTAAGAGGGGCCTTTGGTGCATCTGCGATGATATTTCCTCCCTTTCTTAATCCTCTAATATATGGATTTAAAACGAAGGAAATTCGACAGAACATTACTGTCTTCTTCCGTAAAAAGATCTTTCAGTCATAACAGAAAATTATTTGTTAATGTGATATTTAATGCATATTCATTTCAGAAACTACAAAACAATATTTATAGAACTATACTATTAAAAATAAAGGTGCCAGAAAAGACTCTTTAGAATAAAAAAAATCATTAAATAACCTTTAAATTCATAGGTCTTTAACCTTTTTTTTTTGTTACAACAATAAAACAAATAATAATTTTCAATAATGACGTTCTTTATAGATAATGGTAATATTTATAATTCTGTGATTGTTTAGAATTGTATTATTTATTGTTAATTTTGGAAACAAGTATTATACTACTAGTAGCCACAAATAATAATGACCAGATTGAAATCAAGGCCTCACTGAATGTTTTTTGAGAATGCAAGTTATGTAAATCATATGTTATGGCCTTAACAGTCACCCGATCGCAACCCACTTGAACACTTTTGGGAGATTTTGGAGCAGTGTGTTAGACAGCACTCTCCTCCACCATCATCAAAACACCCACTGAGGGAATACCCTGGAAGAATGGTGTTCATCCTTCCAGTATAATTCTAGAAGCCTGGAGAATCAGTGCCAGTGTCCAGTAAAGCTGTTCTACTGGACTACTGGTGGCTCATCACCTTACAGTGACACAATGATTTTTTTTTTTTCATTTGTTACCCATCTGTACAAGATTTTCAAATGATGTTTGATCAAATTGGCGGTTCTAACTGCATAAAAAAGTTACTAAATATGTTAATAAAAAAGTGGGAAAAAAGAGAATAAACAAGTTAATTTGTTTTTTGTTTTTTGTCCAGATGTTTTTCCCTTGATGACATGGGAAAATCCATGACTAAAGAGGCACAAGTTAACTCCCAGGGATGAACAAACTTTAGTCCAAAAGGTTCGACTGAACTCCATGACAACAAAAAGGAACTGGTGAAGGAACTGGAGGCATCAAGTTACTAATACAGTGGCTTGCAAAAGTATTCAACCACACCCTCACCGCCCCCCCACATTTACACATTTATATGTGTAAAAATACACATATTATTCCTGTCAGTATTTTTATTGCAAACTCATGTTCTCTTAGAGTGAATTTTCACATCCAAAAATAATTATTGGTCCGCAAGTATTTCACATAAATTCAAAAACATAAAAATGTTGCTTGCATAAGTATTTAAACCCCCCTTTTTTATGAGAAAAAAAGATTCCCTAAAATTCTGGCCCATGGTTCATTTTTGAACATCTAGTTCATTCTAGTTCTTTTTTTGTGTGGAGTTCAGTTCACTGTTTGCCTTAATTTCACACAGATTTGATAATGTATCCCAGTACAGAAGGGCTTTCAGTGTGTCTGTGATGATATTTCTTCCTTTTCTTAATCTAGCACAGAAAATTATTTGATAGTGTTAATGCTGTTATTCAGAACTATAGTTTTTAAAATAAAAGTGATGAAAAGTAGAGTGATGCTTTAGAAAAAACAAACAAACAAACAAACAACACAACAACCCCACGCCCCCAATTAATTTCCCTAAAAACATTTCGGTCCATGATTCTTTACCCATTTTTGTGTTACCATAACAACCCAAATAATATTTTTACAAATTACAAAGATCTTTCTATATAATTGTAATATTTATAGAGGTAACAATTTTATTATGCATTATTAACTTTGGAAATAATATATTCTAAATATTTATCTAGTACCAACGAGCTCTTAGTTCAAAAGTCCTCCTTCTGGCTTCGCCCTTGTTCTGCTCAGAACAGCTCTGCTGATTACTAAATTAATAGAGCCTTTATTGCCACATATTCAGACAGGTGACAAATTAAAAGAAAAGACCCTATGAAGAAAGATTTCTATCCTGATAGGAGATATTTGCATCCTCCAGTCCACAAGGCCTCACTGAATGGATTTTTGAGAATGCAAATGATGTAAATCATATGTTATGGCCTTCACAATCAACTGATCTCAATCCTGTTGAACACCTATGGGAGATTTTGATAGACATGTTAGACAGTGCTCTTCACCACCACCATCAAAACACCAATGCCTTTTCACAGAATGTTATTCATCCCTCCAGTACAGCTCAGGAGTCCTGTAAAATCACTGCCAAGGTGCAATACATCTATATGATAGGCTCATGGTTGCTCATCCCCTTATTATTTTCTTCTTTAATTTGTCACCCATCTGTACGTTACCTACAGAGAGAGTTAAGGCTGTGCTCAAGTGCCCAACAATGGTTTTTCACTTGGTTTCACTTCTAAAAAAGATTAGATTAGTCAATCTAAGCAGACAAAATAATAACATGGAGGCAAGCTCTGCCATTAACCATGGTCAATAGATGGTTTCAATTTTACAAAAATGTGTCAACCTGCTGAAACCTGCTTATTGTTCTAGTCTGTTGTATTGTTTAACTGATTTCTAAAGGTATAACAGCGCGCATATTAGATTTCAACTGAGTGCATTGTATAAAGTAGAGTATACAATCAATTCTACTGCTTCTTTAACATCCTTCTTTCTCCCACCATAATGCTGCACATTGATGCTTTGTTCGTCACAGGGTTTGAGTGGTGCTAAATTATCAGCATGATCACTGTAGATTAGTGGCAAGATTAAAAGCCATCCACCTGACAGTTTTTTCTGTGTCACTTTCAGTGGCGAAAGTCACCATGCCAGGTCTTTTTTTTTAAATGATTAATAATTTAATTCTTTTTTCATGTGTGTGAAAAATAGTGTGTGATTTTCAAGGTAGCACAGTGTCTGCTTCATCTGCTTCTCATCTGAAAACACTCCTAAAGACATAAAACTATTCAAAGGCTGCTAGAGCTGCCACAGAGTCTGCTTCAGCAAGAGCCATGTTCAGAGTTCAATAATTCACACTAATAAGTGTTGCATATTCCAATGTAAAATTTTAACCATCACTACTTAGAGCCTGAAAGACACCAAATAAGTGACACCATTTGCATGTCATATTCTCAAGTCAAAATGTATTTCATGGCTTTTGATAACTAATAACTAACTAATGCAGGTCTTCTTTTTAATTACATATACAGTATCTAAAAATGAGCACATTTTGAGGAATCCAGCTGGCTATCATAAATTATGCTGTAAGATTACAGAGTGATACAATTAAAAAAAAAAAAAAAAAATTACAGACATGTGATGCTTGATTCAAACAGCTTTGTTCAACTTTTATATTTATACACTCAACCACTCGTACCATACTAAAGTAAACAATAAACTGAATGACTGAATGGCTTAACTGTCCTTTTGCAAAACAAAAGGCCACTAAAAAAATGACAAAAAAGTAACTTTTAATTCAATCAAACAAACAAACAAATAGAGGTCATTATACCAGTCCTGGCCTCTAAATAGGACTTATAAACAATGAACTGATGAAACATATAAATTTCAAAACACTTCCAGTTCTTATTTCCAGAGAATTGGAAGAAGTGGCCCATTTGCCTTCATGCGTTTAATTTTATTCTTTGTTATCTCTTGATGTGGGCAGCACATTGTTTTGCAAATGCAGCCAGGGTCTCATTATATAGCAAAAACAAAAGAATTAACCTTGCCATTCCAGTACTTATGAAGGGGACTGTACTTTTGTGTGCATTTATGGGGACTCATTTATAGCCACAAAATGTTTTACAAATCCACTTACAGAGAAGAAGAGCCCATGCCCTTATTCAGTCACAAATCTGGTCTTGGGAGAATATTAATCAAATGAACAACTGTAACGGACAAGTTACCATTAAATCCATATGCTGGAGATTTATTAACAATAATGTCGACAATCCAAAACTCTTTACCAGGCCAGGGTCAAATGCATTGGGCACAGAAAAAGAGAACAGATCCAAAGAGAAGTCAGAGAACCAGACAGGAGTCAAACACAGTGATAATCAATGAATTAAAAATCCAAGGGATAATCCAAATGAGTAAATGGAGAGTAAAGACAAGGGTCATATACAATAGGCAGATAATAAACAACAGCACAGAACATTAAAGGTAACGATCAGAAAGGTTTTCGCAGTGTGTGTATGTGACCATGTCCTTTATATAGTGTGTGAACAGGAAGTAATTTTCACAGCTGATTGGTACTTCCTCAGAATTTGGAGGAGGGTGCCCTCTTTTCTGTCATGGTGGTGAATTGTCCCAGACAGATGTGACAACAGCACACAGAGCATTATTAAACAATGGAAAGAATATGGCACAACCATAACACTGCCTAGGGGAGACCAGCCCCCAAAGTTCAGTGACCAGGTAAAGAAGCAACCAAGAGGCCATGGGTAATGCTTGACATGATGCTACCACCAACATGCTTCACTGTGGGGATGGTGTTCTCAGGGTGATGAGCAGTGTTGGATTTGCTCCAAAAGTAGCACTTTCTGCCAAAGCCTGAAAGTTCAATTTTGGTCCCATCAGATCAGAGATACGTTTCTACTTGTTTGCTGAGTCTCCAATATGCTGTTTGGCAAAGTCCAAACAAGATTTTATATGGCTTGCCACTCTTCTATAAGGGCCAGGTTTGCAGAGTATCTGGACTATGGTTTTCCTGTGAACAGCTGTAGATCTCTCCAGCTCCTTCTGAGTTGCCCTTGCACTCTTGGTTGCTTCTCTAACTAATTCTCTCTTAATATGATCACAGGATTTTGGTGGACAGCCTCATTTAAACAGAATTGCAGTTGCACCATATTCTATTAATGTTTTAAAGGATTTAAAGGTGCTCCCTGGCATGTTCAAAATTTAGGATAGTCAATAGTGTGACTCATATTTGTATATTCTGAGTGGCTAAATCAGAGAAAGTTCAGGAGAAGGAGGTATTCTGTATTTACATACAGAATTTGAAATTGTGTATGCAGCATTTGGCTTATATTAGTGGAGAAGTATGAGGACTAACAAAGGTGCTATTATTTGTGATCAACTTATTATTATTAAACAAACACTAAGTATGATATAAATATTACACACCTTTTTAAAAATATTGAATGTTCTAGAATTATTTTGCCATTTCTGAATTTACCATTTGCCATATAGTCCTGAGTGGATCTTCATTCTTATTTTCTTTTAGACAGATATTCATGTGCCATAGGATCTAGGACATCTGATGCTGTAAACCATGAGCTGTAAAGAGCTATAAAGATCGTGTGTGATTTTTGAAAATCATATTAAAAATAAAATTAAAGAAACTTAATAACCATGTCTGTCCATATACTGTATGTGCTGTGGTAACTAACATCAGTTTAGACTTAATATGCACTCACAGATTTAATATGATAGAAACATTTAAAAGTTTTAAACACATATTCTTATGTTTTTACTGAGTAATGAGTGTTGTGTAATTAGTGTACAAATGCACTAATTTCAACCCTTAATTTTATTTGGGTGTTACCAAATAAGGACAAGTAAAATGTAAAAAATAAAGATGAAGAAGTTTTAAAATATTTTTTCCTCTTCAGATTTTTGTTTCTTCTAATATCCTTTTCTTCTGAGTGCTACTCATTTTCCATGTGACACTCAAAGGGCAGATCTTGACTTTGATAGGACCCAGACCTCTCTGTAAACCAGCCAGTTAGCATTCTGTTACTGCTTGCATTTTAATCAAGACAAATCCCCAAATGATGTGATATTGCAGTGGCTGCCAGGTCTGAAGGGTTTAAAGCATTAAAATGTCTTTTAATCCCATTAGATTTATATTATTCTTCTCACCCATTGGCTTGCCCTGTGTTTTTCCCATGGCAAGTATCCATGAATCTGTTCACTTGGGCTTTAACGAAAGGACTACCCATGAATTATTTACTTATAAAACAGCAAGCTGAGATAAATTGTAATGACTTTACCTATTCTGAAATGATGGGCATTTGAACGGTCCCTAACATAGACTTAAACTGTACAATATTTGGCTAAATATTGTGATCAGAGATCTGGGGTTAGCAAACTACTTGTCTTTTTGAAACACTTATTTAATTAAAAAAAAAAAAAAAATCAGCACATATTTTAGGAAATCTGTGTGTGCATTTGCATTTAGATAACTTTTTTCTTTTTTTTTTTTTTTTTTTTTAGGTTATTTCATCTTGCCACACAATAAAAAGAAGGATAATGGATTCCAACATGTCAATATATTCAACTGTTCTTACTTTGGAATCACTGGACATATCACCATCTAACATTTTACCAGTGTTCATGTTTGGAGCCCTTACATATTGTGCTATTTTGTTTTTCAATATGACATTACTGCTAACAATTGCTCTGAACCAAAAACTTCATAAACCTATGTACATACTGTTGTTTCACATGCCAATCAATGACATTGTAGGTGCCTCTGCCTTTTTTCCTCAGATGATTTCTAGTATACTGTCACAGAATAGATCAATCACTTATTCTGCATGTTATGTGCAAGCCTTCTTGGTACATTTGTATGGGTCTGGAACCCTTCTGATACTGACTGCTATGGCATATGACAGGTATATTGCAATTTGTTACCCATTGAAATATAACACCATGATGTCCCCAAATAACTTGTTAAAGATAATCCTTACAATATGGTCCCTAGATTTTACAATGATTGGTTTACTACTTGCACTGAGCTACCGTCAAGAGATTTGTAACACAAGAATAGTAGACACTTTCTGTAATAATCCAAGTTTGATGAAGCTAATTTGTGGGGACATAAGGTTGAATAACTATTATGGACTGTTTATCACTGTTTTTCTCCAAGGACTATCAGTGTTCATAGTGTTATTCACATACATCCAAATCCTAATCACCTGTATCTCTAAAAGACAAACTGATGCGAAAAGCAAAGCAATTCAGACATGTGGTACACACCTAGTTGTTTTTTTATGTGTAGAGTTCAATGCACTCTTTGCCTTAATTTCACACAGGTTTGAGAATGTATCCCAGTACTTAAGAAGGGCCTTTGGTATGTCTGTAATGATATTTCCTCCTTTTCTTAATCCTTTAATATATGGATTGAAAACAAAGGAAATTCGACAGAACATTACTGTCTTCTTCCATAAAAAGATCTTTCAGTCATAACAAAAAATCATTATTTAGTGTGATGTTTAATACTGCAATGCAATATTTATATGTAATTTAATATTTATAAGTATTTATTTATTTATTAACCACACTATTAAGAATAAAGGTGCCAGAAAAGGTCTTTAGAGCAATGCTTTAAGAGAAAAACAAATAATACAAAAACATTTTTGTTTCTCTAAAGAATCTTTCAGTCCATGGTTTGTTAACCATTTGTCTTGTTATTACAATGAAGCTACAATGAATAGTCATTTTTCATAACAAAGGTCTTTCTTTATATTGGTTATATTTATAGTTTTCTGTGGCACCATAACTGGATAAAGATCAATAAATAAAAATGTTGTTTAGCATTAGCAAAACATTACAGCATAATATTGTATTGTATTGCTTTTCTTTCTTTCTTTTGATTCTGTTTTGCTGGCATCGTTTGGGTCCACTTAACCTCTTAGAGGGAAGATTTGCTGCAAATTAATACAAGGTTTTTCTTCATCATCATTGTTATCGTATGATGAAACATTTCTATCTTGACCAGCTCTTGGTGGCTCATCCCCTGACCATGACACTTTTTTTTCTCCACCTTAATTTGTCATCCATCTGTACAAGCACATGATCCAGAGAGAGTGAATGCCATGCTCAAGGGCACAAAAGTGGGAGCTTGCTGTTGCTGGGATTTTAACTTACCACATTTTGATCAGTATGCCAGAACCAGAACTGTTTTTCTACACAACCATTACAATTTTTACTTGTCTCAATAAACCTGCCTGCTCTTTGAAAAGTGTGCTGAAAATCAAAAATTATGAAGTGATGAAATTGTACTTTGTTCAGGTTAAGTTGTCAGAAACACATATTCATTCCACTTGTGTTTAATTGTGATTGTATCTACTATATTGTTCCTTCTTTTAACTTAAGCGCTTTATCCTGGTCAGGGTAAAGGTGCATCCAGAGTCTATCCCAGGGAAGCTGGTAGGGAAGCAGTTACTGGGTCGACCTATTGGATTTCTATTTTATGATCTGTGGCCTTATCCTTTTTGATGTATTTTTTCACATATATTTACTAATTCAAGTACAATTTTTATTTGAAGAGTTTTTTAACACCCATATTTTGCTGTGGCCTCAGATAATGTAGGCCTTTGCAAATTAAGTTTGCAAGGCTGTGAAGGAAGTAAGACAGGGGTAACTGTAAAGAAAAAAAATAAAAATTACAGACAATTTGGCACCCAATAAAATGTGTCTCTGGAAATAGAAGTACTTTGCTTAAAATGGCTGTAATTCCTAAATGGTAAATGTCATATTTTTGTGGAACCTCTTAAAATAAAGCTGAAAATCTACACTTCGATCACATCTTGATTGTTTTATTTCAAATCCATTGTGGTGGTGTATAAAGGCAAAATCACAAAAACTCTTTCATTGTCCAAATACTTCCGGACCTGACTGTATATATATATATATATATATATATATATATATATATATATATATATATATATACACGTGTGTGTGTGTGTGTGGACAGGGGTCAGCACCGGCACTCTGACTGGTCTGCAGCTATGCAGCTTCATACGCAGCAATCTGCGATGCACTGTGTGCTCTGACACCTTTCTATCATAGCCACCATTAACTTTTTCAGCAATTTGTGCTACAGTAGCTCCTCTGTGTGATCAGACCAGATGGGTTAGCCTTCACTCCACAAGCGCATCAGTGAGGATTGGGCGCCCATGACCCTGTCACCAGTTCACCAGTTGTCCTTCTTTGGACCACTTTTGGTAGGTACTAACCACTGCATACAGGGAATCTTGACCCCACAAGACCTGCCATCTTGGAGATGTTCTGATCCAGTCATCTAGCCATCACAATTTGGCTTTTCGTGATCTATTTTGTTAATTCTAAACAAATCAACAGGGGAACATTTGTGTATTGTGGTTGAACTCATTTTAACATGGAGATCATGCAAAATCTGTAGTAGGAAAACCCGGGAAGGGAACAGAAAAATAATTGAACCAAAAAAAAAAAAATCTTTGTCTTGCTTGTTTTTGATCAAAATATCACAATCAATCATTTATTCATTACTTTATCAAAAATATTTTATCAAATAATTCCATTTGTATTCAAAAATCAGATTACTCTAATCTACCCAACACTGGTAACACAAACACATAACACTTTTTTCGTAGATAACTACTCATTAATGGCCACACAGCAAAGAATAAGGTTATCTGTCGTATCTGAGTGCTTAATATGGTGACCATCACACACAGTTCAGTTATTTACGAGAGTGACAACAGCATTTTATAACCAAACTCACATCCGTACATATTCAGAACTCACAATCGCATTTTCAGCGAACCCCTGCTGTGTGAACTAAACTGCACTGGTCAACTAGTTGTCTGTCATGTCATACAATGACCTTTGTGTTGTATGTTTTTTGTGTGTGTGATGCCAAGTTAGGGGCATGTCAATTAAAGAATCAAGGTGCAAGCTAACAGTTTTAAATCATGGGAAATTGTAATTGTGAATGCTGACAGTACAATGTACGGTACTGTGCAAAAGTCTTAGGCACCCTATTTTTTTAGTACAAACTTTGTTATAAGTTTTTATTTTATGAGTTCTGTATTATCGAGTCAGTACAAAAGCATTTTAGATTTCCAAACATTAGTTTTCCAGCACAAAATTGAATGTTACAGAAAAATTTTGTATGTCAGTAAAGAAAGCAGCATATTACATAAGAGACACTTTTCAGACAAAAAAACATAATAAAGGCTGCTGGGTTTTGCTGCAAAAATAAGAAGCAAGTGTGACAGTCAAAGTCTCCAGAAGAACTGTGGCTGGTTCTGCAAGATGCTCAGTAAAACTTACAGCTCATTTCCTTATAAAACTGCACAAATTGTACCAGAGACTACTATTTTTTTTTTAAAGTGAAGGAATGTCACACCAAATATTGACTTTGTTTCACTTATTACTGTTTACTGCTCTTTATGGTATTTTTTTTAAATATAGAAACATTTAATTTCATTATTTTTGAAGGCATCTTTGCTCTACAGCATTTCTTTGCATGTGGCTAAGACTTTATACACTATATTGCCAAAAGTTTAGGGATGTCTGCCTTTACATGCACATGAACTTTAATGACATCCCATTCTTAATCCGTAGGGTTTAATATGGAGTTGGCCCACCCTTTGCAGCTATAACAGCTTCAACTCTTCTGGGAAGGCTTTCCACAATGTTTAGGAGTGTGTTTATGGGAATTTTTGACCATTCTTCTAGAAGCACATTTGTGAGGTCAGGCACTGATGTTGGATGAGAAGGCGTGGCTCGCAGCCTCCGCTCTAATTCATCCCAAAGGTGTTCTGTCGGGTTGAGGTCAGGACTCTGTGCAAGCCAGTCAAGTTCCTCCACACCAAACTCGCTCATCCATGTCTTTATGGACCTTGCTTTGTGCTCTGGTGCGCAGTCATGTTGGAACAGGAAGGGGCCATCCCCAAACTGTTCCCACAAAGATGGGAGCATGAAATTGTCCAAAATGACTTGGTATGCTGAAGCATTAAGAGTTCCTTTCACTGGAACTAAGGGGCCGGGGCCAAGCCCAACCCCTGAAAAACAACCCCACACCATAATCCCTCCTCCACCAAACTTTACACTTGGCACAATGCAGTCAGGCAAGTACCGTTCTCCTGGCAGCCGCCAAACCCAGACTCATCCATCGGATTGCCAGACAGAGAAGCGTGATTCGTCTGCTCTAGAGTCCAGTGGCGGCGTGCTTTACACCGATGCGTTGCATTGCACTTGGTGATGTAAGGCTTGGATGCAGCTGCTCGGCCATGGAAACCCATTCCATGAAGCTCTCTACGCACTGTTCTTGAGCTAATCTGAAGGACACACGAAGTTTGTAGGTCTGTAGTTACTGACTTCTGCGCACTGTGCTCCTCAGCATGCGCTGACCCCGCTCTGTGATTTTACGTGGCCTACCACTTCATGGCTGAGTTGCTGTTGTTCCCAATTGCTTCCACTTTGCTATAATACCACTAACAGTTGACCGTGGAATATTTAGTAGTGAAGAAATTTCACGAATGGACTTATTGCACAGGTGGCAACCTATCACGGTACCACGCTTGAATTCACTGAGGTCCTGAGAGCGACCCATTCTTTCACAAATGTTTGCAGAAGCAGTCTGCATGCCTAGGTGCTTGATTTTATACACTTGTGGCCATGGAAGTGATTGGAACACCTGAATTCAATGATTTTTGTATATATATATATATATATATATATATATATATATATATATATATATATATATATATATATATATAGTTTATAAGTTTACATATGTCTTACTGAATCTGCAAAATGTTACAAATTAAAAAAAAAGATCATAAAAATTGCATTTTTTTTTTATTGAGTACTGCCCTGAATATGCTATTTCACAAAACAGGTGTTTACATATAATCCACAAGACACAATAATAACTGAATTTACACAAATGAAACAGTTCAAAAGTTTACATATTCTTGATTCTTAATACTGTGCTGAAACCTGGATGACCTCAATTCTTCCCTTAGCATTGGCTATGTACCTAAATCTTTTAAATTAGCAGTTATCAAGCCCCTGATTAAAAAACCTGACCTCAATCCCTGTCAACTGTCCAACTACAGGCCAATATCAAACCTCCCCTTTATTTCCAAGGTCCTTGAAAAGGTTGTAGCACAGCAGCTATGCTCATACTTACATAGGAATAACATTCATGAAATGTATCAGTCAGGATTTAGGCCTCATCATAGCACAGAGACAGCACTGGTAAAAGTTGTAAATGACCTACTACTGGCCTCTGATCAGGGTTGTGTCTCCTTGCTGGTGCTGCTTGACCTTAGTGCAGCTTTTGATACCATTGATCATGCTATTCTCCTCAATAGACTAGAAAATGTAGTAGGCATTAAGGGAACAGCCCTTTCCTGGCTCAGGTCTTATTTGACTGATCGTTATCAGTTTGTAAACGTAAATGGTGACTTCTCTTCTCATGCTAAGGTAAAGTTTGGTGTTCCGCAAGGCTCTGTTTTAGGCCCACTGCTCTTTTCTTTATATATGCTACCTCTGGGCAAAATTATTCGTAAGCATGGTATTAGCTTCCACTGTTACGCTGATGACACACAGTTGTATGTTTCAGCAAAGCCAGATGACAGACACCAGCTTAATAAAGTTGAGGAATGTGTAAAAGACATTAGAAACTGGATGCTTATTAACTTTCTCTTACTTAATTCTGACAAGACAGAAGTACTTGTACTAGGACCACATGCAGCTAGAAGTAAGCTTTCTGATTACATAATAACTCTGGATGACCTTTCTGTTTCATCATGTGCAGCAGTAAAAGACCTTGGTGTGATTATCGACTCTAGTCTTTCTTTTGAAGCTCATGTAGATAATATAACTAGGATTGCTTTCTTTCATCTCAGAAATATTGCTAAAATAAGAAATATATTGTCACTACACGATGCAGAAAAATTAGTTCATGCTTTTGTTACCTCTAGGTTGGATTATTGTAATGCCTTACTGTCTGGATGTTCCAGTAGATGCATAAACAAGCTCCAGTTAGTCCAGAATGCAGCAGCGAGAGTCCTTACTAGAACCAGAAGATATGACCACATCACCCCTATCTTATCCACACTGCATTGGCTCCCAATCAAATTTCGTATTGATTATAAAATACTACTATTGACCTATAAAGCACTAAATGGTCTCGCGCCACAGTACCTGAGCGAACTTTTGGTTCAGATCAAAAGATGCAGGCTATTTGTTGGTACCTCGAATAATGCGGGCTACAGCTGGGGGTAGAGCTTTCTCATACAAAGCCCCACAGTTATGGAACAGCCTTCCACTTAGTGTTCGGGGCTCAGACACAGTCTCAGTGTTTAAGTCTAGGCTGAAAACATATTTGTTTAGTCAAGCCTTTTGTGAATAGTTTTCTTAGGTACAGGGGCAGGTCTGGAGGGTTTCACAGGCATAGAGTGTTGTGGTGAAATGGGATGTTTGGATGCTGTCGCCCCCCCACTCTCACACGTTCACTCAGGTTTGTCGACGGTGGAGTGGCTGGCTGCCTTATGTCCCAGGGTGCCCTCATGTCTGTGTTAGCTTCTGGCTCTCCCTTTCAGTTATGCTGTCATAGCTAGTCTTGCCGGAGTCCCTGCTTGCACTCTGCATGCAAAGTACATCGTGCTTAACCATTAGAGGACAAAAGCTCACCTAACAATCTCTTCCTTTCTCTCCATCTCTCTCTCTTCCTCACTCTCTGTCGAGCTACACATGCTACTTCTGAGATGCCAGTGATGCCAGTGATCCTGACCCCTTCTGCTCCTCCTCGCTGCCTGACCCATCCTGATGCCCTACTTCTGGTTGGAGTTCTCATCGGTTGAGTTCGCTCGCTGCTGCTGGGGGTGGCCCCATATGGACTGCGTGAAGAACTGTTTGGATTGCTGGGGATGGCGCCACCTGGGGGCTGTGGAGATGGCTTGGGGATCACATATGGGGAGCTGTACTGTAATGGCTTGGGACTGCGATTGCTGTAGTGGCTTTGGGGCTGCAGTTGCCACGAGCAGCTTCGTACTCAGGACTCCATCAGTGGACAGTGGATAGATTTTAACCAGCCGGACCTCTTGCAAATACTGTGATGAATTTATTGGTTGCACAATTGCACTATTTGTCCATATAGTACACAATAGAAGGGATTTATTTATAATTGCACTATCCGTTGCACCCAGATGAGGATGGGTTCCCTTTTGAGCCTGGTTCCTCTCAAGGTTTCTTCCTCATATCATCTCGGGGAGTTTTTCCTTGCCACCGTCGCCACTGGCTTGCTCATTAGGGATAAATTCACAGTGATTAATTTAAATATTTACAATATATTTTTGTGAATCCATTTATTTCTGTAAAGCTGCTTTGTGACAATGTCCATTGTTAAAAGCGCTATATAAATAAAATTGAATTGAATTGAATTGAATGACGATCAACGACTGTTTTTATGTTTCATGATAGTTGTTCATGAGTCCCTTGTTTGTCCTGAGCAGTTAAACTGCCCACTGTTCTTCAGAAAATCCTCCAGGTCCTGCACATTATTTGATTTTCCAGCATCTTCTGCATATTTGATCTCTGTTCCACAGTGTTTACATGATTATTTGATGGTTATTATTTTGTTTTAAGGTCTTTTTTTTATTTAATACTGCCCTTGAGAAGCTACATAAGATACTTACATGTTTCCCAGAAGACAAAATAATAACAATTTACACCGATCATCCTGAAACATGAATTGAAGTACCATGATATATTAGAGGAGAATTTAACCTTATCGGCCAAGAAATTGAATCTGGGGAGAAGACATTTCAACAGTCAGTGAATTACCCCAAACATACAGCCAAAATAACTCAATAATGGCTTGCATGGCCTAGCTGAGCCCCTGGTTTAAATTAAATCCCATTAAAAATTCTTTGAGGATTTTGCAAGTCAAAAGACATTATTTTTCAAGTCAAAAAATATTATTGTAATTTTATATACATACATATATATATATATATATATATATATATATATATATATATATATATATATATATATATATATATATATATACACACACACACACACACACACACTGAAGGTATATGTAAAGTATTTTTATATTTGCAAAATGTGTAAGCAATCAGAAACATAAGTATAAAGAGGACATGTATGTGTACATCCATCTATATTGGACATTTTATAAACGTTGTTATAATTCTATAAAACATTAAATATTTTCATTTGCTTTCTACATAATTAATGCAAAGTATCAGCCAATTGTTTTATTTATATTATTTCTTTCATCTACATTAAACACACACACACACACACACACACATACATACATACATTATTATTGATGCCTGTTAAAAGAATGTGAAACATTGGTTTATGAAAGTTTCACAAGAAAAAAGGGCCTTTTTTTAATATTGGTTGAATGAGACATTTATAGAAGTCAAAATCCATTGCAAATTGTTATTTTTATCAGGTAAAGCAAAACTGAATGTTTTCTATTAAAGCTATTGTTTATTAAAAGTTAAAATTTAAAGTAATGTCTGTTGTGCCTCTATTAAGTGAACATAACCTTTCGTTTTTTTAACACTATCAAGAATGCTTTTCTAATGTCTCTTGTTTTTGCCCCATATAAAATTGGATTAACAACTGGAAGGAATGTGAAAATCAACATACCGAATATCTTTCGTGTATTCGGGTGTACATTCTGAAACCGATATGAAAGTATTGCAATACTAGAAACTAGTTCATACAAAATAAATGAAATTACTTGTGCTAAACATGTGTTTACAGCCTTAATTCTAGCATCGGTTTGTGTGTGATGAAGGCAGACCTTAAGGATTTGTACATAGGAGAATAACTGAATGATCAAACTAATGCCCTGCATAAACCCTGTTATTCCTAACCCATAGATATTGTTCACAGTAAAGTCACCACCACATGACAGTTGGAGCAAAGATACATTATCACAATACACATTAACAATAAATGTCTTACATTTTGGAAATCTTGCCTGAAGGGCAAACAACACAACTATCATGACAAAATCAAGGCCCCAAGCCAGAGTTATGACACTACTAACTGTGTATGGATTCATTATCGAATTATATCTGAGTGGCTTGCATATTGCTATGTAGCGATCAAATGACATGGCTGCCAGAATAAAAAGTACACTACCTCCATACATGTGAAGCAAAAAAGCCTGTAGGACACATGTTGGATAATAGACCACACTTGTTTGGGTTACAACATCCACGAGCACCCTGGGAAATGCACATGTGATCCCTATTAGATCTGCCAGAGGAAGGCTGAACAAAATGTAAAACATTGGTTTGTGAAGACTTTGCTGAGTAACAATCAATGCTAAAATAGTTACATTACAAAATACAGCAAAAAGATATATCAAAGTTCCAGTGACAAAAACAGGATAAATAGCTTCTGGTGAGACATCAAATGTGGCAATTTGGAGGGTGAAACTAAATGTGTCATTTGAAGGTTGTAGCTCCATTCAGAATCTTTGGGGAAAAAAAAAAAAAAAAAAATATAATATCAGTTCCTGATTTGCCAGTGTGCACATGTCCCTATCATGACACCCTATTCACAATATTGATTATTTAAATCAATCCAATTACTGTCTAGCAATTATTATGTCTTTTACATTAGCCTTACCCTGTAGAAGATCTTCTAGTTGTATTGATAGAAGACAATGACACAGTACATTTATATGCATCTACAGTATGCCCTCCAAAGACCATGTGAGAGACTCACACGTCACCAGAGGATATCAGCAATCTTTACTTGAAACTGAGTAGAACTTTATCTCAAACTTTGGATGTGTAACTTATAATAGCAAATTGATTAATACACATGTTAGCTTAGAAAACATTAATTGGGTCTTTTGCATTACAGAATTTATATAATGCCTGCCAGTTTCTTTTGGGCCACCATCATTTTCATTTGTTTGATAGCTTGGCTAAAAGAGCTTCTGGAATGACTTATGTAATATCTCAATATATTTATGTCTGAGCCATGATTTCTTTGGTTATTAATTACAAAATCCAACTTAATTTATTCTTGTTTTTTGTTTTTTCAAAGCAGCAGTCTTTTCATCGTCTAGCAGCTAGACATGGCCATGTAGAATAAGCCTTCTATTCCCATCGTCAATAAAGAGATGTCTCATCATTATGAAAATATGGTAAGAGGAACAGCGCTTTGTTTTTTATGATTTTATTGGATTTTGAAAATTTCATACTGCAAGATTTTTGTTGAAGACACTTAATAATAAAATTCAGTACAGTGTGATGGTGTAATGTGACTCATGATTGCCTCACATTGTTTGGACATCTTCCAAATCGGTCCAAAAGTTTGAAAATGTTACTCTGTACTTTATCGTATACGTGATAATGCATTAAATTGCCAAAATTATTGTAATACTCTACAATGCTTGTTACTTAACAGCTATAAAGAGAGTAATGCTAACTAGTTTAATGTTTATATATGTTAGGTAAGATACAATTTATGCTAATTCAAATTGAAGCTGAAAGTGAGATGAAGCTAATTATCCAGCTAAATTAGCTAATTGGCTGCAGTGTTCACATAAATGTAACTCGGAATCACTTATGTTATATGCTATGCATTTGTCTTTAGTGTGCAATTGAGGACGCCAGTAAAAACAGTTTGTGTAATCTTCAGGGTTGCCAGGCCATGATGTTCCTGTAGAATAAGGATTTATTTATGTATTTCTTTATTGCTTACTTGCTGATTTTGTCAATGGGTTGAAGTCATCGTGTTTTGCATACCTGAAAGCAAAGATAAGTAAGTAAAAGAAATTATTAATTCTGATTGAATTTAGTTGTTTAATTATACTCGGATCTAGTCGATCCTCACAGCAGTCACAAGAGAAGGCCGGTCACTCACTGTAAAGCAGTTCCAGAAACTGCTGGGTCTGATGGCAGCTGCGTCCAATGTGATAGCTTTTGGCCGCCTGTACATGAGACCCCTACAGTGGTGGCTCAAGACCAAGGGGTTCTCCCCGAGGGGAAGCCTGCTTCACATGATCAAGGTCACGCGACGATGCCTACGTGCCTTAGACATGTTGAGGAAACCTTGGTTCTTGTCTCAGGGCCCGGTGCTGGGAGCGATCATGGCGATCATCTCCAGGTGTTTACATATAGTCCACAAGACACAATAATAACTGAATTTACACAAATGAACCAGTTCAAAAGTTTACATATTCTTGATTCTTAATACTGTGCTGAAACCTGGATGATGATCAACGACTGTTTTTATGTTTCATGATAGTTGTTCATGAGTCCCTTGTTTGTCCTGAGCAGTTAAACTGCCCACTGTTCTTCAGAAAATCCTCCAGGTCCTGCACATTATTTGATTTTCCAGCATCATCTGCATATTTGATCTCTGTTCAACAGTGTTTACATGATTATTTGATGGTTATTATTTTGTTTTAAGGTCTTTTTTTTTATTTAATACTGCCCTTGAGAAGCTACATAAGATACTTACATGTTTCCCAGAAGACAAAATAATAACAATTTACACCGATCATCCTGAAACATGAATTGAAGTACCATGATATATTAGAGGAGAATTTAACCTAATCGGCCAAGAAATTGAATCTGGGGAGAAGACATTTCAACAGTCAGTGAATTACCCCAAACATACAGCCAAAATAACTCAATAATGGCTTGCATGGCCTAGCTAAGCCCCTGGTTTAAATTAAATCCCATTAAAAATTCTTTGAGGATTTTGCAAGTCAAAAGACATTATTTTTCAAGTCAAAAAATATTATTGTAATTTTATATACATATATATATATATATATATATATATATATATATATATATATATATATATATATATATATATATACACACACACAAACACACACACACACACACACACACTGAAGGTATATGTAAAGTATTTTTATATTTGCAAAATGTGTAAGCAATCAGAAACATAATAAGTATAAAGAGGACATGTATGTGTACATCCATCTATATTGGACATTTTATCAACGCTGTTATAATGCTATAAAACATTAAATATTTTCATTTGCTTTCTACATAATTAATGCAAAGAATCAGCCAATTGTTTTATTTATATTATTTCTTTCATCTACATTAAACACACACACACACACACACACACATACATACATACACACATACATAATTATTGATGCCTGTTAAAAGAATGTGAAACATTGGTTTATGAAAGTTTCACAAGAAAAAAGGGCCTTTTTTTTAATATTGCTTGAATGAGACATTTATAGAAGTCAAAATCCATTGCAAATTGTTATTTTTATCAGGTAAAGCAAAACTGAATGTTTTCTATTAAAGCTACTGTTTATTAAAAGTTAAAATTTAAAGTAATGTCTGTTGTGCCTCTATTAAGTGAACATAACCTTTTGTTTTTTTAACACTATCAAGAATGCTTTTCTAATCTCTTTTGTTTTTGCCCCATATAAAATTGGATTAACAACTGGAAGGAATGTGAAAATCAACATACCGCATATCTTTCGTGTATTCGGGTGTACATTCTGAAACCGATATGAAAGTATTGCAATACTAGAAACTAGTTCATGCAAAATAAATGAAATTACCTGTGGTAAACATGTGTTTACAGCCTTAATTCTAGCATCGGTTTGAGTGTGATGAAGGCAGACCCTAAGGATTTGTACATAGGAGAATAACTGAATGATCAAACTAATGCCCTGCATAAACCCTGTTATTCCTAACCCATAGATATTGTTCACAGTAAAGTCACCACCACATGACAGTTGGAGCAAAGATACATTATCACAATACACATTAACAATAAATGTCTTACATTTTGGAAATCTTGCCTGAAGGGCAAACAACACAACTATCATGACAAAATCAAGGCCCCAAGCCAGAGTTATGACACTACTAACTGTGTATGGATTCATTATCGAATTATATCTGAGTGGCTTGCATATTGCTATGTAGCGATCAAATGACATGGCTGCCAGAATAAAAAGTACACTACCTCCATACATGTGAAGCAAAAAAGCCTGTAGGACACATGTTGGATAATAGACCACACTTGTTTGGGTTACAACATCCACGAGCACCCTGGGAAATGCACATGTGATCCCTATTAGATCTGCCAGAGGAAGGCTGAACAAAATGTAAAACATTGGTTTGTGAAGACTTTGCTGAGTAACAATCAATGCTAAAATAGTTACATTACAAAATACAGCAAAAAGATATATCAAAGTTCCAGTGACAAAAACAGGATAAATAGCTTCTGGTGAGACATCAAATGTGGCAATTTGGAGGGTGAAACTAAATGTGTCATTTGAAGGTTGTAGCTCCATTCAGAATCTGTGGGGAAAAAAAAAATTTAAAAATATAATATCAGTTCCTGATTTGCCAGTGTGCACATGTCCCTATCATGACACCCTATTCACAACATTGATTATTTAAATCAATCAAATTACTGTCTAGCAATTATTATGTCTTTTACATTAGCCTTACCCTGTAGATCTTCTAGTTGTATTGATAGAAGACAATGATATGGTATATTTATATGCATCTACAGTATGCCCTCCAAAGACCATGTGAGAGACTCACACGTCACCAGAGGATATCAGCAATCTTTACTTGAAACTGAGTAGAACTTTATCTCAAACTTTGGATGTGTAACTTATAATAGCAAATTGATTAATACACATGTTAGCTTAGAAAACATTAATTGGGTCTTTTGCATTACAGAATTTATATAATGCCTGCCAGTTTCTTTTGGGCCACCATCATTTTCATTTGTTTGATAGCTTGGCTAAAAGAGCTTCTGGAATGACTT
The DNA here is from genome assembly GCF_027358585.1 of Pangasianodon hypophthalmus. Taxonomy (NCBI): domain Eukaryota; kingdom Metazoa; phylum Chordata; class Actinopteri; order Siluriformes; family Pangasiidae; genus Pangasianodon; species Pangasianodon hypophthalmus. The sequence continues at coordinate 19,537,847 of NC_069723.1, read as the reverse complement.
ATGTAATATCTCAATATATTTATGTCTGAGCCATGATTTCTTTGGTTATTAATTACAAAATCCAACTTAATTTATTCTTGTTTTTTGTTTTTTCAAAGCAGCAGTCTTTTCATCGTCTAGCAGCTAGACATGGCCATGTAGAATAAGCCTTCTATTCCCATCGTCAATAAAGAGATGTCTCATCATGATGAAAATATGGTAAGAGGAACAGCGCTTTGTTTTTTTATGATTTTATTGGATTTTGAAAATTTCATACTGCAAGATTTTTGTTGAAGACACTTAATAATAAAATTCAGTACAGTGTGATGGTGTAATGTGACTCATGATTGCCTCACATTGTTTGGACATCTTCCAAATCGGTCCAAAAGTTTGAAAATGTTACTCTGTACTTTATCGTATACGTGATAATGCATTAAATTGCCAAAATTATTGTAATACTCTACAATGCTTGTTACTTAACAGCTATAAAGAGAGTAATGCTAACTAGTTTAATGTTTATATATGTTAGGTAAGATACAATTTATGCTAATTCAAATTGAAGCTGAAAGTGAGATGAAGCTAATTATCCAGCTAAATTAGCTAATTGGCTGCAGTGTTCACATAAATGTAACTCGGAATCACTTATGTTATATGCTATGCATTTGTCTTTAGTGTGCAATTGAGGACGCCAGTAAGAACAGTTTGTGTAATCTTCAGGGTTGCCAGGCCATGATGTTCCTGTAGAATAAGGATTTATTTATGTATTTATTTATTGCTTACTTGCTGATTTTGTCAATGGGTTGAAGTCATCGTGTTTTGCATACCTGAAAGCAAAGATAAGTAAGTAAAAGAAATGATTAATTCTGATTGAATTTAGTTGTTTAATTATACTCGGATCTAGTCGATCCTCACAGCAGTCACAAGAGAAGGCCGGTCACTCACTGTAAAGCAGTTCCAGAAACTGCTGGGTCTGATGGCAGCTGCGTCCAATGTGATAGCTTTTGGCCGCCTGTACATGAGACCCCTACAGTGGTGGCTCAAGACCAAGGGGTTCTCCCCGAGGGGAAGCCTGCTTCACATGATCAAGGTCACGCGACGATGCCTACGTGCCTTAGACATGTTGAGGAAACCTTGGTTCTTGTCTCAGGGCCCGGTGCTGGGAGCGATCATGGCGATCATCTCCAGGTGTTTACATATAGTCCACAAGACACAATAATAACTGAATTTACACAAATGAACCAGTTCAAAAGTTTACATATTCTTGATTCTTAATACTGTGCTGAAACCTGGATGATGATCAACGACTGTTTTTATGTTTCATGATAGTTGTTCATGAGTCCCTTGTTTGTCCTGAGCAGTTAAACTGCCCGCTGTTCTTCAGAAAATCCTCCAGGTCCTGCACATTATTTGATTTTCCAGCATCATCTGCATATTTGATCTCTGTTCAACAGTGTTTACATGATTATTTGATGGTTATTATTTTGTTTTAAGGTCTTTTTTTTTATTTAATACTGCCCTTGAGAAGCTACATAAGATACTTACATGTTTCCCAGAAGACAAAATAATAACAATTTACACCGATCATCCTGAAACATGAATTGAAGTACCATGATATATTAGAGGAGAATTTAACCTAATCGGCCAAGAAATTGAATCTGGGGAGAAGACATTTCAACAGTCAGTGAATTACCCCAAACATACAGCCAAAATAACTCAATAATGGCTTGCATGGCCTAGCCAAGCCCCTGGTTTAAATTAAATCCCATTAAAAATTCTTTGAGGATTTTGCAAGTCAAAAGACATTATTTTTCAAGTCAAAAAATATTATTGTAATTTTATATACATATATATATATATATATACACACACACAAACACACACACACACACACACACACTGAAGGTATATGTAAAGTATTTTTATATTTGCAAAATGTGTAAGCAATCAGAAACATAATAAGTATAAAGAGGACATGTATGTGTACATCCATCTATATTGGACATTTTATCAACGCTGTTATAATGCTATAAAACATTAAATATTTTCATTTGCTTTCTACATAATTAATGCAAAGAATCAGCCAATTGTTTTATTTATATTATTTCTTTCATCTACATTAAACACACACACACACACACACACACATACATACATACATACATACATAATTATTGATGCCTGTTAAAAGAATGTGAAACATTGGTTTATGAAAGTTTCACAAGAAAAAAGGGCCTTTTTTTAATATTGGTTGAATGAGACATTTATAGAAGTCAAAATCCATTGCAAATTGTTATTTTTATCAGGTAAAGCAAAACTGAATGTTTTCTATTAAAGCTACTGTTTATTAAAAGTTAAAATTTAAAGTAATGTCTGTTGTGCCTCTATTAAGTGAACATAACCTTTTGTTTTTTTAACACTATCAAGAATGCTTTTCTAATCTCTTTTGTTTTTGCCCCATATAAAATTGGATTAACAACTGGAAGGAATGTGAAAATCAACATACCGCATATCTTTCGTGTATTCGGGTGTACATTCTGAAACCGATATGAAAGTATTGCAATACTAGAAACTAGTTCATGCAAAATAAATGAAATTACCTGTGGTAAACATGTGTTTACAGCCTTAATTCTAGCATCGGTTTGAGTGTGATGAAGGCAGACCCTAAGGATTTGTACATAGGAGAATAACTGAATGATCAAACTAATGCCCTGCATAAACCCTGTTATTCCTAACCCATAGATATTGTTCACAGTAAAGTCACCACCACATGACAGTTGGAGCAAAGATACATTATCACAATACACATTAACAATAAATGTCTTACATTTTGGAAATCTTGCCTGAAGGGCAAACAACACAACTATCATGACAAAATCAAGGCCCCAAGCCAGAGTTATGACACTACTAACTGTGTATGGATTCATTATTGAATTATATCTGAGTGGCTTGCATATTGCTATGTAGCGATCAAATGACATGGCTGCCAGAATAAAAAGTACACTACCTCCATACATATGAAGCAAAAAAGCCTGTAGGACACATGTTGGATAATAGACCACACTTGTTTGGGTTACAACATCCACGAGCACCCTGGGAAATGCACATGTGATCCCTATTAGATCTGCCAGAGGAAGGCTGAACAAAATGTAAAACATTGGTTTGTGAAGACTTTGCTGAGTAACAATCAATGCTAAAATAGTTACATTACAAAATACAGCAAAAAGATATATCAAAGTTCCAGTGACAAAAACAGGATAAATAGCTTCTGGTGAGACATCAAATGTGGCAATTTGGAGGGTGAAACTAAATGTGTCATTTGAAGGTTGTAGCTCCATTCAGAATCTGTGGGGAAAAAAAAAAATTTAAAAATATAATATCAGTTCCTGATTTGCCAGTGTGCACATGTCCCTATCATGACACCCTATTCACAACATTGATTATTTAAATCAATCAAATTACTGTCTAGCAATTATTATGTCTTTTACATTAGCCTTACCCTGTAGAAGATCTTCTAGTTGTATTGATAGAAGACAATGATATGGTATATTTATATGCATCTACAGTATGCCCTCCAAAGACCATGTGAGAGACTCACACGTCACCAGAGGATATCAGCAATCTTTACTTGAAACTGAGTAGAACTTTATCTCAAACTTTGGATGTGTAACTTATAATAGCAAATTGATTAATACACATGTTAGCGTAGAGAACATTAATTGGGTCTTTTGTATTACAGAATTTATATAATGCATGCTAGTTTCTTTTGGGCCACCATCATTTTCATTTGTTTGATAGCTTGGCTAAAAGAGCTTCTGGAATGACTTATGTAAGGTCTCAATATATTTATGTCTGAGCCATGATTTCTTTGGTTATTAATTACAAAATCCAACTTAGTTTATTCTTGATTTTTTTTTTTTCAAAGCAGCAGTCATTTCATCGTCTAGCAGCTAGATATGGCCATGTAGAATAAGCCTTCTATTCCCATCGTCAATAAAGAGATGTCTCATCATTATGAAAATATGGTAAGAGGAACAGCGCTTTGGTTTTTTATGATTTTATTGGATTTTGAAAATTTCATACTGCAAGATTTTTGTTGAAGACACTCAACAATAAAATTCAGTATAGTGTGATGGTGTAATGTGACTCATGATTGCCTCACATTGTTTGGACATCTTCCAAATCGGTCCAAAAGTTTGAAAATGTTACTCTGTACTTTATCGTATACATGATACTGCATTAAATTGCCAAAATTATTGTAATACTCTACAATGCTTGTTACCTAACAGCTATAAAGCGATAAAGTAATGCTAACTAGTTTAATGTTTATATATGTTAGGTAAGATACAATTTATGCTAATTCAAATTGAAGCTGAAAGTGAGATGAAGCTAATTATCCAGCTAAATTAGCTAATTGGCTGCAGTGTTCACATAAATGTAACTCGGAATCACTTACGTTATATGCTATGCATTTGTCTTTAGTGTGCAATTGAGGACGCCAGTAAGAACAGTTTGTGTAATCTTCAGGGTTGCCAGGCCATGATGTTCCTGTAGAATAAGGATTTATTTATGTATTTATTTATTGCTTACTTGGTGAATTTGTCAATGGGTTGAAGTCATCATGTTTTGCATACCTGAAAGCAAAGATAGGTAAGTAAAAGAAATGATTAATTCTGATTGAATTTAGTTGTTTAATTATATCCATGCAATCTGAGGCAACTGAAGCTGTAGTGGAAATTCATGCTGCCCGTATCATACACTAAAATGTGATTAATTCCAAGTTTTTACAGTAAAGATGGTTAAAGTAAGACACAAGGCATTTATGGTATGAATTGAATTGAGAGTACTGTACAGTGATAGTACTGCATATTCCAGCATTATCATACTCTTCTTAAACTGTGACATTTGCAGTACATATAGTTTTATAGTTGTAGATTGTAATTATTGCAAAGACTTACTGGCTACATAATTGCCAGTAATTTACTGCACACACTACAGGACATTTTTGTACACTGTGGATACTAACGAAAATACAAATTATATAAATGGATGTGTCTGTGCAAGTAATTCACAGCATCAACACTCTTAGTCTTTTAAGATAAGCAGATAACTTGAGCCTAAAATGAACATGATTTTCAGTGAATTAGTATTAATACAGGTGAGATGTGATCATTTTCATAATTAATGATAATACAGTTTCTACAGTTTGTTGTTGTTCTTTCCAGGGACTTAATTCATAGACAATAATTGCAATTGCAAATAGAGCAATTTGTTTAATTTTCATATTTCTTTGGCTTAAGGAATGAAGCTGACACATAATTTTCATATATTCATATATTCTGACAGACCTATTAATTAGGATATTATATTTGTCATTTGTAGCAAAGACAAACAATGATAGCAGAATTTATACTTTATGTAATTATCCTTGCATAGTGTATTTACCAAATAAAATCACAGTACATTACAGTTTATGGGTTGCTCACAACTGAATTGAATGTTTAATGTTTAAACAGATCCACCTGAGCCTGGCCAAACAATCTCCATATCTGCTTCACCACCTCGGGGTGAAGCCTCCATTCCCCGGGCCTTGGCCCCTGCCTCGACAGGAAGTCTGCTCCCATATTGAGATGTCCAGGGATGTAAACTGCTCTCAGTGAGAAGAGTTTCTCCTTGGACCACACAAGGCTCTGGTGCGCCAGCCTGTAAAGGAGGCGCGAACGCAGACCTCCCTGGTGGTTGATGTAAGAGACCACTGCTGTGTTGTCGGTGTGCACCAACACATGGCGATCTCTTAGGTCCAGGAGAAAGTGTTTCAATGCTAGAAACACAGCCATCATCTCCAGGCAGTTGATGTGCCACGTGAGATGGCAGCCGCTCCACATGTGTCCGTCGCTAACAGCAACAAGGAGCTCCCTGAGACAAGAACCAAGGTTTCCTCAACATGTCTAAGGCACGTAGGCATTGCCGCGTGACCTTGATCATGTGAAGCAGGCTTCCCCTTGGGGAGAACCCCTTGGTCTTGAGCCACCACTGTAGGGGTCTCATGTACAGGCGGCCAAAAGGTATCACGTTGGACGCAGCTGCCATCAGACCCAGCAGTTTCTGGAACTGCTTTACAGTGAGTGACCGGCCTTCTCTCGTGACTGCTGTGAGGATTGACTAGATCCGAGCAGGAGACAGACATGCCTGCATCGTGGTTGAATCCCACACCACGCCCAGATAAGTGGTTCTCTGTACTGGAGAAAGCACACTTTTCTTGGCATTTAATCTTTTAACCCCAGCTCTTTCATGTGGGCGAGAACGACATCTCGATGCTGAACCACCGCCTACTTTGATTGAGCTAATATCAACCAATTGTCGATATAGTTCAGGATGTGGATGCCCTGGAGCTTCACAGAGGAGTCAGAGCAGCATCCACACACTTCGTGAAAGTGCAGGGTGAGAGTGCCAGGCCAAACAGAAGAACTCGATATTGGTAAGCTTTGCCCCCGAAAGCAAATCTCACGAACTGGGGAAGGGTGGAGATATGGAAGTATGCGTCTTTTAGATTGATTGTGACAAACCAGTCCTCAGAGCTGATCTGAGGCACAAATTGTTTGATTGTGAGAATCCTGAACTTTAGTCGGATGACTGGGCGGTTCAGTTGGCGCAGATCTAAAATGGGACGCAACCCTCCATCCTTCATTGGAACGATGAAGTACCAGCTGTAGAACCCGGACTCTCTGTTGTGAGGAGGGACCACCTCGATGGCCTCCTTCCTCAAGAGAGTGTTTACTTCTTGTTCCATTACCAGAGCCTGCTCGGGGCCCACCAGAGTGGGAAGAACCCCTCAAAAACGAGGCGCTTGTTGGCGAATTGGATTCGGTAGCCTCTCTCAACAGTATGCAGGACCCATTGAGACACATTTGGCAGAAGTTTCCACTCTACCAAATAGTCTACTAAGGGAATCAGTCTCGAGAGACTGACCTCTGGTGTAATGAGAGCGGCTAGCTCGGTGCCCTGAAGTGGCGGACCGGCAGGGGATGGCCGAACTAGCTGCTCTGGAGAACTCCGAAGAGGTAGCAAGCCTCCCAGTACCTCTATGTTCCCGGGCGGAAACTGAGAGAAGCGCTTGCCGGAGACTGCTGCGCCCTGAAGCACCATGGGTGGCAGGATTGGCAGATCGATCTCCTGAGGGCACTGAGGAGAGACAAGCACCGTATGATAAGGTGTACACCGCTCTTCCCCTGCCCTCAGAAGTCCTGGGCCTCCTGGTATGAGGAGCTAGATGACCGGGGCTGCTCCCGCTCAGCAGCCCCAAAGACCCAGGAACAGCGAGGGAGGAAGCGCTGGAATGCCGCCGCCTGCTGCTTTGCCTAGATCTTTTAGCAGGTCTGCCTCGTACAACTGCAACAGCACCATGGTGTGCAGACATGCACCGGCCTGAACTGCCACCGTATAAGCTTTCCCAACCAGGCTGGACATCTATCTCATCGGCCTGGGGGGACGCTTTGGGGCCTTCGGGGACGATGTCGAAGATGAGGAGAGATAGCTCGTGAACGTCTGCTCCACCTCCGGCATCGCCCCGTATCCACTCTTTTTCAGCCCCGTGATGTTCGAATAATTCGAAACAGTAGAGCTGAAGAGTCGGAAAGAATATGGTTTCCCCCACGATCTCAACAACTCGGCATGGAGATCAGGGAAAAACGGAAGGCCCCATCGTGAAGGCTGTGACGTAGCTCCCAGGAAGTGCTCGTCCAGCTTGCTTCTGGGACAAACGTCCCACTTCCCGGCCGGCCAATCGATGTTGAGCTTGGCTACGGCACGAGTCACAACCTCCACAAGCCCCTCATATGCGAGCTCACAGTCTCCACAGTATCGACGCTCATCACGTCAACCTCCTCGGAGGAAGACAGATGAAACGTCTCGCTCTCTCTCCGGGGGGAAGAAACTGCGGGGTGGGCTTCCAGCTTTTTTTTTTTTTTCGAGAGAGAGCCATGCATCCAGCGGGTGAGGACCGAGAAAAGGACAAGCCCGTCTCGGATCCCCTCGGGCCCCGTCTCGGACCAGACCCAGCGGGATCGCGAACCTGGCAGCTTTCATCAAAGACGGCTAGACGGGAGCGGAGCACTCGGAGAGGAAGAAGCTCACAATGATGGCAGTTAGCCCCCTCCCAAACAGACGACGTACAAATCGCGTGTATCCCCACTCGAGAGATAGCATGGGCAGGGAGGAACACATGATATGAAGCGCCGTCCGCCGTCCTGGTCGCTATGTCACCCCACCTGTGATATCTTGCCCATCCATTGGACTGATTACACATGTGATTCAGAGCGTGGTCACGCTGAGGGCATTCCCATAGTGTAACACGGCAGGTGCCTTCTCAGGCAGATCCGCGGCCACCTGCACAGGCTTTTATAGCGCGGCGATCTCAAGAAGGTAATCAGCGTAAACGTGCAGCACCTGGCCGCGCCTCTTTATAAGCCCTCTGATTGCCTCACTCTGCGTGCGGACATAGATCTGTGCCAGGTAACAGAGCAGCGCCACGCTACTCTGATTGGTGATTTTGATATGTAAAAAAGAAAAGAAGAAAAGAAATAAAATAAAATATTTATGTTTAGAAGGAAAAGGAAAGGGAGAGAAATTATTGAGGGAAAGAAAGAAAAGGGAGCTCAGGATTAAAAGAGGAAGTAGGCACAAAACTAAAGAGGAGGACAGACTGAGAGTCCTCACTCCCAAATAAAGATTCAGCCATCTTAAGTTAGAGATTTTATCTCATTTGGTGCCTTTAAGTTCGGCCAGAAGGAGGGCCAGTTTTGAGTTGTGTTTTTCCGCTGCGCTGCGGCGCTTTGAGTTCAGCCGTTGGAGCTGAGCTTCCCAATCCAGTTTCACAAACACTGCAACACTCACAAACTCCTGCTCAATATAATTAGCACAGTGGGTAACGTTACGGCTTGGGGTTCACGACCTCCCCGGTTCGTGTCCTGCTTTAGACAGCCGTGATTTTGGCGGAGTCTTTTGATCCGTCTCCGCACTTGGCTCCTCTCATACTATATATGGTCCTCTCGGGCAAGCAGGGCCTGCCCGACACTTTTTGAACATCTTATCGCCTAGCCCCATAACAGTATGTCCGCACCAACACTGGAACCAGCGGATTTAGGACGGATAGCGGAGATTGTGGCCGGTCAGGCCACTGCTCTGGGGAAGCATGAGCAAGCGCTGGCGGCACTGTTTTCAGAAATTCAGGGTGTGTCTGAGCGGGTTGCACAGATTCAGTCCATATTGCAGCCCCAACACACTTCCCCAGTGGATACAGAGCAAGAATCGACCCGTCCAACCCCTCCCGACCCGTGGGTCTCCCTCTACCCCTGCTGAGACAAGGTTGCCCGCTCCCCAGCCCTATGCTGGAGAGGCAGCGAAATGTAATTCTTTTATAATGCAGTGCTCACTGGTGTTCGAAATGCAGTCCTCCCAGTTCCCATCTGAAAGGGCGAAGATCGTCTTTATGATTTCTCTCTTAACTGGAACAGCGCTAGCATGGGCCACAGCAGTGTGGCAGAATAGATTAGCTGACCACCCCACTCTGGATTCATTTGTGTCAGCACTAAGGAGCACCTTTGACCATCCACTCACGGGGGGAGGCATGACATCATCCCTTCTGCGACTCTGTCAAAGTAGCCGCTCAATGGGTGATTATGCTGTGGAGTTCAGGACTCTCGCGGCAAGCTCAGGTTGGAATACCCAAGCTCTCCTAGCTGTATATGTGCAAGGCCTCTCTGAGAAGTTAAAGGATGAACTGACTACTCGTGACCCTCCTGATGATCTAGAAGCATTATATGATTTGTCAATCAGAATTGATAACCGCCTGCGTGAACGACGCAGGGAACGCCGTTCAGCCACAGGGAACATGCTGGCTAACAAGTACAGACAGGCTTCCATAGGCCTCTCCCGTGGGCCCGAGTCTGACGACTCTTCGGTAGAGCCTATGCAATTGGGCGCCGCTGGCTTGCCTCCTCATGAGAGGGAAGCTCGTAGAAGTGAGAATAGGTGTTTGTATTGTGGGCAGATGGGTCACTGGCGTTCACGTTGTCCCCGCCTGATGCCAAAAGGCCAGGGCCATCCCAGGAAAAGGGACCTGTGATGGCCCCAGACACTGTTCCTCACCCGTCTGGCCTCTTCATTCCCGTTGTCATTGATTGGGGAGAAGGCAAAGAAACCATTCTGCAGGCCTTTGTTGACTCAGGGGCGGCTGGCAATTTCATGGATGAGACTCTAGTCAAGCGACTAGGGCTCCCAGTAGACCCACTTCCCCATCCCATACCCGTCTTCGCACTTGACGGACGGCCATTAGGCTCGGGACCCATAACCACCCAAACGTCACCGGTCACTCTACAGTTAGGCCACCACACAGAACGACTGACGTTCTATGTGACTCGGGTTGCTCCTAGTGCTCGGGTTCCCTTGGCTTCAAGCACATAACCCCCGCATTGACTGGTCTACCAGGTCCATTTCTGTTTGGGGCTCTAGGTGTTCCCAGAGCTGCCTCAAAGGAACACACACTCTACCTCCAACTACTGTGGAACCAGTCGATTTATCCCACATGCCCCAAGATTATTGGGACCTCCAGGAGGTCTTCTCCAAACAAAAGGCCTAGACACTGCCGCCCCATAGGTCCTTTGATTGTGCGATCAACCTACTCCCAGGATCTGCTCAACCTAGGGGCAGGTTATTCTCCTTGTCACCCCCAGAACACCAAGCCATGGAGGACTATATTAAAGAAGCCCTGTCCTTGGGGTTTATCCACCCATCCACCTCCCCTGCAGGGGCGGGGTTCTTTTTTGTCAAGAAAAAAGAAGGGGATCTGCGGCCTTGCATTGATTACCGCGGCCTTAATGCCGTGACGCAGAAGGATAGGTACCCACTGCCTTTGATGAATTCTGCATTTGAGCGCCTACAGAAGGCGAAAATTTTCTCAAAACTGGATCTACGAAGCGCCTACAATCTGGTCCGCATCAGGGCAAGGGATGAGTGGAAGACCGCGTTCATCACGCCGTCTGGGCACTATGAGTATTTGGTCATGCCCTTTGGCCTGATAAACGCCCCCGCGGTCTTCCAGCGGTTCATTAATGAGGCCCTCCGGGAGGCCCTGAACCATTACGCCTTCGTCTATCTAGATGACATTTTGATTTTTAGTAGCTCGCTGGAGGAACACGTGGTTCATGTACGCCGGATCCTTCAGCTCCTCCTCCAGAACCATCTATATGTCAAGCTAGAGAAGTCCCAGGTTCATGTAACCACTATCTCCTTCTTGGGCTTTGTTGTGTCCCAAGGGAGACTTAGTATGGACCCAGACAAGGTAAAGGCAGTCACACAGTGGCCACAATCCACCTCAGTCCGGCTGGTACAACGCTTCCTGGGGTTCGCAAACTTTTTTCGACGCTTTATTCGGGACTTTAGCACCCTGGCTTCCCCCCTTAGCGCACTGACCAAGAAGACCCAGGCTGGGTTCAAGTGGACTAGAGAGGCACAGCAAGCCTTTGAAACTCTGAAAAGGAAATTGACGACAGCCCCTGTGCTGCACATGCCTGATCCTGAGGCTCAGTTCATAGTGGAAGTCGATGCCTCAGATATAGGAGTGGGTGCCATCCTCTCCCAGCGTTCAGGGCCAGACCAGAAATTACATCCGTGCGCATACTTCTCCCACCGTCTAACCCCGTCAGAGAGGAATTATGACGTTGGGAACCGTGAACTCCTGGCTGTAAAACTGGCATTGCAGGGGTGGAGGCACTGGCTGGAGGGTGCCAAGCACCAGTTCCTTATTTGGATGGACCACAAGAATCTGGCCTACATTCAGGAGGCCAAGCGTCTGAACCCTCGGCAAGCCAGATGCTCCTTGTTCTTTACACGTTTTAACTTTTTCTTGTCTTATAGGCCAGGGTCCAAAAATCTTAAACCGGATGCACTCTCTAGGCAATGGGATATACCCTCACGGGAACCCAGCCATGAGCCTATAATTTCCCCTCCCCGAATAGTGGCTCTCTTGCGCTGGGGCCTGGAGGAAGCCATCCGCACGGCACTCTGTCAGGAGCCGGACCCGGGTGGAGGTCCCCCAGGAAAACTGTATGTACCATTGACCATACGGCCTCAGGCCCTGTCTTGGGGTCATACATCTCCATTTGCAGGGCACCCTGGGGTCACCAGAACCCTGGAGTTTTTGCGCCGACGCTTCTGGTGGCCCAATATGGAAAAGGACGTCCGGGCCTATGCGGCTGCCTGTCAGGTCTGTGCGCAGAACAAGGAGCCACATACTCGCCCATCTGGTTTGCTTCATCCCCTTCCCATACCCTCTCGCCCATGGTCCCACCTTTCACTGGACTTCATTACAGGTCTGCCATTGTCCCAGGGGATGGCAGTTATACTGGTCATCGTGGATCGGTTCTCAAAGGCCTGTAAATTCATTCCCTTACCCAGAGTCCCTTCAGCCAAGGAGACGGCCAAGCTCCTACTGCAACACGTGGTCCGGGTCCATGGCTTTCCGACTGACTTGGTCTCCGACCGGGGACCACAGTTTACCAGCCGATTCTGGAAAGCCTTCTGCCATCTCTTGGGGGCTACAGTTAGTTTATCCTCAGGTTTCCATCCTGAGTCCAATGGCCAAACCAAGAGAGTCAACCAAGATTTGGAGCGCTCCCTCAGGTGCCTGGCCTCCTCCAATCCTTCATCCTGGGTGGAGCACCTCATGTGGGTGGAGTATGCCCACAACACTCTCTGGCACTTTTCACTAGGTACGTCACCGTTTGAGTGCCTATCCACCACCCTTGTTTGCAGAGCAGGAACAGGAGGTTCTGCCAATCGTCCAGGACAGCGGGTGTGGCTGGCGACCAAAGACCTTCCATTGCGGCTAGAGTCCAAGAAATTGGCCCCACGGTATATTGGGCCTTTTAAGATCCTTAGGAGAATCAATCTGGTGGCATACCGCCTAGCACTCCCCCGCACTATGAGAATCAACCCTACCTTCCATGTCTCACGTCTAAAACCGTTCCTGTGCAGCCCCCTGGTGACTTCCACCCACCCATCCCCACCTCCTCCTCGTTTTATTGATGGGGCCCCAGCCTTTACTGTGAGGCGTATCCTGGACTCACGCCACCATCATGGGGGCACTCAGTACTTGGTGGACTGGGAGGGTTACGGTCCAGAGGAACGCTCCTGGGTCCCAGCTCGGCACATCCTGGACCCGGCGCTCATCGGGGAATTCCGCAGGAACCAAGCAGCTGGTATGGGAACGTCAGGAGCCGTTCCTAGAGGGGGAGGGGGGTAATGTAACGCGGCAGGTGCCTTCTCAGGCAGATCCGCGGATACCTGCACGGGCTTTTATAGCGCGGCAATCTCAAGAAGGTAATCAGCCTAAACGTGCAGCACCTGGCCGCGCCTCTTTATAAGCCCTCTGATTGCCTCACTTTGCGTGCGGACATAGATCTGTGCCAGGTAACAGAGCAGTGCCACGCTACTCTGATTGGTGATTTTGATATGTAAAAAAGAAGAGAAGAAAAGAAATAAAATATTTATGTTTAGAAGGAAAAGGAAAGGGAGAGAAATTATTGAGGGAAAGAAAGAAAAGGGAGCTCAGGATTAAAAGAGGAAGTAGGCACAAAACTAAAGAGGAGGACAGACTGAGAGTCCTCACTCCCAAATAAAGATTCAGCCATCTTAAGTTAGAGATTTTGTCTCATTTGGTGCCTTTAAGTTCGGCCAGAAGGAGGGCCAGTTTTGAGTTGTGTTTTTCCGCCATGCTGCGGCGCTTTGAGTTCAGCCGTTGGATCTGAGCTTCCAAACACTCACAAATCCTGCTCAATATAATTAGCTCAGCGGGTAACGTTACGGCTTGGGGTTTGCGACCTCCCCGGTTCGTGTCCTGCTTTAGACAGCCGCGATTTTGGCGGAGTCTTTTGATCCGTCTCCGCACTTGGCTCCTCTCATACTATATATTGTCCTCTCGGGCAAGCAGGGCCTGCCCGATACTTTTTGAACATCTTATCGCCTAGCCCCATAACACATAGCGTTTCGATGCAGCTCGAGTTCCTGAAGGGGAACTATATTTACTGCAAATGTCACAGTTTAAGAAAAGTATGATAATGCTGGAATATGCAGTACTATCACTGTACAGTACTCTCAATTAAATTTATACCATAAATGCCTTGTGTCTTACTTTAACTGTAAAAACTTGGAATTTTACTGTATGATACGGGCAGCATGAATTTCCACTACAGCTTCAGTTGCCTCAGATTGCATGGATATAAATAAACAACTAAATTCAATCAGAATTAATCATTTCTTTTACTTACCTATCTTTGCTTTCAGGTATGCAAAACACGATGACTTCAACCCATTGACAAAATCAGCAAGTAAGCAATAAATAAATAAATAAATAAATAAATAAATAAATAAATCCTTATTCTACAGGAACATCATGGCCTGGCAACCCTGAAGATTACACAAACTGTTCTTACTGGCGTCCTCAATTGCACACTAAAGACAAATGCATAGCATATAACATAAGTGATTTCGAATTACATTTATGTGAACACGTATGGAACCAATTAACTAATTTAGCTTGATAATTAGCTTCATCTCACTTTCAGCTCAATACCATATTTTCATAATGATGAGACTTCACTTTATTGGGCACGGTAGCATACTGTACAATTTTTGATTTAGGGAAATGTGAATCCATGTGCAAGATGCTTTAAATACAGTAAAATAGTAAAATGCACACAATCAAAAATGTAAAACCCAAAATGTCTTCATATATTGTAAAAGGAAAAAAAAATCACAAGCAAACAATAGCAACAGAGACGTCCACAGTCAGATGGAGATAAACAATCCAAAAAAAAAAAAAAAAAGAAAAAACAACTACAATCCAAAGAAATTATTAATAAGCTGCACATGAAATTAATCAGTGTCCATGGTGACAATAAATACTCTAGGGAGCACTACCTGTGTTGGGCAGATGGGGCTTAAACATGGGCTGGTGAGATAGACCCTTGTCCCAAATAGAAGTCCAGCAGAGCCCAGATCAAGTATAATTGAAACTGAAATTTTATCAGAAGGGGGAAACTGTAAGAGATAGAAAGAGGCTGAGTACCCCCCTGAGAGGATGGGAGGAGAAGGCTCATTCTACATGGCCATGTCTAGCTGCTAGACAATGAAAAGACTGCTGCTATGAAAAAAAAAAATCAAGAATAAATTAAGTTGGATTTTGTAATTAATAACCAAAGAAATCATGGCTCAGACATGAATATATAGAGACCTTACATAAGTCATTCCAGAAGCTCTTTTAGCCAAGCTATCAAACAAATGAAAATGATGGAGGCCCAAAAGAAACTGGCATGCATTATATAAATTCTGTAATACAAAAGACCCAATTAATGTTCTCTAAGCTAACATGTGTATCAATTTGCTATTATAAGTTACACATCCAAAGTTTGAGATAAAGTTCTACTCAGTTTCAAGTAAAGATTGCTGATATCCTCTGGTGACGTGTGAGTCTCTCACATGGTCTTTGGAGGGCATACTGTAGATGCATATAAATGTACTGTGTCATTGTCTTCTATCAATACAACTAGAAGATCTTCTACAGGGTAAGGCTAATGTAAAAGACATAATAATTGCTAGACAGTAATTGGATTGATTTAAATAATCAATGTTGTGAATAGGGTGTCATGATAGGGACATGTGCACACTGGCAAATCAGGAACTGATATTATATTTTTAATTTTTTTTTTCCCCACAGATTCTGAATGGAGCTACAACCTTCAAATGACACATTTAGTTTCACCCTCCAAATTGCCACATTTGATGTCTCACCAGAAGCTATTTATCCTGTTTTTGTCACTGGAACTTTGATATATTTTTTTGCTGTATTTTGTAATGTAACTATTTTAGCATTGATTGTTACTCAGCAAAGTCTTCACAAACCAATGTTTTACATTTTGTTCAGCCTTCCTCTGGCAGATCTAATAGGGATCACATGTGCATTTCCCAGGGTGCTTGTGGATATTGTAGCCCAAACAAATGTTGTCTATTACCCAACATGTGTCCTACAGGGCTTTTTGCTTCATATGTATGGAGGTAGTGTACTTTTTATTCTGGCAGCCATGTCATTTGATCGCTACATAGCAATATGCAAGCCACTCAGATATAATTCGATAATGAATCCATACACAGTTAGTAGTGTCATAACTCTGGCTTGGGGCCTTGATTTTGTCATGATAGTTGTGTTGTTTGCCCTTCAGGCAAGATTTCCAAAATGTAAGACATTTATTGTTAATGTGTTTTGTGATAATGTATCTTTGCTCCAACTGTCATGTGGTGGTGACTTTACTGTGAACAATATCTATGGGTTAGGAATAACAGGGTTTATGCAGGGCATTAGTTTGATCATTCAGTTATTCTCCTATGTACAAATCCTTAGGGTCTGCCTTCATCACACACAAACCGATGCTAGAATTAAGGCTGTAAACACATGTTTAGCACAAGTAATTTCATTTATTTTGTATGAACTAGTTACTAGTATTGCAATACTTTCATATCGGTTTCAGAATGTACACCCGAATACACGAAAGATATTCGGCATGTTGATTTTCACATTCCTTCCAGTTGTTAATCCAATTTTATATGGGGCAAAAACAAGAGACATTAGAAAAGCATTCTTGATAGTGTTAAAAAAACGAAAGGTTATGTTCACTTAATAGAGGCACAATAGACATTACTTTAAATTTTAACTTTTAATAAACAGTAGCTTTAATAGAAAACATTCAGTTTTGGTTTACCTGATAAAAATAACAATTTGCAATGGATTTTGACTTCTATAAATGTCTCATTCAACCAATATTTAAAAAAAAGGCCCAACAAATCTTTCACAAACCAATGTTTCACATTCTTTTAAAAGGTATCAATAATGTGTATGTGAGAGTTTAATGTATATACAACATCTTACTATATATGTTCCAAATAGATCATATAAAAAAAATAATTAGATAAAAGAAAATTTATAAGTAAAATAATTGGCCCATTCTTTGCATTAATTACCTAGAAAGTAAATGAAAATATTTAATGTTTTATGACTTATTGTTTATAACTTATTGTTCTTTTGATTGCTTACACATTTTGCAAATATTGTTTTACTTTTCATATACCTCCAGTATATGTGCGCATATATATATATAGTGTATATATATATATATATATATATATATATATATATATATATATATATATATATATTACAAAGATAATGTCTTTTGACTTGCAAAATCCTCAAAGAATTTTTAATGGGATTTAATTTAAACCAGGGGCTTAGCTAGGCCATGCAAGCCATTATTGAGTTATTTTGGCTGTATGTTTGGGGTAATTCACTGACTGTTGAAATGTCTTCTCCCCAGATTCAATTTCTTGGCCGATAAGATTAAATTCTCCTCTAATATATCATGGTACTTCAATTCACGTTTCAGGATGATCGGTGTAAATTGTTATTATTTTGTCTTCTGGGAAACATGTAAATATCTTATGTAGCTTCTCAACGGCAGTACTAAATGAAAAAAAAAAGATCTTATAACAAAATAATAAGCATCAAATAATCATAAACACTGTTGGAGTTCAAATATGCAGAAGATGCTGGAAAACCAAATAATGTGCAGGACCTGGAGGATTTTTCTGAAGAACAGTGGGCAGTTTAACTGCTTAGGACAAACAATGGACTCATGAACAACTATCGTGAAACATAAAAACAGTCGTTGATCATCCAGGTAACAGCACAGTATTAAGAATCAAGAGTATGTAAACTTTGAACTGGTTCATTTGTGTAAATTCAGTCATTATTGTGTCTTGTGGACTATATGTAAACATCTGTTATGTGAAATAGCTTATTCAGTGCAGTACTAAATAAAAAAAAAAATGCAATTTTTATGATCCCTCTTTTTTTTAATTATTAACATTTTCAGAATGTCAGACATTTTGGAAATCTTGCCTGAAGGGCAAATAACACAAAAATCAAGGCTATGTGAAGTCCCCAAGCCAGAGCTATGAGACCACCAACTGCATATGGACCCATTATAGAGTTATATCTGAGTGGCTTGCAAAATGGCTGCCACAATAAAAAGTACACTACACATAAAAATGAAGCAAAAAGCCCTGCAGGACACATATTGGGTAATAGACCATATTTGTTTGGGTTACAATTTCCACGATCACCCTGGAAAGAGCACATGTGATTCCTATTAGGTCTGCCAGAGGAAGACTGAACAAAATATAAAACATTGGTTTATGAAGGCTTTGCTGAGTAACAATCACTACTAAAATTGTTACTTTGCAGAACACTGCAAAAATCCAGTGATGAAAACAAGATAAACTGCCGCTTAAGACCTGCAGTAATACTGACAATATGCCCGAATGCTAGAAATAGAAAAAGGCCTTTCTGAATTGACAGGCAACATAGTTGTTCTTTGCACTGATTGGCTGGATGTTGGTGATCTACATAATTTATATTCTAGCTGATTCCACTGTGCCAAAAGAGACAGGAGCTTCTTCTCTGAGCCGAGACAGTGCCCCTTGAACATTTCCACATTTGGTAGTGTTACAATGTGGAACTAACTGACTTTTTTCATTTATATATGACTTTGTTAATTAAGAATCTACACAAAATAGCCACTGAGATCAAAGTGGTTGGAAAAAATAATATAGTTAGCAAAAAAGCATATGAAATGCCATGTTGGAGACTCAGCAAACATGTGGAAAAATATTCTCTGGTCTGATGAGACCAAAGTTTAACATTTTGGCCCTGGTACAAAGCACTATTGTTATGGGGCTAGGCGATAAGCTGTTCAATAAATGTCGCACAGGCCCTGCTTGCCCGAGAGGACAATGGTTTGAGAGGAGCCAAGTGCGGAGACGGATCAAAAGACTCCGCCTAAAATGCAGCTGCCTAAGGCGGGATGCAAACCGGAGAGGTTGTGAACTGCAAGCAGTGATGTTACCCACTGAGCTGATTTTATTGAATGAAATTTATGAGTGTTGCAGTGCTTGTGATACTGGATCGGGAAGCTCAAACCTAACGGCTGAACTCAAAGCGCCGCAGCGCGGCGGAAAAACACAACTTAAAACTGGCCCTCCTTCTGGCCGAACTTAAAGGCACCAAATGAGACAAAATCTCTAACTTAAGATGGCAGAATCTCTATCTGGGAGTGAGGATTCTCAGTCTGTCCTCCTCGTTAGTTTTGTGCCACTTCCTCTTTAATCCTGAGCTCCCTTTTCTTTCTTTCCCTCAATAAATCTCTCCCTTTCCTTTTCTTTCTAAACATAAATATTTTTTAATTTTATTTCTCTTCTTCACTTCTTTTTCTTTTTACATGTCAAAATCACCAATCAGAGTAGCGTGGCGCTGCTCTGTTACCTGGCACAGATCTATGTCCGCACGCAGAGTGAGACAATCAGAGGGCTTATATAGAGGCGCGGCCAGGTGCTGCACGTTTACACTGATTACCTTGTTGAGATCGCCGCGCTATAAAAGCCCGTGAAGGTGGCCGCGGATCTGCCTGAGAAGGCACCTGCCGCGTTACAACTATGTTTGGCGAAAACTAAGCACTACTCATCACTCTGAGAATACCATCTCCAAATCGAAGCATTATGGTGGGAGCACCATGTTGTGCAGATTGCTGTCAAATCTTGAGCAATTTTTCCAAGAAGAATGGGGAAGAATATCAGAATCCAGTTGTGCAAAGCTGGTAGAGACCTGCCCCAGACAACTTGAAGCTGTGATTGCAGCCAGTGGTGGTTCTACCAAGTATTAGGGGTTCACAAAGGTTAAGTAAATGAAGAAAAAACATGCAGGGCACCATTCACACATACAGTCCCCTCTGAAAGTTTTGGAACAATTCTTTTATTTTTGCTATACACTGAAGACATTTGAGTTTGAGATCAAAGGATGAATATGGGACGATAGATCAGAATTTCAGCTTTCATTTCCTGATATTTACATCTAGATGTGTTAAACAACTAGTTAAACCACTGCAAGGAACCATAGACACATATTCACGCACTTATTCATACCTAGGGGACATGTACAGTAACCAGTTCACCTATTAGCATGTTTTTTTATACAACAAGGGGAAACTGAAAAACCCAGATGAAACCCATACTGACACGAGGAGAATATGTGCAACTGCACAAACTATAATGTGAGCTCAGGAGCCCTGTAGCTGTGAGGCTGCAATTTTACCCACTGCACCACTGTGCAGCCCTAATCCAGATAATTATTTATTCATCTTCAGTAACCAGTTTGTCCTGATCAGGGTCATTGTGGATCTGGAGCCTATCCCGAGCCTAACACTGGGCCTGGGGCAGAAATGCACACTGGATGGAATGCCAGTTCACTACAGGACACCATGCACACACATTCATTCATATAATGAAATAAATTAAATAAGTGTTTGAATGTTAAAGACTTAAAAACAATTACAACTATTTGATGCCCACAGATATCAGAAAAGTATCTATATTAAAATAATAGCCATGAATTTCAGAATACCAAAATTAACAACCTATGCCATCATGTTACAAGTGTTGCTTTTCTTGTCTTCTGGGACATTTTTAGCAAAATCTTACATCATCCTAATACAAGCTTTTCATTAATGAGACAAATGGGGAATTCCATTAATGAAGTCCTAAAAACATAGGTAAATAATTGACCTTTAGGGACATGTTCCCAGTCTCCCAGTTTCTATCTTGTACATAGACTATCTACTAATAAACAATGTTGCTAATAATGCCACTGGGATGGGGTACCTTGAGATTGAGTTTGAACATGTTTTATTATTATTATTATTATTATTATTATTATTATTATTTGAGATAAGGTTATCCAAATAATCTTATTAGTTTTATTTTTTGCAAAACTTTTACTGTAGTTAAAACACAAATGTAGTACATACCTTAAGATACTGGCAAGCTATAAGGTATTTTTTTTGTTTAAGAGCAATTTTTTTTCTATTGTAATTCTTACTGTGAATGTGTGCAATAAATGTAAAAATATTATAAAATGAACAAAAAAAATAGCATAAAGACATGGACATTCGACCACTGTGGGTTTTCTTTAATTGATTTTGATACATAGTTTGTTGGAAAGTGTAATCATCCTCAAGCATGTATTATGGGGTCACTGCATTGTGCCCACTTGTATGTCTTTTGCTTTGCCAAGTTGCAGCTATAAAATTTGAATTGCATATCTAAATTCATTATTCTTATCATTCTTCAGAAACAACTTTATTTTGGTCAGGGTTATCGTGAATCCAGAGCCTATCTCAGCTACACTGTGTGCAAGGCCAGAGAATTCACCCTGGATGAGACCACAGCCCATTACAGGGCACCATGCACACACATTCATGTACTCAATCACACCTTGGGGCAATTTAGCATAACCAAGCATCTTACCTGCATGACAGATGAAACTAAAAATTAGTATATGGATGCAAGGACCATCTGGACTATTGTTTCCACGGAATGTAAAAATAACCTTAACAGAATAGCTGGTCTAGTTGTATTCTGATGTCAAGGCAGCCACTAAAAAAGTTTCATGAACAGATTAAATTCCTTGAATGATTGTATAAACTTGGTCAACTCCAGTCACTTTGACATGACATTTTAGATGACCTAGGTTTCTAATCATTTTTATTGACATCAAAATAATGTTTGTCCTCAACATATAATAATAATAATAATAATAATAATAATAATAATAATAATGTTATACTCATTTGAATATGGATTTGAGAAAGTATGTTAGAGACTGGAATCTAGCAAATTGGTTTGGGAGGCACTTGTCACCCACTGAAAAGCTGTCTTGTGGTGGTGGTTGCCACTTATATCACTTACTAATCATACTGGGCTAAAACATTGTCCTGGACTACTGGGACTAAGGGGCCAAGGGTTCTTCAATTAGTTGCCAGCGCCTTGGTCAAGGAACACCCAAGAGGACTAGAAAGTAATTTAATTATGCTATAGTCACTGTTATCTGTACAGAGGTTTGAGTATTAGTATTAGCCAGCTGTGTACTGGATGGATCTTATAAGCAGCTCTAATTGTTCCTCTGAAAAGGCCATAATTGCCACTGAGGCCCTTGAACCAAAGGCTCAAAATGCTCTATTAACATACAGATCATTTCCCTCAGAAAACCATACTATAACTTTTATATTAGGCTGTTCTTCTTGCAAATGTCACTTTCTTTTGGTCTTTTTTTTTTTTGTCATCAAAACTTTTTACAGCTTTTTTTGCACTTTGATTGGATTCTGTTTTATGAACACTGATTTAGATACATGTGTCAAATGTGTACCCTTTTGTGCTATAGTTAGTGTTTCAAGCAGCATTGCACAGTTGTTGAGAAAAGCAAAAAAGACATTTTTGTATTTTTTTTCTAAACCAGAGCATGGCATTATCTTGCATATTTCTCAAACCTCAGCCAAAATCAACAGATGTGTGATCAACAGAAACTTATGCACATTAAAGTCCATTTACTTGTCTTCAGTGTCTTGAGCCTATTATCCAGGGAGCAGTCTAATTGCTCTCATGTGTTTTGTTATTGTTTCGAAACACGTTGCTACTGGAACAGTAGCAACTGTTATTCTCACAGCTATTTCAGGGCAGTTACTAATAAACATAACAATAATAGGTACAGATATTTGACCTCAGAGATTGTTAATCCCATGTGAATATGCAAAACATTGTGAAATACAGTGCTGTCCAAAAGCCTTAGGCACCCTAATGTTTTATACTATTTTTTATCTTAGATGTTCTTTTTATGATCTCTGCATTATTGGGTCAAAAAAAAAAAAAAAAAAAAAAAAAAAAAAAGAATAAAATAAATAAATAAATACTTTTTAAATAAAGTAACATGTAATATACATTTTTTCAGGTGAAAAAAAAAACAAGCAAGCAAACAACAACAAAAATCCCGAAGCAAATGTGACAGTCAAAGTCTCCAAAAGAACTGTAGCAGATTCTCCATGATGTTTACCAGCCAATTTCCTTATAAAAGTGCATAAAGTGTACCTTAAACTACTGATGTGTTTTTAAAGATGAAGGGTTATCAAACCAAATATCGATTTAGTTTAGTTTAGTGCTGTTTGTTGCTCTTTATAGACTTTATATATATATATATGTAGAAAATACATTTTTACAAAGTAAAGTATAATTCTGTATTTTATAGAATTACAGAATTTATACAGTTATACAGAAATAAAATTGGAATAAAATTGCTTCTATAAATGGATTTAGGATCTCAGCAGTACAATACATTTGAAAAAGCAGTACCTTTCAATTAACCAAACTTAAATTCTTGTAACAGATAATTTGCTCTCTTTTTTTTAAGAACACTTACAAAGATGGAGTAGTTCACAAACATTGAGGACAGTGTGGTGTGGAAAAAATTTCTTGTTAGTGAAGGCTAGGCCTAGGGTGGTCTGCAGCTCTACTCCATGCCAGTTACTGCTCTGGTTTGTTGCCCATCAGGTTAAACGCAGTGGTAGGAGATTACCATTGCAATATCCAATGGCACTCGATGTGGAGTCACATTTTAACTGTGGCTGCGTATAGTTAAGATTTACAAGCAGCTCCGCTTCTTTTGATTTTCTACCTCTAAAGGCAAACAACCTTATCATTGCCATAATTGTATAATGTTTATTTAAATTTTTATTACAGATAATAATAAATCTATTCTAAATTACAAGCTAGGCTATTTAGTTAGCTAATACTAGCTAGGACCAATGAACGTGCTATTCAGTACATGAGCCTTCTTTAAATTCATATCAGCACAAAAATTGCTCTGGCCAGCACTTTTTTTTTTTGTAAGAAATAAAAGTCAAGTGTGAAAGCAAACTTTGACTGCAGATCCTCTTTATTGTGCTCCCCAAAGCTCATGGTCAGTGACCCTCCATCTGGCTAGCACTTCCTCATAACATACAGCTGGACTAAGTGGAGTCACATCTGCAAGAACTGATAGGTTTATTTATTATATACTGCAACATTAACAGCTTTGGCAGAAATGCTGGTTTCAGTCACAGCATGACATTATAACTCTAGCACCCAGTGCAGGCACTGCATGTGACCAATAATCTGCCGATTTCACTGACTAAGCTTGCTGTAGTGATGGCCAGTAAACAAGCTGGTAAAACTTTATGATAACTTTCATGAATACATCATTTATAGACATGAGGAAATTCAATATTCAGAATTTGACAGATTACAAATGAAATGAAATGTTTATAAATGACACTTGAAGTAGTTGTTAATGTGTGTAATACATGTATACACCTGATTTATATGGTGGACAGAATGGCAGTTGTAAGAGGGCATTTAGGATTCATAGCTCTAGAATGGAGTGGATTCTCCCTCCTTTGTTTTAAATTTGAAGTTAGCTTCACACACGATACCTTGGAACAAACAAGTCTCAGACTTGTATTGTTTAAAGACAATCACAAGTGGGCAACAACTTACCAATTAGGAGAAAGATGAACATGATGGGGAACCAAATTTACCACAGATACATGTTCTGGTAGTAATTATAATGCTTTAATTCGTTAATTGTAAAAGCCATGAATATATCTCATGCATGACCTGAGTGCTAAGAAAAAGCAACAATGGGCTAGAGAAAAATCTTCATGCCACTGCTGTGAAATGTATAATAACAAAAGAAATAGTTTGTCTCATGAAGACAAATAAACTAACCTGGTGGTTTTGAGCTACTGCATATAAATTGCATATTAAGACTTTATAAAGCAGCAAAATTCACAAAATGCATTTCATATATACTGTAAATATTCAATTCAGTCAGTACCTATAACTTTGAAAAGTGCTTTGTCTGCACAGTTGCAGATGATGAAGGACTCTTATCCACAATGTCCTATTTATTAAGAAACTTTGCATGATACTGGAATAAATTATTCTTTCTTTCTTTCTTTCTTTCTTTCTTCTCTTGCTGTATATACAATGTCCTAACTTAATATTCAATCTTTTATTTGAACTGATCAACATATTGTTGTGAGTAGGCTGTACTAAGGTACTCCGGTAAATACTTTTGTTTAAGAACACCATTCAGTTTGAGCAGACATATAAACTAAGAAAACTGAAAAACATTTAACATGTTAAATGAAAACATTTAACATAGCATGCTATGTACATTATGCTGTTTTCTTAAAGATCCTGTTATTTGCTACTGTGAAAAGTTTTCTTATGTTTTTCTATAGTAGTTTAATATGTGCTAGATAATTAGTCTTTATTAGTCTTATGCCCTTATGCCCACACTATAATATCCATCTATCCATTCCATCCATTCTCTGTACTGCTTACCCTACACAGGGTCACAGGGTAGCCTGGAGCCTATCTCAGGGGACTTGGGGCACAAGTTAGGTGACACCCTGGACAATTGCAGGGCACAATAGCACACACACCCACACACCACGGACAATTTGGAAATGCCAATCAGCCTACAACACATGTCTTTGGACTGGAGAAGGAAACGGGAGTACCCAGATGAAACCCCTGAAGCACGTGGAGAACATGCAAACTCTGCGCACACAGGGTGGAGGCGAGATTCGAACCCCCAACATGTGAGGCAACAGTGCTAACCACTAAGCCACCATGCTCCCCACACTATACTATTTCTTTATCTTTGATCCTGAACACAGAGAGAAATGGCTGGTCAGAATGTTCTGGCTCTTATGCATGGCAGGTGTAGAGGTAGGTGCTGCTCAGGCTCCAGTTAGGGGGGAAGTCCTGACTTGGATGACCTTTCAGGTGCTTCTGCATGGTGACTAGGCTACTGCAGAACTCTAAACACAATGTGCACTGATATGGTGTGGCGCCCCCATGAGTACGCAGGTGCTTGATCATAGCAGAGTAGTCACGTGACCGCTGACCGCACAGCCGACACTCAAATGGCTTCTCACCTGGAAAAACAGTGAATGAAGGAGAAAGAAATTACAGAAACATGTTAACTTCAAGAGACAGAAAAAAGTGAAGCTGGAGTGAATGACTTTATAGCTTTATAATGTAAGTGATAAGAGGAACTTACTTGCTCCATTGACATTCCATAGCATTAAACATAACTTTAAATGGATAAAACATTTTTTAATAAACTAAAAAAAATTTTATTGTTGGCAAATTGTTGTGGTCCAAGAGGAATGAAACACTGAATGCGCTTTTATAGGAAAATAATCAACTTTGGGGTAACTCTGCTTTTCGTTGGACCGCATCACACCACCCTTTATAATTGGTCATTCCCCCTCTATCCTGTCTATCAGTGAAAAATTGACTACATATTATTCTAGTGGTAGTCCATTCTCTGACTTGGTAGTGTGTGCAGTGCTGGGTGAATCATGAGTGTATCAGGCCCAGAGGCGTTATTACAACCATTTGTGCACTTTCTGACAGTTGAGGAGGCTGTTGATTATATATATATATATATATATATATATATATATATATATATATATATATATATATATATATATATAGTGTATATATACACACACACACACATAACCTACATAAATAACTCATTGTCCTGTCCTTTTTTTGTAAACTTTTCTTCTTTTTCTTCTTCTTCTTCTTAATAAATTTTTTTTAGGTAACTTAAATGATTCTGTGTTTGCACCTGACATCAAGACAAATTCCTAGTACTGTAGAGTGTCCTTTACTGTACCTGGCAATAAATTGTTTCTGATTCTGATTCTGATTGTTTCGTCATTGACAATTTCTGATTCTGATTTTTTTAGTCATTGACAATTTCTGCCCACTAGGGGAGGCCAAACACAAAAAGAAACTTGAAGTCACTGCATCACAGAGCACCTGATCACACTAAATGCTCTCTTTCATATACATATCTAGTGCAGGGGTTTTCAAACTTTTTGTAGCCGTAGAATAAATTTCACAGAACGCTTCAGTACAAGTTTATTTCAGGACCGTTATTTCAATCTGTACAATAATATTTTGTCTATTAATTAGAGCCATAGTGATTTTTATTCCTGAAATATATTTTCTGGTAGAATATATTATTTGTAGGCTACTTGCTTTTATTGTTAGACCTATTCATTTTTTGATTAAACCCTTACAATCCATTGACAAGTCAAATAGGCTAAAAACTACACTTTTGATAATGGCGGGTTGTGATTTTTTTTAAATATATATATATAAATATATATATATATATATATATATATATATATATATAATTATATAAGTATATATCATATTATTAATAATATAAAAAAATACATAATAATAATTTACTTATTTTTTATTTAATTTCACCTGTGAAAATCACAACCCGCCATTATCAAATTTGTCATATTTTCTTATCGAGTTATTGTAGTTTTTTAGCCTATTCGACCCCTGCACTAGATATGTATATGGAAGAGAGCATTTAGCGTGATCAGGTGCTCTGTGATGCAGTGACTTCAAGTTTCTTAAACGAAGCATGTGTTTGGCCTCCCCTAGTGGGCAGAAATTGTCAATGACTAAAAAATCATTTAAGTTATCTAAAAAATTAATTAATAATAAAAATAATAATAATAATAATAAGAAGAAAAGTTTAAAAAAAAGGATAGGCCAATGAGTTATTTATGTAAGTTATGTGTGTGTATGTATATATATATATATATATATATATATATATATATATATATATATATATATAATAAAATTTATATATAATAAAAATAATATCTTGGACCCCCGGCTATACCACTTTGATAACCAATGATCTAATGTCGGTATAAGTGTCGTAGGATAGAGCAATTTCAATGAAATCCTCTTCAACTCCTGCCTATGAACAGCTGCATGGGACTTAAACAAGCTGTCTCCCTTTGATAGGGATTCTACCACTTGGAAAATGAGCATCAGAAAATGAAACAGTTTAGCTGAATATAAAGTATAAGTATTAGAGTAAGGAGATCACTAAAATACAGTAGAGCTAAAGCATCACACTTGGGGAATAGCGGTATAAACAAATTCTGGAGACATAACTAGAATGATGAAGTCATTTGTGCCCATGTGCTGTACCTGTATGAACCCTGAGATGTGTATCTAGCTGGTGTTTCAGACTGAATCTCTTGTTGCAGTGTTTGCACTGGTAGGGTTTCTCTCCTCCGTGGCCCCTTCTTAGTGAGCGCAGTGAACGCTTCTCTCTCATACCCCTCTGACAGAACTTACACTCAGGAAGAAGCTCCTCTAAACCTAGGAATAAGCGAGAGAGAGTGTGATCAGTGAAGACATACAATCATGGCTGTAAACACTGTAAAAATCCAGTTTCACCAATGTCTCATATCATTTCTTAGCAAATTTTGACAAATTCGTCAGTTTTATTTTGAGCTTTTTATTTAAATTATATCAGCTCATCCCTGGAAATCCAGTAATCACTTCCTACTCTTCCCATTTTTAAGTCAAATCCAGCTTTATTCTCATTTCCACTCATCTCAGCCATGAGTTCTCTGGCATCAGGGACAGACAAGCCACTAAAGCGACAATAGTACAAGTCAATAAATAAAACATACAGATAATAAGGTATTCAATACACTATGAAATGGAGCCACTGGTGGTGAATGAATTTACAGCAAAATAAGTATCTGGCCATGAATCATAATGTTGTGCCCATGAGACACGAAAGTTGTGGTGATGAACTGTGTAACTTGAGCCCACAACTTAATATATTGTGGGAACGTTATACTTAATCCTTTCATGTATGGTGGTCATTCCAGTGGACAGATATTTAAAAGTCAATATTTTGTATAGTCAAGGTTGCATGCTAGCCTCTTTAGTGGACATTACTCAAAAGCACCACAGATCACCACCTACTGGCAAGTAACTGTAAGTACAACAAAAGACTCCAGCTGAGAATCACTAATTACTTCAGGGATTTATGTACATAAGTACATTAAGTACATAAATAAAATATGATCACAAAAAGTAATGTCTAAGGAGCCATATAATTGTCATGTTTGTCAAATTTTGTGTAAGCAGCAAATCACGATTAGCCATATGTCCACTAAACTGGACATCATGCATCCTAGTAATTTTCCAAGTAACATCTATGTTACAATATAAATGCATATTTTGGTGAAAATGCATATTCTTTATTTATATTTGCTCTGCAAATAAATCTTTCAAACCCTGGGGTCTGAAGGTGTTGGTGAGAGCAGGAACCTCTGGAAACATGTAGATTCGAGTACCAGGGTGCAGCTGGGTATAGTCAGATCAGTGCAATGGGAATGTGTGCAGATGTAGTTGTGTGCCTTTGTGATGACATCCAGAATAAAAATCACAAAGTGTTCTTTGGAAATTTCTTTTGTACTGTTCCACTTCTTCAGATATTTCAACGACAGGGCATTTATGACACAGGGACATGTCAAAAAAGGCTCATGGGAGCACAGCTGAAACTATAAAATGAAAAACAGCTCAAAGAAAAGGGAATGGGTGCATTGCTTAAATCATTGTCACATGATGGTTAGACAGCTCAGTGATCCATATTGCTTCATCCTGTGCTGGTCAGTGTCTGCAGGATTTGGCCCAGAGATGGAGCAAGAAAGAAAAAAAATACATGATGAACATCCCCAGGCCATTTTCAGTAAGGCTGTACAATAAACACATGAGAGGAGTGGATCTCAAGGACCAGTGTGTCTCAATGTATCCCCATAGATGCAAGACCAAATGGTGGTACATCCAACATCTTGCATTTTTTGTATGTGA
Source organism: Pangasianodon hypophthalmus (assembly GCF_027358585.1). Taxonomy (NCBI): domain Eukaryota; kingdom Metazoa; phylum Chordata; class Actinopteri; order Siluriformes; family Pangasiidae; genus Pangasianodon; species Pangasianodon hypophthalmus. Next base: position 19,508,102 of record NC_069723.1, on the reverse strand, counting down.
TGAATGTGGATGCCTGGCACCTTTATCGAAATTCAGGATTGGAAAATTAGGATCTTCTGCATTTCAAAGCATGTATAGCTCCTTTACCTCCTTTGAAGCACAGAGGGTGAAGCACCCTGGGTGTTTTGGCAATTTTCATAGTAAACAGAACTCATGTACAAACTAAATCATTCAAAAACACTCAATAAAAGACCTCCTGATTCTAATCTACAGATTTTTTTTTTTTTTGGGGGTGGGAGGAGGTTGGATGGAGGGTTGATTACAAATATACAATATTTTCTCAGGGAAATGTACTATAGTTGCTGTTGTTGTTGCTGTTTTTGAGATAGTCCAGAGTGTTAAAATGTTATGCAAAGTTTTACAATATGAAAATGTGCATTTTACTTTATTTGATTTCCAATAGTTATTTGTACAATAGTTTTTATCATCCTCACCATCCTCACAAATGAGCCAGTTAATTATTTGGAGGTAATGGGTGAAAAGACTTTAAAAATTTGCATAGGGTGAGATGGGCTAATTGTATATCCATGTCAGTGACATTAGTATGTCTTTATAAGTCATTCCAAATTTGCAATTAAAACTTTATTTTATCAGCATTTCATCAGCACGATCACAAGTCAAACATGTCCAAAACAAGGTGGGTGTTTACTCATATAATGGTCATCTCATGACTATAGCTTGCCATTTCCCCTACGAACACAAGCTTCTTAATGTTTCCGAGCTCAACAAGTTGTCTCAATGCTTTGATGTGGATATAACGCCATTCCTGTGAGCTGGCCGCATATGAGACAAAAAAGTGTGTGTGTGTCTATGTGTGTCTGTGTGTGTCTATGTCTCTGTGTGTGTGTGTGTGTGTGTGTGTGTGTGTGTGAGTGTGTCTCAGGCCACAACTGCAGGTGTTCTGATGATGAATTTTGAAATTAAATAACATCTCCATCGAGCGATAAAATGGCTTGAAGGAAACAAACAGTATTTAAGTATCTGTGCACAGCTCATAGCAGAACACTGTATTAAGTACTGTATATACATTATGCTGTTCTTTTTTGTAATTTTAGATCATAAAAATACTATATTTTCAAAATTTATTTTAATTATTTTGGCATATAAGTGGAAAAAGATAAGCAGGTCATTGTGGTCAGTTCACTAACAGACACAAATGACACCAATTTCCACCCTGAACTAACCTATTTCTTTACACGATACAGGTTAGGTCTATCTATCTATCTATCTGTATATTTGGCTATCTGTTTATCCATTCCACAGTTTTTTTTCATGTAGGTCCCCACCTCCCTAATATTTCTTTAATCATGCATGCATAATATATTTGAACTTTTTGATCCCACTTTATATTAAATGTGTCTAATTTCTGTGTAGTTACAAATAAACTATACATGTAACTGTAAACTGTAATGCACCAATGGAGGATGTTTGCACTGTTGCAGATGGATTACTTTTTTATTGTGATAATATCTGCTAGAGGTGAAACACTTTTTGTATCTGTAACTGTTTAGTGCTTCAAATATAAATATAAACTTTTTTTACATTATATATGAACCCTACTGCTATACCACCGCAACTTTCTTTGCAAGCTTCATGTCTTACTACTCCCTCACACCCACAAGCTTCATAACTGACCACTTGCCTGCATGAAGGCGAAAACCTCCGGCTTGTGTTACCTATTTGTTGCATCTCTAGTGCTCTTTTGCACACCTCTATTCTCAACCAGGTGTCCTGTGAAAAAAAGTGCAACTCCTATTTGCAGTTGTATTTGTATCTATTTAGCACACATTATCTGTTCACTCTGAACAATGCATTCATATTCGGTTACATTCCTAGTATCTGCATATTAACTACACAGAAATCATTTGAATATCTAAACAACATATAGATGTTACTCTACAAAAAATGTGTGTAGTTTGTATGTAAGTACTGTGAAAGTACAAATTTGTATGAATCCCTCTGATTTTGCTGGGTTTGCAGGTTGTAGTTTACATGCTGCACAAGAATTACATAAAAGTTAGACTTTAAATGGTGAAGATAAACTTGACCATGTACATGAGCCAATCTAATTTTTAGGTGACATTATTATTGATTTTTTTTTTTTCACAGGTTAGCATTATAGCATTATAATGGCAGCTTGTAGGTCATTTTGTGTTACACTACACAACATTTAAGGTTAAGTGTGAGATGTGATCAAAACTAGGAAGTGACATTCCAAAGTTGCCATGCTGTGCTAAGGGGCCCATTTTTAGATAAGCACATCCTGTGGCAGCTTTCAGTGTGCAACCTTCTGTACTGCTCCATGTGTCCACACACACAAGCACACACACATGCACACACACACACACACACACCACATCCTCTCTCAAGTCAAATGATGATGAAAAAAAAAACAAAAAAAAAAAAAACGTGGTTAACACTTTTGTCTTTGTTTAGATACCAAGACAGTTTCTGAGAACTACAAACATATGGATGGATGCCAGTGTAACTTTGTACTATATGGCAAGAATGACATAAAACCTTTTGGTGGGTTATCACCTATTTTTGAACTGTCCCTCTCTTTTTCTTGTGCACACACACACACACACACACCCACCCACACACAGGATGCTACGCAGAGAAAAAAAAAAAGAAAGAAAGGAAGCGATGAAAACAAAAACATTAAAGTTCCCAGAGTGTGAAAGTACCATTGCACTTTGGATGTTTGTTGCAAAGATTAAAATTTATATACATTTCAATCTATTCATCATGCACACACAGAGTTCAGGGTGATATGAGGGTGAAAGGTGACATCTGCAATGTTTCCATGTTGTGTGCACTGTCAGTATGCATGTGGAAAGTACTGTACGGTGTTTACAGTCAGGCAACCGCAGTAGTGCACCAACGTACCACAAGAGAGAGCCACAACATTCTGTCTATCTATCTATCTATCTATCTATCTATCTATCTATCTATCTATCTTTCTTTCTTTCTTTCTTTCTTTTAGTCTGCCTGTTACCTTGGATTATCCTCACCAATGTAAGTAAAGCATACTTAGGGTGTACTGCTATTAGAAAATAATCAGCGACACGGTTGTGTAATGCGTGAAGTGCGGCCCTTGCTACCACCCAAATTTGATTCTTTTCCTATAGCAGTGCATCTTGAATTATTTTATTCCTCTTATATCCACAACAATTTGCTAACATTTTTTTGTGTTCATAAACATGACATATTTCTTATCCCATCATAGTTATGTTTAAAGCTGTGGATCATCCATGCAACAAGTTATCACTTATGTAATAGCAGCTAAAAACAGACATTCCCTCATCAGCCTCTATTTTCTCTCCCTTGAAGTCAGTGAGACAAAAACAATGCAGCTAGTCATGTTACCACAAAACTAGAAAGCACAAAGTCCTGAAGTCCTACTAACAGTTAGAAAGCACTGATAATGGAGACTACCTCTGCAAATGTTAAACATCTCCTTACAGAATATAAACAATTGTATGTTTTTTTTTATTTGTTAAATAACACTAATAATGTTATAACAATAATAATAATGTTAAATAACATTAATATTATTTTTTTAAGTTTATTATTAGTCTTAGATTATGTGGATCACCTACAATACAAGACTCCTTGTCAGTTGATACTATAGAAACCATAATGTATTAGAACGTATGCATTTATATAAACTTGTGATTTGTAGCTGCACTACTGTCCAATCTGCTGTTACATTAAAAAAAAAAAAAAAAAAAAAAATTAGAATCAAAACCTTCTCACCAAACAGAATATAGAATTCAACAGTGTTGTGGTGTAATGCAGAATAATATAAAGTATTAACTACTGTTTTAAATACTACCTATATAAAATCATACTGCGTAACTACTGAATGCTTTGTGTCAAGTGTTTGCAGCATGCCAGAGTATGAGCATATACTGCAACTATCATGCTCAGTTTCAACTTTCAATATTCTTCATACAGCTATGTTACACTTGTTTCTGATCAGGTAATGAAACTCTCACTGGCCTCACTGTCAGCTCCTTTAACACATCTGTGCTTTTGTAGTATTAAACCTCATTTCTAAGTCTCTTTGGGGAAAAAAAATTAACAAAGGTGCAGTATTTATTTCTACTTAAACAAGTCAGTGTACACTAAGTCTGTAAAAAAAAAATTCATCTATGTGTTTATAAAATGTCAATCAAAGTGCGCACATGTGTGTATTATTTACCTGAGGATGATGACCTGGTGCTCTGTCTCCAGGAGTTTTCTACCATTGGCTTACTGCAGTGTCTACAATGGCTCTCCTTATCTGACTGCACCTTTGACTTCCTGTGGAAAGAGTTAAAAACTAGGTTTAAATGCAGCAAGACCTCTTCCATCTTTGTATTTTCCCCCCACAAAAAAAGTATCTAGGGACACTTTTGGCAAGCAAATAGACATAATAATAATAATAATAATAATAATAATAATAATAATAATAATAATAGAAGAAGAAGAAGAAATGTCTACAATATACATAAACAAGGCAGAGGTCAATGTGTCATTTTTTTAAGCCTCTCAAATTTGAGAGTGATTTTCTGTCTAAAAATCTATAAAACTCCTCTTATAACGGTAAAACAGGCCACTGAATTAGAGGTGACTAAATATGTAGAAATGAGTTGCATTATTTATAATAGCATTTCAGACTTGTATTTCAGTTGGAATGACCACAGCTAATTGTGACCAGTGTGAGAACAAATACAAAGTCCCTCGCACACAGAAATGAATTACAGTTACATGTGCTTAAGCCTTAGGGCCAAACATGTCCGTTGGAATATTAATCTGCAATTTTATAATTGTAAACATCCTCTGAGATAAAAACTGTTTTAACAGTTGCTTTAACAGTGCACTGTATTGCATCATTTGGGTCAGATGTGCTTTCTTATATCTTTTGCAGAGGATGAAGTACTATGGAACACATTGAGTACTGAAATGTTGTGTAACACTTCACCACAGGCATGCAAATAAAATGATTAATCTTGTGGGTTGATATGTGGAGCATTTACCTATACAATTGTACTGTTCTGCAAAAAGTCTTTCTCAGAAAAGTTACTATCATGCTTTTTTCCACCCATCTGCTTAAATCATGCTTGACATTGTCAGCAGGCTTTTTGACATTTTCTTGTCTTTCTTGTCATTCTGTAGGTTTCATAAAAATAAATATATATATATATATATATATATATATATGTATGTGTGTGTGTGTGTGTGTGCGTGCGTACGTGTATATATATATATATATATATATATATATATATATATATATATATACATGTACTTGAAACCTACAGAATTTCCTGAACTGTAATATGTTTTTCTTTTGCATGTATTACAACCAGAAGTAAGGTTCTAGCACTTCTACTTTCCAAACTAAATTGATTAGGCTTTTATTATTTTATTTGATTAGGTCATTTTTGCTATGACACGCTATCCAACAACTTGATCAAATCGTGACATTCATTATGTGAGGAAATCACACTTAGCTAGCAAGGTTTTAGACATTTCTAAGTCGTTTCAGAAATATAATTATGCTTTCTTCTTTGAAATGTCAAATGTCAATAGAATATATATATATATATATATATATATATATATATATATATATATATATATATATATATATACAGAGATTAAAATCTGGAGAATGAGGGAAAAAAATGCATTAATAAATTTCTTGCCTGACTAATTTTAGCTAATAATACTGACCTAAATTTAGCAAAAAAATGCAGCACTCACAAAGTAACAGAGAGCTGAAACGATATCAGATAACATAACAAAATTAACTGGAAATAGCATAATGCAGGTATAAATGGACTAGCAGGGATAAGTCCTGCCCATCTCTTCCAGATAAACATTTCTTTATGGGAATCCACACTAGAGTTTTTGCTGTTAACAAATGTCTTAAGGCAGATTATACTGGATTTTTGTGGAGCCAAGCGCAACAGCACCACCAATGCTCATAAAAAAATATGCAGAATTATATGAAAATGCAAGACTGGGGCTGATTTCTTTCTAGCCCAGACCGATCCATGCAGCCCACCAGTTGTGTCAGGTGATTACGCAGAGTGAAATGCCCCCTAGATTTCATATTCATTTGGCCTGATATTTTTCAGCCAACTTTGCTACCGCAATCCGTAACGTGTCATCAATGGTGATTGAGAAGGCATATGTGAAATACAGTCGTGGATGTAATTTATGCAAACTTCTATCATCATTTTTTCCCCTAAAATGCCTGTGGTGGAGAAATTAAAATTAGAAAAAATGAGCGCAAACTGTATGAATGAATATGAAATAGTTTTTGTTTTACACTTGGAATCAATGCAGTAGGGCATTACAGACTTAAATTAGAAATCACAAATTTTATTGCCCTCACCATTCTTATTATACCATCAACGAGACCTTGTGATGTAATACATTGCTCAACACTAATAGCTTCACTAATAGCTTCAGATATTTTAATTTCGACCTACCATCTCATTTCACAACCTGCTATCACTGGCATTGTGGTTCATTTTCTATATTTGTTTCAGCTATTGTTTGTTTATTTAGTCTGATCATGAATTGATATGAAACAAGTGTTGTCAGAAAATCACTTCATGAATGTATGCATATAAGAAACAAACACTGGCTAAAAATGAGACTGAAAGAGTACATAGTGCTGTGATGGAGATGAAAAGAGACTTTCATATTTGCCATTTGGGTAATAAGGGGGAATGAAGGGATCTCCCCTCAGTTTCTCCATCCTGATAGTAATAGCACTTTTTGCTCCATAACACTTCACACAAAGGAACTGAGTGGGCAGTACAGTGCAAGGGTTCACACACTGACGTACAGTGTCTGTGTGAGGTTTGAGCAAGTAGCGTGTAGGTGTGCCGATTAGCATCTACTCTGCATACATTCTGCAGATTTTTAGTATCAAAGTAATCAAATCAAATTTTCACTATCAAACTTGTATTTCATTGTTATAATGTATAAAAGAAGCAAGGCTGTCTATAAGTATAGTGGTATTTGTGATTAACTGTGTGTAGGTGGAGGGGAGGCTAAGGAAAATGTGTCTATTGGAAAGACACTGTCAGTACATACATATTCATACAGTAACATAAGTTGTGGTTGAGACTCACCCACAAGTTAAAAAAATACATATTTAAAGGCATTAATGAATCTTTGTAATACACAAACAGATTCAGTTATATCTGTTATTTGTGTGCTTTTATGGATCTTTATATGTCACATAAAAAAAAAAATCATTATAACAGTTCTTATAATTCTTTGTAGGTTGATATTAATTCCTTGTAATCATTTTTATAAGCTCTAGTAATGCTTCATAAAGCTGTAATAATGTCCTATAAGTAATTCCTTGATAATAAAGTGTCATTATTCATTATAATGCTATGATCTGTACTGCAAACCTTATTATTATAAATTATAAACATTATAAAACATTATAACGTATGTACTCGAGATTAATTACAAAAAACACACACATACTGACACATTAATAAAGTGTGAAAAATAATTCATGTCTAATTATATTAATATTAATAATATTGTATTATTATAATAAAATTATATTAATATTAATATATAATTGGAATTACTGCTTTCCATATTACACTAAATAAATAAATAAATAAATAAATAAATTCAACCTACTTACAATCAATAATTTATAATTAATAATTAATTATTTACAAGTCATTATTAGTCATATTATTATAAATGAATTATAATGAATAATAGCACTTTTATAACAAATGTATGATTAGAGGTTATTAAGGAATTGCAGATTATATCACATTATTAGTGTTTATAGAAATGCTTATTAAGGAATCATTACCAACTTATGAAGCATTATAAGCATATTTATAGTTCATAAATATGGGCTTCATAGAAAATGTTACCAATTGTTACTAGTAATTTCCTGTATTGATTATTTATTAGACTTATGTGAAAATCACATTTTCCATTTTCATACAGTTAAATAGGAGCTACATAGTCACATTTCTTACTCATTGTGGTCGTACCTTTCTTTTTCCTGTGACGCTGCTTCTGGCAGCACTGCACTGATGAGGTCAGTCTTCCGTTTGACCTCTGGGACAAGTGGACTATCGAAAGCCAGAGGCCTAGAACGTAGAAGGTGTTGATGAGGATGAAGCAGACCTGTGTAGCCCACTAGAGATGAGGGCATCTGGAGCTGGAGAGAGTGCTGTAAGAAGGGGTACATTGGTGTGGGGTATGAACATGCCACCATGTGCTGGAATGCCATGAAGTCGGTATAGGTAAGGATCATATGGCGTGATGGGTTTACTGGGGGCCAGTGGAGTGAAGGGGTCTGGGCCAGTGAGGGGGTGGAGGAAACGGGTTCCCTGGAGGCAGTGGGAGATGCTACGGTTACGGACAAGGGGGGTTTCTGTGGTGGGGGTGACAGGTTAGAGACACGCTGTGACCTTTCATGGTCAAAGTGTGTCAGAGAAGGAGATTCTAAAGAAGAACTGAGAGACACTTCATCAGAAGAGGGGATTTTTTTTCTTGAATCACGTTCTCCTACGTCAATGTCGGGGGAGGACCTCTCTTCTTCTCTACCTTTAACTCTGTCCTGGATCCCCATTTGCAACTCACACTGCTCCATAAGTGACTGCACCTCCAGGTGCTGAGCTCCCCTGAGCAAATCTGGAAGGTCCCCTTTTGGAACTTCTACACAAGCACTGTACACATAGTCAAGGATTTGCTTAACAGTTTGTGGGGAAATACCATCAACAGTGCAGCAGTAGCCTTTAGCTGGATTCTGGTTGATTAGCTGGCGTTCAAGGGTCTTGCTGGCCCAGGATAGTACCAATGCATGCGCTTTGAAAGTGTAACCCTCCACAGTGAGGACAGTGTCACACAATGTACCTGCCCTCAGAAACATTTCAGTCTGATGCAAAAAAGGCAGAGGGTGGGGGTTGTGGATTCGGATCATCTCAGCGCAGACAGGAAAGTGGAATTCTTGAGAATGGTCGAGGAATTCTGAGGAGCGTTATTACAGTGGATCATGTGCTGGGTAATCTCCATTCAACCTAATGAAAAGGAAATAAAAAAAAAAGTGAGGAGAGTTAGGAGACATTTTTGTTTACAGTACTGACACCCTTATCCAGAACGACTTACAGAAGTGCTTTGTAGTTGATCATAATGATATCCTCATGCTAGTGCAGCGTTAGGGAGGAGTTTGTACAAGTTGGTACAGCAAGAAATACAATACGATTCAAGGTTTATTCACTTATTTATTTATTTGTTTATTTATTATTACTCCACCGCTATGTGATGGAGGCATTGGGCTGTTGGGTTGTCCATGCGTCCGTCAGTCTGTCCCCTAAGATTCGCATTAATGCAATATTTCAAGAAGGAGTGGTTGAATATTTAACGGCTTTATAAGAAATTATCATTGCAACCAGCAAAGGAATTGATTAGATTTCGAAATTGATCCAAACTGGATCATGGTTACAGAGAGGTCAAATGCTTTAAGGGTATTTGAGGCATACAAATTAGTAGGGACTAGACTAAAATTGCTGGTGGCAGAGGCATCCCTGGTGGTGCCATTGGTGTAGAGTTCTATTCTTTAATTCATTTATTTTTAGAGATGACAATCTTTAGCTGACAATGGTTTACAATAATGACTCATACTATGTCTAGTACATCTAGTAGTATACTAGAGAAAATGGATAGGAAAGTATTCTTAGCTTAAGGTTCTACACAGAAGGGTTCCCCAGGTGGAATGATATTACCACTACTCTCTCAAATTACATACTGAAACTCTTCAGGGGTTCTTCAGAGGTTCTCTGGATAATTAATGCTTCTTAGCTACATCTTAACACCATTCTCTCAAATTACATATGCTTTGTCTGATAAGAAGAGCTCTAACTTTACTGGCTCTTAATGTTTTAATGAATGTTTTACTTAATATTTTAGAGAATGATAAGCACTAACCCATATTTTCTCTGGTGGTATATTTTTTCTGGTAGTACACAAAACAGGTGGGGGTGGGGGTTGTTTCTATGGATCTTGAAGGGTTATACAGATAGGAAAGGGTTAGCTACACCTAGGCACAGTTCTACAGTTCTACACAGAAGGGTACTCCAGGAGGAATGATGACAATGTGACAATTTGTTAGTCTTGCTTTTGTTAAGCGCAATTCCCACCCAGCATTCTGACGTGTCTTCAGATTAAAACAGACTGTAGGAGGTGTTTGTCTACAAGTCTAGCCATGTCACAGCCGGAGAACACCACTCACACTTTGCATCATCTTTGAAATTTCACTCTAAAACTCGGACCAAAGCCACAGACCTCCTCAGAATGTGAAACTATGACTAATGCCTGTACACAACTTCTCATAAAACAAAGCATCAAGTTTTGTTTGATCAACAAAAAAATGGTGATACAGTAGGTTGGTTAAGATATACATCTACTGTAGTAACAGTGTGATGAGGCGACTAGTACATCGTTTTGATTACATGGCAATATGCATGTATAAGTTAAATAAAAAAAAAAAAAAAAATTCCCGTATTACTGTATGCTCTACTAATGGAAACTTGAGATGAATCGAAGTCGAGCTCAGGGTTTAAATAAAGTTATAATTTAATATAATGTTCTGGGATGGAACAGGAAATAAATAATGCTTATCTGTTTTTGACAACTATGGTCATACATTTTAAACTATAGTACAGACTTTTAGTAAAACATTTGACATTTAGCAATGTAGAGACTCTAGATTTCCAACAAAGTTCAGAAGTTCAGTACTTCGTTACTGATGCTAGTCAGAGAATATCGAATTGATTTTCCAAAGTCAAAATTCAGTGCACAAAATTGCATTTCCTTTCTGCTGTCTACAATACACTATGCCTATTGACTCCCATGTGTTCAGTATGTTCAAGAATTTGCTAAACCTGCATGCAAGAGCATATGCAAGAGATATGATCACTCCCCCTCAGTTTGTTCTTGATGATGTTCTTGATGATGATACTGGATTGGGTGGAAAGTATATGTGGTGAAACCTTATTTGGTGATTTTGCAAATTACATTGATAACAAACTGTATTTATTTTATGTATATATTAGCATGTTTGCGCATCTTAGTAGAAATCTTAAGAATAAAAGCATGGGCAAGCACAGGTAGCTACAGTTTATAAGAAAAAAATGCTCAGACAATATTACAACAAAATGTGTTGCAATGACTTCATGCATGGTTAAAATATGACTGTAGTGTTGTGGCTATTCCGTTTTTTTTTTTTTTTTTTTTTTTTTTTGCAACAGTCTTCTCGGTTTCTTTTATTTATTTATTTATTTTTTGCAAGTGTCATTGTCTCACACTGGCCAAACATTTCTGTTACATAGAGTCAGAAGTAACAAAATTGAGGTGCAAGTAACAAAAACGACCCACGCTAAATAATGAACGAGGCTGAACACGCAAAAATTACGCAACATTATTAATTAAATACTTGTTTAAATGATACAGGTAACAAAAATGACACAATAAAATGGTAGATGGTTGTCAATTTCCATTACTAATGACATCTGAGTTTTGTTTCTCACTGTTTGATGGTGGCTTCTCAGTGGTGCTTTTTTCCATTTTTGAATTATGGCTTTAATTATTGTTTATGACACCCATAAATACAATAATATGTTTTATACTCTTATTTAGCTCTGTGAAAGGTCAGTACATTTTTATTTCAGGTTGTGTGATTTTTCTGATTTCACTGAGTCTTTGCTGCTTTCTGCAAATATCTTGAGCCTGTTTATATTTTTCACGCAATAAATAAAACTATTAGTTCATTAGAAACTTTGGCACATTCAAATTAATGAACTACAACATGGAAACGGGGATGCAAACTTTTGAATTGCTAGAAAAAGTAACTGCTGTCTTAAACACTGTTGCGGTAATATTTAGGTCATGTTGCAATGGGTTTTCTAAATTTAAAAAACAGTATTAAATAAAAACAGGATTCTGGTTATGTAGATCAACTGAAAACAGAAACCAAAGGAATTAAATTTTTTGTACTTAACTGAAACTTAGCCATGCTATGGAAATACTCTTAATGCATTTATTTGTATCACACGCATTACTTTCTGAATTCAGGAGTCCACCAGAAGTGAACAGTGAAAAAAAATTAATCTGCTCTAGCAGCATATACACACTTAATATATATATATATATATATATATATATGCATTTTCAAAATCCACTGTAAAATCTATAAACAGACCGTTGAGGCAAAAATAATGCCTTAATTAGCACAAATATATTATGCAGACTCAGATTTTACGAAAGTGATGTATGCTAATAAGGCCATTATTGAACAAGCATGTGTTTAAAATATGTACGCATGTCAAAAATATGTGAATTCTCTTTACTAATCATGTGAACTGTCCAGAGGAAGTGAGCTTAGCCTGTGAAATCCTGCGCTGCATCAAAGAATTTTCAAATTATTAAAAAATATAATAATAATAATTAAAAACATGAAGAATTTTAATTATGCAGATCTCAGATCTTCCTTGCAACAATATCGAAGCCCTATCAGTAAAACTTTATATGTTTATCTCCTCAAATATGTCATCAAATATAGAACCGAACTGCTGTCTCCTAAAACATGTAACTCCACGGGCATTTGCTAAGTCAAGTCGACATGCTAAGTTTAGTTCATGTCAGAAACAATAGGAAACGAAAATTACAATCGCTACAATTGTTAAGAAATAGATTTACTAAATATGACAGCTACAATTGAAAATACTAATTAGAAACTAGTTGACAACTTACCTGTTGTGTATTTCCTACTTTATATAACATGGCTACTATACAAATGAGTGAATAGTCTACTGCTGTATATTGACAGATAATTATCACTAAACGCTTAACGATGTTCGTAATAATAACCACTACTTAGACTATACTGCATGTTTGTCATCTTATAATGACTAACAAAGTCTACACAGTGTGCTCTTATTAGAAGTCACTGGCAGGTTGACAACTTTTTACAGAAAACCAAACCTGCAAAAAAGTTTAGGTCCAGACAGTAAGAGATAGATAAATTGAGAGAGACAGACAGAGAGAGAGGCCCACAAGTAAAAAGGGGAAAACCTCTCAGCAATGACACATCCTCTCCAGGCCTGCAAACTAAGGCTCTCCACACACACACATTTACAATCAGTGTGACACTTGCGCGGAAGCTTTTAAGCTGATGTTTTTCACTTAACAAGTAGCAGATAGAGAGAAGAGAGACCTACCGATGCATTCGAGGTTCAGGCTACGTCCTGAAGTGGGCGACGGTACAGATACACACACACACACGCGCGCGTTGTGGCTTTACCCAAAAATTAGCCTGGTGGAGGATTAAATGTAGGTGAGTTACAGCATGGCCACCTCTGGCCAACCCCTCCCCTCACTCACCAGCTGCCTCTGATTGGCCCGTTTACTGAACATCAGTATAAGCTAATCAGTTCATCTCATAGCTAAAGTTAGAGCATTGAGTCAGTGTTAATGTAGCTGAAGGAAGTAGACATTATCTGCAAAAACACATACAGTACTTATAGTAGTTAATAAAACAAACAGAAATGAAAGCAATTTAGAAACTGTATGGTGAAGAATAATACATTCTGCTGTAGTAGGATGAACAATGAATGCTTATATGTCTTGTGGGTTAGACACAAAAAGTGCTTTCTGTTATGAAGAGTGAAAGTAACATGCAGGTGATCATGCAGATGGTTACTAATAAAGTAGTAATAGATTAATGTGAATTAAAAGTAAATTAGTCATTAGATGGGTGACTCTATAATCATTTATCATTTTATTGGTTACTCTGTTAGCGTTTGTCTACTGTTTGCCATGGGTCATTTTTTGTTCATTCAAACTTATCATTTGCCATGGCTCATTTTTTTGTTACTTCAAACTTATTTATCACTTGTCATGAGTCATTTTTGTTACTTCCAATTTATTACTTGCCATGGATCATTTCTGTTACTTCCAACTTATTTATCTTTGCAACGTGTCATTTCTGTTACATCCAACTTATTTATCGTTTTCCATAGCTCATTTTTATTACTTCCTTATATAACTTATTTATCATTTGGATTGGGTGATTTTTGTAAGTTCTAAGTTATTTTTCACTTGTCATGAGTCATTTTTGTTACTTCAAACTTATCATTTGCCATGGGTTAATTTCTGTTACTTCTACCTCGCTCATGATTGGGCCTGGGTAATTAGGTTTGTATGCAGCATCATTATTTCTTTTTTATGCTTTTTTGACTGCAAGATGTTTGAAAGGCATTGAGAACAAGTGTCGCTGTCTTGCCCTGGCCAAACATGGCTGTGTTATAGAGTTAGAAGTAACAAAAATGAGGAAAAGGTAATGAAACTTACTATCGGTAACTAACAATACTCACAATAAGTGATTAATGAGGTGGATGAAAATGCTTAAATGAGATGTAGTTAACAAAAATCACACATTAAGATGACAGATAATTATTAGATTACATTTCTAATGACAACTAAGGGTTTTATTTTATTCCAAGCCTTTTAGCTGACCAGAAAGTCAATGACCTTTTCTTTTATCAAAGATAAAAGAAAGATAAGTATAGATAAAAAAGATAAGATATATATATATATATATATATATATATATATATATATATATATATATATATATATATATACATACACAAACACACACACACACACACACACATATATATATATATATATATATATATATATATATATATATATATATATATATATATATATATATAGTAATGATAGTTGCCTTCACTAGTTATATTCTTTTCCAGTCTTTCCTTAAATACTAATCATTAAATTATACACTACACCATTCTTCATTTTTTTCAGCTGCCCACTCACGGTCAGATGAACAATCCACAAATTGAAAATGTCAAGAGATGGAAAATAGTCAATAAAGGGAAAACTGTCAAACGACTCACTGCTGAGCCTCAAATGAAACCTACTGAGATTCTCGAACAGTGCACACTCCCTCACAGAGGCATCTAAAATCCCCCTGTTCATCTAAAAACAGCCCAGTCCTCAAGTGTGTGAGATCTTATCAGCTAGTTTTATATGTGCAAACATAACAGGATATAATATACAACATAGCCTCTACATCTAGACCCAGATCAGTGTTTAAGATCTACAATTAAGCCCAAAGTACCCATTTTAATGTTTTACTAGAAGCAGAAGCAAAAAACAGTGCATGTGTAAGTGTGTATGTACCTCTAATATTTATGTTACAGAGATGATAAAGAGATGGGTCCGAGATGGGCTTTAGTCAATTTAACTTGAATAATTAATAAACTAAACTAAGTGATGTAAAATATATGTTGACTTTAGCCGTGGTCATATTACTTTCACCTCCCCCCATCCCCCATCTCCTGTTTATACTCCTACATGTACACCTACACACATGTACACCCCCCCCCCCCCCCCGCCCCCCCCCGCCCCCCCCCCCCCCACACACACACACACTCACACACACCACCCTTTCATTTGGAAGATAACTAATTTTGTGTGCCAGTTTCCATAAAGTGTTTTTATATTTAAATTTTTATATATAAAATAATCACAAGAGGTAACCTGGAGCAATGGTACCTATTGCTAAACAGTGGAGGGACCACAGATTAAACTTAATCTCTCTCTCCCTCTCTCTCTCTCTCTCTCTCCAAATTAAATGTGTATTGCAGCTATACATATTGAATATTTAAATCTGAAGGTGGGCTTCCCGCAATTTTTGCCCCCCTCTCTTTCTTGAGAATCATGACTATTTTTCTTTCATATGTCTGGTTATATCAGAAATAGTAACTGAAGAGCATGTATTACATAGTCCTGATTAAGTGAATGGTCTTATCAGAGCAAAGATGCCGTAACCCATTGTTACTCAATTGTTCCTCGGTTATTACGTATTTTCTTTTATGTTATTCAGTAACTATTAGTAACACAGTAAATTAACGGAAAAGATGAGAGTGATAAATGTAAATCTGGACTAGCCGATGAGTTAATTCATTAGCATAAATCACTCAAAAGTGTTTGAGTAAAATTTTTTTTAACCAAAATACAGTTTTATAATAATAATAATAATAATAATAATAATAATAATAATAAGGCAATGTCCACGTAGTGTAAGGAGCAAATGTAACAAATGCAGCAATAAAAACAGTCAGTCTGACTAAATGTGTCTAAAACCTTGATAGCTAAGTGTGAATTCATCACACAGTGAACTGTTGAATAGATATGTGTCATAGTGAAATGGTCATAAACCTAATCAATTCAGTTTGAAATTGAAGATGATTGTCTATTATGCTCCTGCACCATCATATCATTATCAAACCACAGAATAGTGCTAACACGATCTGTACAGGTGACAGTGGACAACGTTTTAAAAATGTTTAATTAACCTAATGAAAATACAAGAAATTTAGTCAAGAGAACCAACTGACTGAATTAGTCAGATATTATTTCCTTCCACCGATGTTAACATCAACACAGATCAGTTGCGTGAAGAGATGGGGCTCATGTTTAAATGCCGTGAGTGACTTAAGATGAGATAGAGATTGATATGCATGATGTTTATAATCAAAGTGAGAACTCATTTTCCATTGTAAAGGCTACCACACATACAGTATATCAGCATTTTCACTACTGTTTTTTTTAATTCCAGGGTAATCATCATCTTCAGTAACAGATTTATCCTGGTCAGGATCTCGGTGGATCCAGAGGCTATTCCGGGAACACTGAGTGTGAGGCGGGAATACACTCTGGATGGGCCAGGCCATCTCAGGGCACCATGCACACACACACACACACACACACACACACACACAGGAGTGATTAATGTAGCTAATTTGCTTACTTGTATGTTTTTGGGATGAGTGTCTTTGTAATGTACACTGCATTTTAAAATACAATTTCATTTTTAAATGATAGCACAAAAAAGGAAGACTACATACATTCTAATAAATTGGAAAAGTGACATTCATTTCTCAGAAATGCAAACTAGACCAAGCAGCTTGTTCTAAAAAAGTGAGATGTCTTATGTGACCACTTTCCATTTGTTCATCAGCTGTGTGTATACCTGTGGTGTGTGATGGTGTGATGGTGAGAAAGAGCTGATAAGGCTGTAGTTGACAGGAAATGGCATCTTAGGGGAAATGACCATCAAATACTGCTTTCCTTTACTCTTTAAAAGAAAGTGAGAACCATTTTAACTTCTTATATATTAAAATCAACAACTACAATCTAACGAGATATGACCTTGTACTTATACAGATAAGACGGAAGCTAAATAGAACAGCAACTGCGTCTGAAAGCAATGCAAATTTGACATTAGTGGCAAATTCACCTCCAATTTCTTTTATCTTTATTTTATATTACACACTTTTAGATTATGTTTATTAATTTGCATCCAACCTGGCTATTCACAATAGTTCTGTTTGCAGATTTATTCTCTTTTAAGTCATTTAGGAACTGTCACAATTTGTAGAAGTGAGATGCATTACAATAGACCATATGATGCGTAAAATGTTTCCTGATTTGAATGGTCCAGTGATTTTTCAGACTACTCCTCTTCCCCCAAACATTTTAGAGGAAAGGCTTTGCATACTGTACTCAACGGCTTTTGTGGCCACATGATGTACCCTGAAACTGTACATCAGTACAGTTGGCAAACTGAGAGATTCTGGGTCCTGTTAGAAAATTTGCACGCTGCACCCCTCTGAATGAATCACAGCTGCTACAATTTATCCCTATAGGTAGGAATTTTGGTGTTCTAGGGGTTTTATAATTTTGTATAAAATATTAGTGGAGGTGCTGAATTTATATCTAAAACAGAAAATTTAGACATGCTTGTTGTTCCTCAAAAGGAACTGTGTAGATTTAGATGACATAAGAGAAACTAGGGACTAAAAAAGGCTATAAAAAAGGAATATTATTACAAGTGGTCTTTTCTTTTTTACTTTTTTTCCCAAATAGAAATATTATATGAAGATATAGACATAGATAGAGACAAATATACACTGTAGATAAGTTTATAGAATGATGAGTTTATTACATGTATTGTTTCATAAAAAAATAGTTTTATTATATTTCTGCTATAGAGGCCCTTCTTTAATATGTAGCACAAAAAATAGGTCCTAATGCATATACAGAAAGTGCAGTATGCACTTTCCTCATCTAACACTATCTAATGACGTGTTGAGACGTATAGGCTGTGCAACTGCATCATGGCATAACTGACTGCACTTCACTGCTCTTCATTATGAATAATACTAGAGAGGACATGCAGACTAAAATGTCACTTGAAAAGCAATAGACCACCGGCATGGGTTTGAGGTCTATACAGTAATCTCAAAAGCCATGCTTTACAAACCTCACTAGCAGTATAACCTGCAACCTACTGGCAGTTTAGCATTTAAGGCCCTGTACCCAAACCTAACCCTGTAGCTGAGTCACTGTGAGAACCGTAAGACAATTTTGCTGAAAGAATGACTCCATGTGCATGTTTAGACAGAAGTACAGATAGATAGAAACAATGTGACCTTCAATATTTCTTTCAACTAGACACATGTTAAAAGGACACTGGAGATACATATGTGTTGTGGTCTGGGAAAATCCTTCACATGGTCAAATTTTGACATTTTCTGCTATACATAGTTCTGAAAACTACAAGCTCTCGTGGAATACAGTATGTTTGAAAGTCTAGTTACTCCAAAAGTGAAAGCTGAGAATATTGCATTTAAAGATTTTGTTCTAGTTCCACTGACAGATTCCCCAGCATCCTCTACATTTATAACCTGATCTACTTATGGATAAACTATATTACTGTTAAAATTGAAAGAATTATAATGTGCAAATTATAATTTGCAAATGCAAATTAGCATCATGCACATCAGTCTCCTCACCTGAGGTAATAGTCACTTATTTAAACACAAGACTCATCATCATCATCTCTTCTGTGACTAATGCCCTCCTATATGCCCACTGATTTTTTTTTTTTTGGTTATTAATCAAATAACCTTGGTCTGCTTGATGCTATTTGTTTAGGCATGTCCAGGAACAGGTGTATTTATATTGAGATCACATGGCACTTCAATTATACACAGATTGACTTCATTCAACAAAGTAAGATGGCAACTGATTGCCCCAGAACTAATTGTGTGGTTTCATAGCAACAGGGGTGAATACTTATGCAATCACAACTATATTTTTTTCCACCGCAACTGCATAATCACAGTGAAGTCTATCTCTCTTCCAGGTTGTAACACTATAAAATGTGAAAACATTCCAAGGGGGTGAATACTTATCCAAGGCACTGTATATCATGGTATCCATTACTGACTCATTAATATTTGAAGGTATATTTATTGCAGAAACATATGAATCACTGTGAGAAAGCTTTCAAGTTTGTGTGGATATGGTGATGCAACATTAAATGAAGGGTTAAGACATTATATTCATGCCACACTGCAGCTTACTTTATTTTAATAGTTCTTAAAAAATCTGGTTGTGTGATTTTTTCTAATAAATTTGTAAATGAGAGTCTATGTCGTTCTAACAGTTGGACAGGGTGAGCATGATTTCACTATAGCATTATTTACTTTAGGCCATATAGTGTATACAAAAATGTCACCGGGGCCTCATATATCAACCATGTGTATGCATAGTTTTGTGCGTAAACGGTGCATATGCACATTTGTATGCACTGAATGGGATTTATCAAGTTTTGCTTATGCGTGAGGATGTGCATATATTTCCACACACTCCTGACCATGCATATGCCAGAACCCCTAGTGGTAGAATAGTGTAATAGCAGGTAAACTGACTGGAGCTTCTACATCACTTATTGTCTATCATATCAACTTAATGAGAGAGTAATAACTGATTTTGGTGCTCACAAGGTGCAGACAGGTGACGTAGATGGAATGTAAAGTCAGATAACATAATTGGGATTATGCCTGTCTTTATGCAGTATTCAACTCTTTACTGCCTCTGATCTCTCTTATTAACAAGGTGTACATGCTTTTCTAATAAAGTGGCTAGTGAGTGTAATGGACAACATACTGTATATCACTCCAGTGCCCGACAAGAGTCATCTGAAATATAGAATAAAACTGTGTCAATGAGAAGAGTTAGAATGGTTGCACGAGTTTATTGTACAGTGCACTGTATGTATGATGCTGCTTGGGGCCCTGGGTCACTGCTCTGCTGTACCATCAGAATATTGTAGCTAAAATATCATATATGCTCTCAGGTAATCGTTGGCAGTTGAATGGACTTCCTTCTCTCTCACCTTGTGCCCTTTGATTAATGTTTCTACTGGTAGTACAAGAAGATAATTTTAGTAATATTCTCTAGCTGAAGACTTAATGCCAGTATTTCTGCTTTAGGTCATCAGTGTCCTATCTGACAAGCTGTCTTGTTACTGAAAACTGTTTAGCATTGTTGCCATTTCACTGATCTGTACCAAAGTACTATGCAATTTTCATCTAAACTGATAACTGAGTATATTAAAAAACACATTCTGACATAAACCTAGCATTTAATATTTTACCTGTCCTGGAATGTACTGGGTGACATGGTGGTGTAGTGGGTAGCTTTGTCGCCTCAGTGCTCCAGAGTTCCAACTTTGATCCTGAGCTTGGAGTACTGTCTGTCTGGAGTTGCATATTCTCCCCATGTCTGTATGAGTTTCCTCCATGTTCTTCTTTTTCCTCCCATCTCCGAAAACCATCGTGGTAGATGGATTGGTTATGCTAAATTGCCCCTAGGTGTAAAAATGTATGTGATCCCATCCAGGGTGTATTCTCACCACAAGCCCAGTGTTCCCGGGATAGATGATGATGATGATGTAATATTTTGTGGCACAGCATTGCATCTTATTGCATCAGTATTTTTAGAATTCTCAATAAATCACTGCTGTATTGTTGTGTAACAAAGCCCTGGCACAAAAACAACAACTAGCACGCATTGTGCAAAAACAGCATGCAACCATTGGGAATCCCTATTGCAATCAATGAATCCTGACCCTTCTCATTGGTGTAGTTCTTATTCTTTACTTTAGATGACTTGTGCCTGTCATTGGAATGCTCCATGTTATCCATTAGGAAGGTTATTTGAAGACAGAGTGCAAAGTTTTATGATTTCAACAAAGCAATTATCTTTCTATCAGTGGGAAACTAGCATCATTTTGTATGACCACAATGGCTTTACCTAGTGAGTCAAGTATCTTCCTAGTATTGAAAGTAGAGAAATCTAGGGAACAGATGTATCAATGGTTAGGTTGGATTTTTGTCTTAAGTGTCACTTTAAATAGTATATATTCTCAGTTTCAGCATTTACATAAACAAGTAGAAAAAAAAAAAAGTTTTTGACCTGACCCTCAGGAACACAGAGTTTTCCTTTTCAGGAAAAGTTCCAAGTAGAATTTCTTCAGAAAGCAAGAACAATTGACCACTCAAAAGACCCTTTGTGGAACCCTTGTTCTATGAGTATAGTAGTGTTTCTACATTCTACTATACATAAACACATTCATACACAGACATACAAAAACATTTTACCTTTACTAAAAAATGTTGGGTATTTTCCACACTGAACAATAGATATAGATGGGGTTAAATATAACTGCTCTGTGGTTTACTGTCCAAGTCTCACAAGATGAACCATGAACAAATAACTAGATTGTGCACAAATGGCATGAATGACAAAACCCAAATGTAAGTTACCACAATAATGCTAGTGAGGCAAACACACATTGCTGAGAATTGTGGTTGCATGATCTGCAATTTGAGTGAGAGAGGTGAAGGAAAGAAAAAGAGACAGAGATAGAAAAGGAGAAAAGTAGAATGAATGGTAGAGTCATCCGTGTGAAATTCTTTGTAATGTGTAGGTGTGAGCAGAGAGAGAGAGAGAGAGAGAGAGAGAGAGAGAGAATGAATGTGACAGTCAGCCATTTACTAGTCAATAGAACCACAGACTGGGAAATATGACATTTTTCCAGTTCATAAGAAAATGAGGTACACTTTCTTCAAGTTTATTCTCAGGGATTTTTCTTGAGTGGCCTCATCACCAGGTGAAATGAGGTAATGACAATGGAAAATACATACAAAAAGTTTAACACTATACATTTAAAACAGCAAAGGTGGACAGCATTCACTTAGTATGGTCATTAACTATTACATTCAACTGCTATTTCATTATTTTGTTCTAACAACTCCTTATTTCATGTATAAATGGTAAAAATGTCACCAATATCACCAATAATGACCACTATGACCATCGATTTAAGTGTTAGGAGTCAACACTTTTACCATATCTGAATGCATTTAAGTGAATTACCAATCATTCCACATATATTGGTCACCTGAATTCCACTAAAGCAACATCTGGCTTGCATACTATCTGGAAAACAGAATATGGAAAATAATTACAAGCTAATATTCAGTAAATTAGTCTTATTGATAGATTGTGGAAATAATGTGATAATATATGGAAGTCATAATAATAAGGTAATAATAATAAGATAATATGTTGAAATAACAAGATGTTGAAATTATTAAGTCAAAATGGTCAAATAATGAGATATCAAGTCAAAATAACATAGCACTTCAGTAATGTAAAACCCTTAGATTTTACAACTTTACAACATTACAACTTGCAGTTCAGGGCTTCTGTTGTATTTCAGGGTTCAGGTAGGTCAGTCTGGAAAATGATGCTTTTCTGCTTATTTATATACTAGAATTTTTTTTTTCCATTTTCCATCATGCTGCCTTTTAATATTTAATATTCCATTGACTACAGGTTGCTAAGCAACAGCAATGGTCAGATTACTACAAGCTGTTTAAAATTGTTAATGATGCTTACACACTAACTATACTTACACACATAATAATAATAATAATAATAATAATAATAATAATACTTATTATTATTATTAGTAGTAGTAGTAGTAGTAGTATAAAATACATGTATTACATGTAGTTTTGTAGATTTTGGACTGCAGTACTGAGGTCAAAATAAGTCACTATTTGTCATTTACCACATTCTGTGGTACTGTTAATGTATACTTATATGAAAAGCTCCTATATCCATCACTGGAGATGGATATCCCTTTGGCTAGTTCTGTGAGGTGCTTTGTGAGGTGTGTTACAGTGTAATGAGTGAATTGCTAAAACGGTATATTTAATTTAAACACCTCATTAGTTTGTGCATTTTAATTAAGCAACTACTTGAACTACATTTCCAGTTATGACTGCACTACAGTTACATTTGCATGGTGATTCATATAATTGCAGCTTTATGAAGTTTGAGGTCAGTGTTTTTACGATACATAGCGAAGATTAGTTCTATCGTTATGAGTCTTGGAGACATGACAAGTCATGCATGCACTTATAAGCAAGTGAATCACAACAGAGATGATTATGTCTACGATGACTTGGTAGATTATTTTACCATGAACGGGCCTACATTTCATTGAGATTGTGTGTGAAGGGTCTCAGTTAATGTGCCTTAAAAGGAACAAACAGAACATTAATTATTTGGTATGTTAAGAACATTCAAAGAGAGTGTATGGTAGATTGATATATACTATACACAATACAAAGTCTAATAAAATGTTGAAACCAATATATAACTATCCATATTGAATGACATTCTTCAACTGAGGTATTAAAATGCAGTAAACATGATAGACATAATATGAAATAAACTGAAGGAAAATCTATGAATGCTATGAAATCTATGGAATTCAATTTATTGTAACTATAATCTAAAAAATCCATTAAATCATATAAACAAGTCAATATATTATTGTAAGTGAAAGGTGCAAGGGTGGCTAAGCCCCCAACCAGTTTATTGCTTACTGATTTGAATGATTGGGTTATAAGTTTTCTGTTTACCATGTTTGTATTTGGAGAAAGCATGGCATGAAGGCAGTAAAGTATTACAGACATAAAATGCTTAAACAAAAAAAAAAAGAAATCATAAATGCAACTGCTTATCTGTCTTATGTACTGTGTGTGTGTGTGTTATTGTTTGCCCCATATCATTATTACGTCAAGCTATTGTTAGATATTAGATTTTAGCCTCCCATCTAATTGCATGACCACCTGTGACTGGAAAGATGCATATAATTTGCAAGGTCAAGATGTACCCCACAGATCGTGGGTGGGATGAACAACTTATGAACTGAGTAATGTTATCCAGTCATGCACATCTCTATATGACACACAACCCCCTAAGTGCAAAATGGAAAATAATAGCAATGACTTAAAATGCAAATATCATTGATTATGGATTGTTGATTTGATACACCTCACAATCTATAGCAGACTATGTACAAACAACAAAAAAAGTATGGCTATGTAATGTATGTATGGCTATAGTGCATTCAGTAAGACAGTAGATAAGGGTCATGAATGAAATGGAGAAACTGTGTGTGTGTGTGTGTGTGTGTGTGTGTGTGTGTGTATATGTGTGCGTTTGTGCGTATGCATGTGCAGGTTAAGTTTCTGATTCCTTAGAAGTGTTGCTAAATACCTGCTCAATAAGTATATGTTGGTCCCAGGGGTTCTGCTCCACCTCTCACTGGTGGGGTTAGTTTGAGTCACAGGGATTCCCCCCACATGTTCACTCGAAATTGTGCAATCTGTATATGTACTGGACAACTGTTTCATTTACAATATGAAATAAATGAGCCTTGTTTAAGAAAGTGCTGACCTTGACAGAAAGCACAGGTTTGTGCCGCTATATAGTTTATACACCTTTAAGTTTTATTGTGTTCACTTTGTTATTTATGACAATTTGTAGCACCGGTGGCCAGCTCTAGTCATAGATGGGTCCAGAACATTCTGGTGATTTTCTTGTTCAAACCAAATTAAACACCCGTCAATACTATGAATTTAACTCGTACTACCAGAGGCCAAAAGTGGAATTTATGCCGGGTTTGCGAGTGCCCATGTTCAGCTTTGAATTTATTTATGATGTCACGCTCCACAGTAGTGGTTAAAGGCTCATATGAAAGTAGACACTCAGGACTTTAAGTTTTGCAGTTTTTCATAAGTATTTCTTTTTAACCTAGCCTACTAGGTTTAAATGTTTATTGTGGCAGTTGTTTGCAGTGCTTTACTATCAAAAAGCTTTAGTCGTGCTATCTGTTTTATCTCTGTACCAATGTTATTGTGGAGAGGTGTGAATTGTTTGCCCAATTAAAGGGTTAATCAGCCAGTTAATCAGGCATCCCTGTTATATAGTCTATCACTATGTCATCAACAACAATAAATTAAAATTTAAAAGGTATCACTTTACATTGAGGTTCCTTTAGTATAACATAGTTAACATTAATGAACATTAATACACCATAAGTGATGTTAACAAGGTAAGGTAGCATGTATAGGAGAAAAAGCCTTTATTTGTCACATACCATATACAGTACATTACAGTACAATGCAATTCTTTCTTCTCATATACAAGCATATATTTCTTCCTAACAAGCTGGGGTCAGAGCGCAGGGTCAGCCAGGATACAGCACCCATGAAACAGAAAGGATGGCAGCAGAACAGTGGCAGCTTGGCAGTGCTAGGGCTTTCAACCCCTGGCCAGCAACACAGAGCCTTTAAAAACTGAGCCACCACTGTTTGCTTAAATATAAACAAAATACACCTGCACTGCTTATTCAATCCATGACTAAGAAAACAAATACAGATAAAAATGAAAAAAGTAAATTGCAATTATGACTAAATTACAATTAAATTTCACAAGGAATTAAATTAAATAACTAAATTCACCAAGATAACTTGTTGAACTCTGTTGCTCAGGAGTAAATATTGAAACTTACTTTTCATAGTTAACATCTGTCATCTCAAACCAGTCTACAGAGTCCATTTCCCAACAAGCACTGCAGCCTCCAAACATGGCCGTCCCAGACTCCGTTCCCACAACACACACACTACCTCACTCTCAGTCACCGGATTTCTGATTGTGCACATCTGTTTGCAGTTACACACACACCCACATGCACCCTTTATAAGAGACTTTCAGTTGCTAGAACTTTGTGAAGTACACGCTCAATTACTTTGTGTCTGTGATGTTACCAAGCCTGTTTTCTTTGCCTGACATTTGTCTGTTTTGACTCTGACTTTGCCCTCTGTTTTCATGTATTTTGCCTATACCTCTGATATCCTGTTTGCAGATCGCCTGACCTCTGCCTGTTCCTGTTTTTGATTCTTGTTCTACATTTTAGATTGTTTGCACAGACTTTATTAAACGCTGGCTTACCTGCATTTGCATCTATTTGCATTATCATTACATGACAGAATACTTTGCCGCTAGCATGGATGCAACAGGTGAACTAGACTTGCGGCAAGCCATGACGGTTCACGGACAACACACCACAGATCGCTACACCAAGGTTGATCTCCTCTCCCAGGCCATCGCCACAGCCCTGTCATTTCATGGGCCTTTGCTACAGCTGAGCTGCTGTTTAACCATGTGTTAAGGTACTTTGGGATACCAAAGGATATCATGAGTGACTGGGGACCACAGTTTACTTCATGTGTGTGTGTGTGCCAGCTTTATGGAGAAACTGGGTGTTACTGTGAGTCTGACATGGGGATACCATTCACTAGCCAAAGGTCAGGTTGAACGAGCTAACCAGGAGCTCAACCTCCCATGCCACTGTCATATAGCTTCATCATTCCATGTATCCTGTTTGAAACCAGTTGTCCCAGGCCCCCTAGCCACTAACCTCCCACCTGCTACCCCACTGCCTCCCCTTGATATCAAGGGCCAGCTGGTTTATTTAGTTAAAAGCATCCTGAACTCCCATCACAGAGTGGGAAGGGTACGGACCAGAAGAGCAGTGCTAGGTCCCAGCACACGACATCCTTGACCCAACATATGCCGGGAGTTTCATGCCAGCCATCCCGAACGCACAGGCTCCCAACTCAGGGGGAGGCCCATGGAAAAGCATCCCTCCCGGAGTGAGCTTTTCTGGGGGCTCTGTCACATCAACCCAGTCTACAGACTCAACATTTCCCAACATGCACCACAGCCTCCAAACATGGCCGTCCAAGATTCCATTTCCCACAACACACACACTACCTCGCTCTCACTCACCGGATTTCTGATTTGTGCACACTCATTTGCAATTACACACACACATCCACATGCACCCTTTATAAGACACTTTCAGTCACTAGAAGTTTGCGAAGTATACGCTCAATTCCTTTGTGCCTGTGATGTTACCAAACTTGTTTTTCTTTGCCTGACATTTGCCAGTTTTGACTTTGACTTTGCCCTCTGTTTTTGCGTATTTTGCCTATACCTCTGATATCCTGTTTGCAGATTGCCTGACCTGTTCCTTTTCTTAACTCTTGGTCTACATTTTGGATTGTTTGCACAGACTTTATTAAACGCTGCCTTAAATGCATTTTCATCTGTCTTTGTTATCATTACATGACAACAACAACCAGAAACGTGGAAAGAAAGAGAGAAAGAAAGAGGGGAAAATCGTCACATAACTCATCTCTACCCTCTGGTGGTTCAAAGTCATATTAACACTTACTTTCTTGCTTTATTGGGATCTCAGGCAATCAGTCAATTATATATATATATATATTATATATATATGTATATATAATTTGAATATATATATATAGGAAAAAATTTATATATAGGAAAAAATTTAATATAAAATAATTAACAGTAAAACACTTTTTTCCCCCAGTAACCATGGGCTGTATTTCCATGTCAATACGAACATAATTTTTGCCGAATTTGCAAGTGGATACATACTGTGAACAGAAATGATAGAGCAAATCTTTGGTCTTAACTAGATCCATAACTGAACATGAAATTTTATTCTAGAATTCTATCCAGATATTGCCCAACTCAGACACTCAGCACCATGTCCTGAATCTTCTTATCTATAACAATAAAAATATTTAAACCCTGGTCACCAGGAGGATGAATAAAAGAAAAAATCACACTCTTAACAATAGGTACTTTTAGACATGTAGCTTGAATGACAGCCATCACAAGATAAATACATGAAATTAATAGATCATTGTGTTCACCTGTGCTCTGTTCAGTTCCGTTCAGTTCAGAATTATCACATGTTGAATGCATTCTTGTGACTGTGTCCAGTCAAGGAGCCAAACTGAAGCAGCATGAACATGCTCTCGTTTGACAAGAAGCTGCTGTGTAAAGACACAACTGAATATTTCTGAGATTCGGCCCCCAGCAGCATGCACCACCAGCTACAGTCCTAATGCCCCCAGCCCCACTTCACCACACCTCTGAGTCCCTTTTACTTTCTCCAGACATGTATGTTGGCTGACTTGGAAGATATCAAGGTTTCCTGACCCAGTGGTTACTGGTCTTTGAACTTCAGGTGAACAAGATTCCCACAAATTGTAGTAGAATAGCTTGTCATCATTCTGGAAATGTTCTGACCTGGGCTACTGCTCTTTGAGATCAGCCCATCATCTGCTTAGATTATGAAAGCTTCATTGAGTATTTGAGAAGAATGTTTGAGGCAACAATATTCCCTTTCATAGACTCTGGAGACACAGATAATTTCATGGACTTCAACATGGTAAAGCATCTTCATGTACCCCTGACAAATATCAAGGGTCAAGATTCAAGGTTCTTTATTTGACACATACATATTACATACATGTGATGTAATGTAGTAATTTTTGTTCTTTAGTGCCTCGTCCCACAGTGCAACAATGATACGTAATAAAAACAGAATAAAAACAATAAAATAAAATAAAAAGAAGTGGACTATTATGTAAAAAGGTTTAGCAGCCTTTAGAGGAATGAAATGTAGAATATGAATGTGCATAAACAGAATATGTTACAAAAACAAAAAACAGATGTACAGAGCTGTAGTGTGCAATTGTCTCATAGTGCAACTGTTTCTGTATAGAAATATACAGAGCTGTACAGTGTAAGAGCTTTTTTTTGTAGTGTGCAAAAGATTTGTTTTTTCCACAGTGCAAACTATTTGTGTATGTGTGTCTGTGTGTGATATGCAGACTTCTGTCCTCATTCAGTAGCTGGATTGCTTGAGGGTAGAAACTCCTCCTGAGTCTCTCTGTATTGGTCCTCAGGATCCGGTAGCGCTTCCCTGATGGGAGCACTGAGAAGATATTATGCCCGGGGTGGTGAAAGTCTTTTACAATTCTCCTGGTTTTGGTCTTGCATCGCTGATTGTAGATATTTGTGATGCAGGGGAGAGAGATCCTGATGGTCTTCTCCGCTGTCCTTACCACTCTGGACAGCACATAACGGTCCTTAGCTGTGGTGCCTCCGAACCAGGTGGTGATGCTTCCGATGAGAAGACTCTCCACAGCCCCAGTGTAGAAAGCCTTCAGCACCCTGTGAGAGACCTTGAACCTGGCCAGACATCAGGGATGGTAGAGATGCTGGTGCGCCTTTGTCACCAAGCTGTTTGGGTGTATAGTCCATGAAAGATCTTCTGTGAGATGGGCCCCCGTGCAGTCACTGGTGTAGAAGGAGTACTGCAGGGGGCTGAAGATGCAGCCCTGAGGGGCTCCAGTGCTGAGGGTGAGTGTGGAGGAGGTGTGGTTTCCCATCCTAACCACCTGGGGGCATCCAATCAGGAAGTCCAGAATCCAGTGGCAGATGGAGGAGTTCAGTCCCAGATCCTGGAGCTTTTTTCAGAGGTGTGAGGGGATGATGGTGTTAAAGGCAGAGCTGTAATCCACAAACAGCATCGGCACATAGTTTCCTTTCGTGTTGTCCAGGCGGGAGAGGGCAGGTATGTAGGGGTAGTCGATGGCATCATCTGTGGACCTGTTGGACCAGTATGCAAACTGTAATTTGTCTAGGCAGTTGGGCAGGAGGGAGCAGACATAGTTTCTAACCAGCTTTTCAAAGCAATTCATCACTATAGAAGTGAGTGCTACAGGAGGATAGGGAGGCAAGACGGGCAGTTTTGAGGACAGGAATAATGGTGGAGGACTTGAAACGTGGGGACAACACTCTGGTTGAGGGAGAGGTTAAAAATGGTGGTAAAGACTGGTGCTAGGTGGTTCATACTCATGGTTTTCCTGGTCTATGCTGATAACTTCAAACCGTGAATAGAAGATGTTCAATTCGTTAGCTAGGGGGACACTGCCATTATTAATGGTGGGGGACTTGGGTTTGTAGTCTATAACAGTTTGCATGCTCTGCCACAGACACCTGGAATCTGCCTGCTCAAACTGGGTCTCGATCTTGTTTCTGTATTTCCTTTTGGCTTCCCTCACTGTTTTCCTCAGGTTGTAGGAATCCGCTTTGCATTCATCCATGTTGCCGGTCTGCAGCCCTGCATTGTAGGCAGCTGTGTGCACATTCAGAGCTTTCCACACAGATCGGTCTACCCATGGTTTCTAATTGGGAAAAACCTTTACAGAGCGTGTGGGAAAAGTCTCTCCTACCAGAAACTCTGTATAACTAAGCGCCTCTGCTGTAAACTCATTGATGTCATCAAAGCTGCACCAGAACATCTCCCAGTCTGTGTCCTGCAGTGCGTCTTGTAGCATGGCTTGTGATTGGTCAGGCCAGCGCCGCACTTCCCCTGTCACCAGATCTTCCCTCTACAGCATTTGTTTATATTTTGGGAGTAGTAAAATGGTGGCATGGTCTGAATTACCAACTGGCGGTGTTTTTATTGCCTTATAGCAGTCCCTGTGTTGTGTGTAAAAGTGATCCAGCATCCTTTCTCCCCGTGTACTGCAGGTTATGTGCTGATACAAATCTGGCATGACTTTTTTCAAGTTAGCCTTGTTAAAGTCACCGGTAATCACCAGCGCTGCGTACAGGTGCAATGTTTGTAGTAGTCCAATGTCCCTGTGCAGTGTTGATAAAGCAGTGTCTGTGTGTGCCTGAGGGGGGATATAAACAGTCACAATAATGGCAGAGGTGAATTCTTAGGGTAAATAAAAGGGACAGCATTTGACCAAGAGGTATTCCAGGTCCGGTGTGCATAATTCCATAAGCCAATGGGTGATCCCTGATCTGCACCATTTGTCATTGATCACAACACACACTCCACCACCCTGGCTTTTCCCCGATTTTTCCATCCTATCCATGCAGTGAAGGGAGAACCCGGGCAGCTGGACAGTGTAGTCCAGAATGGTTGGTGTGAGCCATGTCTCAGTGAGGGAAAGAGTGTTGCAGTCCCTGAAGTCTCGCTGGAACTGTATCCAGGCTCTAAGGTCACCCAATTTGTTGTCATTGGACTGGACATTAGCTAACAATATGCAGGGCATTGGTGTGGAGTGTGCCCTGGCTCGTACCTGGTTCCTCACATCTTGTCGTCATCGCCGCTGTCTCAAGAGAGTAAGTCCATTGTTTACCTGGCTCGGGGTGATCTCCAGAGGCCAGTCAGGGTCGGGATGAAAACTGGAATTACTGGAGCACTAATGTAGGCAGCCTTCCTTAGCGGGGCCATCTTGAATGTACCATGGACCATCCTTTGATCATGACTTCCTTGGATGGAAATCCCCTGGTCAGGTGAGACTCTGCACTGCCCCTTTATGTTTTAGCACTGGTCCGTATAATGAAACCATACAGTTTTTTTTCTTATTAATTTGCCATAATTCCCAGTGATCCTTGGTGTCACTTTTGTTAACTCTTCATAATCCACAGTTTGACTGGTGTTCTTCAGTCACATGGTTATCTCACTGTAAAGTTATTTGTTTGCTGGACTTTCAATATGTTGAGTTACGTCTTTCACCTAAGTCACTTCTTGTCTCTCCTGAGCTGCCTGTGGTTTGACATGAGTCACCTGCACCCTCTTTCAGACTGTCTCAAATGCCCCCTATGCAGATCTACTGGAGGATTTCAGTAAGAAGTGAGCATCATCTCTTCCCCTTCACAGACCATAGAGTGCACATTCGACTTACTGCCTGGTGCCTGCCCTCCCAGAGAGAGATGCTTTTCAATTTCAGCCCCTGAGAGAAAGGCCATGGAGGATTATATCTCTTGCCTCTGGATTTATCCACCCATCCATGTCTCTAGCAGGGGTGAGATTATTCTTTGTGGTGGACGGTGATGGTGGACTTAGACCTTGCATTGATTATGGGGGTCTCAATAACATTACCCTAAAGAACCAGTATCCCCTTCCATTAATGTCTACTGCTTCTGAGCTTCTAGGCTACAGTTTTGACCAAATTAGACTATTGAAATGCTTACCGCCTTTGTTACACCCCTGAAAAAGGGGAGCGAATTAATCAGTCACACTTCACGATGCTTCTCCACTACGAACTTTATGCATAATCTCTTGATAACAGTTAACAATAAACAATTGTACAAAACAGCGTTGCTTGCCTTTTTTTTCTTAATTCACAATTGGTAACATAAACTGTTAATGAGATGTAACCTTCAGTTACTTCTAGTCAACAATATCTCAATGAATTAATACATTTCATGGCATTTCAGAATTGTCTGAAAACCTAACTGTTTGTTTTTAGCGAGACACATCTATAAACTAGTACAAACCATTAACACATATATTCCTTCCAAGTAATTAATATTTCTAAAATTGCTTAGGTGTCTGAAACAATATATGAATCAAACAATGAACACTCTGCAAGCAGAATTAAGTGCTCGTTACTAACATTCAATCTAAATATGTATGACTTGCCGCTCACCATATGGCCTCGCGCCATTACGTGGGCCCTGCGCCGCCCAAACTCCTGCATCACCGAACTAATCACATTTTTAAGCATTTCAATCAACATTTACTCTCTATAATACTGGCATCTGCATACCCTTAAACATCAACTCACACCATTTTAACAAATAATTAAAAGGCATACCTGAAAAAGGGGAGCGAATTAATCAGTCACACTTCACGATGCTTCTCCACTACGAACTTTATGTATAATGGAGAAACACTGCAAGTTCTCCCCCTAGTGTTTGGCAGGCAGCAGTAATCAATTGCACAACTTGTTGGACTGAACTAATTGATCCCAGATTAACCAAAACTGCTTAAATAACATATTTACATTTGATGAACCTTTTTAAATGGATTTGAAATAGCCCAAATACAGAATTCTTTCAAGGTTTTACAGATTTATGAATCTCAATATAATGATACGAACATATATTTCACTCTGTCACACCTTGTCTGTATCTGAACTGGTGATAAATGGAAGATGGCCTTTACAAGTACCTGGTCATTATGAATTCCAGGTGATGCTTTTTGGTTTGGTAAATGCCCTTTCAGCAGTATAGTGTATTGAGAGACATGTTAAACCATTTAAAGGTATGCAGGAAAGAAAGCATAGATTAGCACAGATTATTTGTTCAGAAAGCAAAGTTTATCTGTAAGAGAAGCATGAATTAGCCTGCTATATTGTTATAAAATGCTATGTGGCCCTTGAGTCAGAAATTCAGGTTAATTCAAGTATTAACTGACATTATTCTTGTCATTGATGACCAAGCTCCTGAGAACTTCAGGTCAGTATCATACTACAATATACATTTCTGAGATCTCATGTAGTGTTCTATTAATAATAAAAGTAGATTTTCATGAATTCCTCCCAATAAAGAAACACATCACTGTATAATTTATTGTTGCTATCCATCATAACATTAACATAGCACTGATGAGTATATTAATAGAATGGTAAATATATTTAGATTGTTAGAGTGCAGCAGAATTTACAGATATTTGGAAATTAAATGAATCAACATATAAACACAGTTGGACAGCCTACAATACTTACTGGATTCAAATCTTTCCTTAACACTACTCAGGTTATACTATCTAATCTCTTCTTATCTGTTGTTTGTTTAGTGTTTTTAGTGTTATATTATAAAGCATCTTTGGGTTACTGAAATATATAATAAATAAATAAAGTATATATAATATAATAATACTATATAATAAAATGCTTTCCATATATATATATATATATATATATATATATATATATATATATATAATAGTGCTTCTAATAATTTATAATAATCATACCTTTATTACAATTACCTCATTCATCTGCACACAGACAGTAAATCAAGCTTGAACCCAGGACCCTATATGTGCAACACAGTGCTACTCCAGTTGTGGTTGTAATAGAATTAATATTACTATTACTGTCCTGTTGGCTTTTGGATATTATAAATATATTCACTGTAACCAAAATTAAAACTGAAAAAACTGCAAACTCACCATAGCTTTCAACTCACATTAGTAAGCACTCCTCTAGTTTCACCCTCACCCACACAAAATTCTTTCCTGTGCTTGGGGATCCTCATGATGGCATTTTTTGATTTTCTAGGTATTCTGAGTGGCTTTCTTTTTACAATAGACACACACACACACACACACACACACACTCACCCTTCCAGAAGTATTGGAATGGCATGGCCAATTCTTTAGTTTTTGCTATACACTGAAGACCTTTAGGTTTGAGATCAGAAGGTAAATATGATGATAGATCAGAAAATTGAGCTTTTATTTCCTGACTTTTACATCTAGATGTGTTAGACAAATTAGAACATTGCACCTTTGGTGGCAGACCACCCAATTTACTGGTGAGCAAAAGTATAGGAACAGATTCTTAAAGAGTCTTAAAGTAAATGAAAGCAAATAACACTATTTGGTTGCACATCCCTTGTTTGCAATGACTGCTTCAAGCCAGCAACCCACTGACATCAACAAACTGTTGCATTCTTATTTTGCAGGGCTTTTCCAGGCTTGTACCACAGCTTCTTTCAGTGAAATGCATGCTCAATTGGTTTAAGGTCTGAATTGGCCAGTCTAAAATCTTCCACTTTTTTCCCCTGATGAAGTCCTTTGCTGTGTTGGCAGTGTGCTTTGGGTCATTGTCTTGCTGCATGATGAAGTTCCTCCCAATTAGATTGGATGCAGTTCTCCGTAAATTGGCAGATAGAATGTTTCTGTAGACTTCTGAATTCATTCTCCTGCTACCATCATGAGTTACATTATTAATAAAGATTAGTAAACTTGTTCCAGAAGCAGCCATGCAAGCCCTAACCATGACACTACCTCTACCGTGCTTGACCAATGAGCTCATATGTTTTGGATCATGAGCAGATCCTTTCTTTCTTCACACTTTGGCCTTTCCATCACTTTGGTAGAAGTTAATCTTAGTTTCACTATCTTGATTCCTTGGTTCTTACTGCTTATGAGTGGTTTGAATCTTGTGGTATGGTCTCTATATTTCTGCTCTCAAAGTCTTCTTTCAACGGTGGATTGTGATACTTTCACCCCTGGCCTGTGGAGATTGTTGGTGATGTCATTGACTGTTTTTTTTTTTTTTTTTTTTAACTCTCATAATGGTTCTGTCATCAACTGCTGTTGTTTTCCTTGGCCAATCTGTTTGATATCAGGTTGTTAGTACACCAGTTTCTTTCTTCTTCAGGACATTCCAAATTGTTGAACTGGCTATGCCCAGTGCTTGTGCAATGGCAATTTTCCCTCTTTTCTCAGCTTCAGAATGGCTTGATTTTCTCCCAGACAGCTCTCTTGTCTTCATATTGGTTTATCACAATGCAGTCCAGATCTTTTTTCTTTTTTTTTTTTTTAATTTCATCTTTTTTTGTCTTATTACTGACATCAAATCAAGCACATAAAGTTTTATTTTTGATTTTACAGTGATCATTTTGAATATAATAATTAAGATACTAAAGGTTGAAGTCTAGATTTCCATTGGGATTTCACTTTTTTCTCTCTGCTCCAGTTTTCAAGACACATGCAGTATGTAATCTTGTTTGTCTTCATTAATTCATGAGTTCAGTTGTACTGGAGGAGAAATAATGCACTCATGGTAAAAAAAAGTAATATTTCCGTGAGTCTCACTGGCACCAGGGTGCAAAAACAAGTGCTGCTATTGCAGTTTGCTGTGTCATATCCATTAAAACAGATAAAACCAGTCCTTCCTGTAAGATCTGGGGATGTAATGGAGATGAAGATGTACTTGCCATAGAAGCCAGAGGGGGCAGCAGAACACTTGCTGCATTATTAAAGACCAGCTATGTGCAGTAAAACATTGAGAGTGACAAAGAACAGCAGGCCCTTTTAAGACTCATCCATCTATAAAATAGGATTCAATAATTCCTTTTGCACCATTCAATTTAAAATATTGAGAGGCAAGACCTTTGATTCACTTTAAAATGCTATTCCACAGAAGTCTTTTCAAAGGTCGAAATTTTTCAAAAGGTCTTATAAAGGTTTGATGAAATGCAGCTTGAGCAAGCAATGGCTTGATTAATAACAGCTCTTAGGAGTAACTCAGACTGAACCATTTTGTTTCATAATTGATTGTCTTGTGTTTGGGAGAAGGTTCAGTAGACGTGCAGTTTGCCACATCAAGCTGTTCTCTTCTTCCATAAATCACAAAAAAGGCACTAGAATTACTATGACTACAATTCTCTCTATATATGTATATATACATCTATTGTTATCATTAATTGTCCCACTGACCCAGGCCAACCCTTTAGATCCCTTTACACCAATATAACAATGGATTTCATTTCAAATACCTACTACAGCATGTCTTTAGCTCAAATATTTGTATGTTAAACATTATTTCTGGAAATCAACCAATCTACATATTTCTGAGATAACTTCTGCTTACAGGTTTACCCTGCACAGATTGTCCTTGGCTCTAACTGACCTGCAACTAGAAATGAAGGCCTAGAAGGCTGATTTGAGAAAAAAAATTCTCTCTCCATCATTATAGTATTATGTTCATTGACACTATCATTACCATTTACACTATAGCACTTTTTTTAGTTGGCTGTAATGTCCTTTCATTGCAGCTCTTCTCTACACCAGAGCATAATGCAATCAATCCAATCGAAAAACATGAAATGCAATACACAAACTGTGTTGTATTTTTGGTTTAGGCAAAGAACATAAACAAATGCCTCCTTTTTGATACAACATCCCTGAGTCTAAGAACTTACATGACATAACTCATAAGTCCTGCTGTAAGCTTTTGTATTTTTATTTATATTAACACACTCATCATATTTTGGTAATAATTCTAAAAAGCTTGAATAGAACTGAAGAGATGACAAGTGAATAATGAAACTATAAATGACATTCCTCTTAGAAAATGACAGGCCCTTCTCCTCTTTTCAGAATATAGCCATGACCCCAAGTGTGAGTTGACAGTGATTGCATTTCAGTATGGCTTGACTGCAATGCATTGACGAAAGTGAAATGCAATGCAACTGAGGATTACATTCACTACTGACACAAAGATTGTAGAGATCAAGCAATATAACATCAATGCAATGAAGTTTTTGCCTTTCAGTGTGTAATGTCCCTTATGCAAATCAATATCGGTTGTGCATTGTATTTCACATTTTCTCACCAGTGTAATTGCTTTTCTCACCAGTTTGATTGCTTTTCTATCTGAAACTGAATTGCACAGTGAAAAGCAATGCAGTGGTAATAGCTTGCTTTTAAAGTTGGATCACTTCTGACAAAAGCTCAGCATTTTTCTGAAATAAAGAGATCAAGTTTTGGGAGAGCAATCCAGTAAAGGTTTTGCTTTTCAGTGTGGTGTTGTCTGCATGTCAGTAATGAAAAGCAGTACAGTATTTGATGTTTTTTTTTTTTATTATTTCTTGTTTTGTTACATTTCACTCTGACATGGACTCTTTCCCATATAAAACACAAAGAGAACAAACTGACTATAAAGGGCATGGGGATCCTCTATAACTCTTACCACTTATAAATTCAATTTCAACTGCAGAAGAGAGTTGACAATTATTTCAATTTTCCCTCTAATTTATTTATTTATTTATTTAGTTATTTATTTATTTATTTATTTATTTATTTTTGATCAGCTGTCAGTTTGAGCACCTCATTCTGTGAACACATGGATTTTTACTGTGTAATTTATTTAGGAGCCTGAATGTCAGTGAATCTATCTGCAACATCAACCTGAGGCTTTGTCAGGGCACAAAACATGACCTGTTCTTCAACTCTTCAACAAGCCAAAATTGTGACAGCATGTTCCAGCTTCTTGTTGGATCATGCTGTTATTGAGCAGAAGCTCTTTTGTCTTGGAACCAACTATTGTTAGCACAACCTGTGCTGTTTAAACAATAACATCACTATTAAACCAACATTTTAAAAGTTGTCGTGAAAAGTTTCCAAATTCACTGGTATTTAGATGTATGAGGGGAGAGTCAGGTTGTCTGTAGTTATCCCAAACTAGTATTCTGTCTATTTGCTCCATTTATTTAACAGGATATAGGTCCAGCAGATGGAGCTATTGAACAATCTCAGATCTGACACTTTTCAAGCATAATCCTGAAAGCAGTGTACAGCATCATTATTGGGGACCATTTCTCACTGGTGATATTTTACAAAAGTACACAATTTCCAGAGACCATTACTGGCTCATTACTGCCTTTTCTGATGATGGACTGTCAAAGGTCACCAAGGGTACTGACTTTTACTAGAGGGCTTCAAGTTTAACAGCCTTCCCTCTCCAGTTGTTCTGCCAGTGGGGTAAATCTGAGCTGTTTTTTTTTTTTTTTTTTTTGGCAGATGACTCACATAAAACTCAAAACTCCAGTAAACTCCAATAATATTCACTTCACATTAATTAACTACCAAACATTTCTAGACAGGTATATTCACTTTTGTATTTGCAAATATAAGAGTTTGCTGATATTTAGGCCAGCCAGTATTCTAGCTTTTGCAGATGTAGCTGAACAGATTGTTTTTGAGGAGACAGTCTGGGGCCTCAGGGCTGGGAGCAGTTTTGGCAGTGCTGATTGCCAGAAGTCATGCTGCCACACCTCCACCTGCAGTCTAACTGTTGAAGAAAGATCTGAATCAGCAGGTTACTCAACCAGTTTATTGAGTAATACTGAAAACCAAAAGAACTTGGCTATGCACTAACGGACAGTGCACACAGATGGCAAAGCCAAACATTGCCAGGGCCCATATTTCTGAAATGTCGATGTGTAGGAAGGGTGTTTTTGGCCTCCCCTCCAACAACA
The DNA here is from genome assembly GCF_027358585.1 of Pangasianodon hypophthalmus. Taxonomy (NCBI): domain Eukaryota; kingdom Metazoa; phylum Chordata; class Actinopteri; order Siluriformes; family Pangasiidae; genus Pangasianodon; species Pangasianodon hypophthalmus. The sequence goes on along the minus strand of NC_069723.1, from coordinate 19,469,048 downwards.
CTCCTTGCATACAGTAATTACAGGAATATAGGAAGAACGCCAATTTTAGACCTTCAGCTTGCATAAATATGGGCTTAGGAAAGAATATAAACTTACATTAACAGACCAACTGCAATGCATAGTTCATGTGACTTAAATACAAAGATCTTAGATAAAAAGGGGTCTTGAAAAGTTCTTGAAGTGCTCATTGGATAATTAAGGGTTCTTAGCATACTAAAAGTCTCTACTTTTAGTACCCCTTTTTGAAAGGGAAACACTATATATATCCTCCATATTAGTCCAGTCCATGTTACTGGAATTCTAACATTACGGTACTCCTAAAAGCATTGATTATCAGGGATTAGGTGTTTAGATTAGGGTTGAACTTCAACTATCCAGGGAGGTAGATCACCAGGACTGGATTTGGGCAACATTTTCTTTTGTATGTAACATAAATGTCCAATATCCAAATCCAATGTCCAATATCCTACATACACATAATGTATAGCCAAAAGTTTGTGTACACCTGACCATAACACCCATCTGAGCTTTTTGTACATCCTAGTCCATATTTAGTCCCCCCCCTTTGCTGTTATAATAACCTCTACTCTTCTGGGAAAGATTTTCACTAGATTTCGGAGCGTGGCTGTAGGGATTTGCCCATTCAGCCACAAGAGCATTACTGAGGTCAGGCACTGATTCTGAGTGAGCCCTGGGGCACTTCCAACTTTGTGGAAACAGTTTGGGGAAGACCCACATATATGGTTGTAATGGTCAGGTGTCCACAGACCTTTGCCCATATAGTGTACTATGGTCATGTGAGCATAATAAGCATAATGATCAAGCACAACTTGCACTGATATATACAACAAGTGGTTATAATATAACAATAAGAATTCTTATTGCCAACAATAAGAATTATTACAATAAATCATTCCAACTAGAGGCTATTATCTTTTATTTATTGTTATTTAAGCTTGTGTTCCATTGTAACAGCAGCCCTGGATTAAATAATACCCACTCAGACAACTCAAGCCTATGTGCAGAGAAGTGGCGCATGCTGGGATGCGAGTTGGCTGTGCATGTCAGGACTGAAGGGAAAACAAGCAGGATGTCATACGGATTAAACTGATACAAAGACACTTCTCTATTAGTCAGACATGTGTTGTTGGAACAAGCTCTCCTCCCAAAGCTTGCTTCTGTACAGCTAGTAGACAGAAATTTCAACCAAGGGACCTACGTGATGAACATTGATACTCACTGATTAGCATTGAAATGGACCAGAAACCACAGAAATACAAATTGTTACTGAGTAAAGTGTCTTGTTCTTTACAAATATTAGTTGTTACAGTCCAGGAGTTGTTACAGGTCATGAGAAATGGATGCTAACAAGTTAAGGTCATAAACCATGTAAATAGTGTTTTCCATGAAGCATAATTAAGATTGTCTAAATTGTCCTTCATCATCCTGCTTTGTGAAGACTTCCACAATAATAAATCAGAGGCCAAAAAAAGTAAGGGATGAGACTGTTGGTCCTAATTACTTAATTTACTTCCATGGGAAGTAAAGGCACTAAAAACAAATTACAAACAATCCTAAAACTCCTTTATTGGTACTCTGTTTAACAAACATAATGTGTTTAAAATATATTTAACGAGGAGCTTTATAAAGCACAAATAAAAATGCATAAATGCATAAAATGCAGTTATGCAGCACATATGAACTGTAAATATCTTAGGCTGGGACAAGTACAACAGTAGTTGCCTTATTCTTGAGTTTATTTAGTTTTATTTAGATGTCAATCAGCTATTACAAAGCCAGGATTACTGTAGGTTATAAGCTGCTGTTAAAATGGATAGTCTAAATGAGTGAGGAAGATTCCATGAAGTAAATACACTTCTGTAATAATTATAGATAAATAGTAAAAATTAAACAAATACACAAGGTTTCCAGAGAACCCTTGCAAGCAAAGTGCACATACACATCTCGTTTCATCCTCATCAAACCACTTAGTGAACCTTAATGGAGTGAGGTCATGCATGGATGGGGTGAGGTCATGCTGGAAGAGACCACACCCACCAGGATAGAAATGTTTCATCATAGGATAAAGCTGAACATTGTATTGATTGCAGTGAAGCTTGGACCCAAACCTTTGAGCAAAAAAAAAAATATATATATATATATATATTTCTTATAGCCTAACAAAGCCGGGTTTTTTCTGTAATGTGTCACTGGTCTGTATTTATCACAGTTGGATTTTTGTTTTAAAGTATAACATCAAAAGCTCCATCAAATTCATTGCACTCCAAAACTGAATAAAAACCAAAATAGTGAAAACAAAAATGCAAAATGTTTTTGGTCAGTTAGACCATCATCAGTGCATGAAAAAGCTGATTGAGTATGAGATGGATTGTAATAGGAAGATTGTTGTTATTGGTTTATTGGGTTAATTGTGTTCTGTTGTCCAATTATAGTGTGTTTTGTCATCAATCACAGTAAATCTCCATATGATGATGTCTTTGCACCTGACATTATTGTTTGTGGGATTTTTTTTTTTTCATGAACTGATGATCCAGCAGCTTGAAAAAAAAAATACTTTTTTGTAACACCATGTCCTGTTAAATTTTTTAACTTCTTTGCAATGCTTAGATAATTTGGATTTTATTAAACCTTGCAGTGTGAGTTTTTTTAATGCTGTTTTTGTGACAATGACAATGCATTGCCTTTATTTTTTTATTTTTAAGTAAGTCGAAAATATAAAATCAACAGTTGTCATCTGTACCAATGGAGCCAACCCCACTCTTCTTTTTGCCTTAAGAATTCTCCCAATTACATAATTAGAAAAAAAAAGCCTTGGATATTTAGTGCTACTTAGGAGAACTCTTAGCAGCAATATTTTTTGTGAAAACAGCCCCAGAGCTAATTGTTTGTTTTGGCTAGGATGACAGTAAGATGTTTTTTGACAAAATAAACCACTTTATTTTTACAGTGGTAAATTATCTGTAAAAAATAAAACTTAGCTTGAAGGTCAAGAGGTCATGGAGGCAACAATGTCCTAGTCCAGGGGTCTCAAACCTAGGCAACAGAGAATTTTAAGTTTTTAGGTGATTGATATTACATTTTAAGGTGATAGTCAAGCACATTTAATTAAAAAATGTCTCAAGATGGTGTTCCTGTAGTTGGTTGTTTGAAGTCACTTTTAGGCAAACCTATAATAACATGCATTTTTGCTGACTGAAGTTCTTTCCCTCTGACGCTACACATTCAATGCCCATAACTCAACTCACAGTAAGTGGTTTAGGTCTGTCTCACAGGAGAATAAATGTGGCAAATGCGGTAACTTCCCGTGTGCCAACTGAGCATATGTTTTCCAAGTAATAACAATACTACAGAGTTCTGAGTACATGCATGTTATTGCTGAGAATATGGCAATTCTTCAGTTTGTGGTTGCACGTTTTACTCAGCTGCAAGTGGAGGTGACTACAGTCTACAGTCTAATCTTGAGACAACTAATATGATCATGAAAATACTCAGTTAGTTGGACAATTCCATAATTGGGGTGCCATTGTGTCCCACTGATATTACTTTTACAAATGTACATGTAAAGTAAAGGTAAAATACAGTTTAAACATAGATAAAGTGTTCTTCACAAAAATCTACGTTCATGTTTTTACAACACTTAGAATCAACAGGAATCTGAGATTAAGTGATTTTTTTTTTTCCAAACTGTCCAGTTTGGGTGAGTCTGTGCCCATGATAGCCTCAGATTCTTGTACTTAGCTGACAGCAGTGGAACCGGATGTGGTCTTCTGCTGTCGAAGCCCATCTACCTAAAGGTTTGATGTGTTGTGCATTCTGAGAATCTTTTCTCACCATGGTTGTAAAGAGTGCATACTTGAGTTACTACAGACTTCCTGTCAGCTCAGATCAGTCTGGTCATTCTCCTCTGATCTCTCTCATCAACAAGGTGTTTCAGAATGCAGACCTGGTAAATAAATGAGATTGTTGCCTGGGATATGGTTAACACATTTTATGAATGCTTAAATACATCATTTTTCAGCTTCAGTGATGAAAATGATTTTTAAAAAGTTTCATTTTTAAATTACAAGTGCTAAACAGCACAAAAACAAACAAACAAACAGAAAAAACATCCTGTGTGTGGACACAGGATGTTTTTTTTTTGCTTGTTTTTCACACCATTCTGTGTAAACTCAAAAGCTTGTTGTGTGTGTGAAAATGACAGGAGATCAGAAGTTTATGAAATACTCAAACCAGCTCTTCTGGCACCAACAACCATGCCACTGTTAATGTCACAGTGATCACACTTTTTTCCACATTCTGATGTTTGATGTGAACATTAACTGAAACTCTTGAGCTGTATCCCAGTTATTGCTTAGAAGACATCCAGATATTGTAATAAAGATAACAAAAAGCAGTGATGACAGTGTATTCAACACTATAGTAGCCCGTTATTCTGCAAGTTTGCACCTGCTTTGAGTTCCTTTCTGAGTTCTTTATTGGCATGACATTTCAAAAAGAACAGAATTAAATTACCTAACCTTAATCCTCAGCTACCTTGTCCTTATACCTCAGTTTCAGCATGTTTTATTGTTAAAGACAGCCTACATTTGGTGGAGTCCTACATAATGTTACAATAAAGATATACAAACCTACCACAAACAATGTTTAAAATGGCAGTGTGCCAGTTGCAGTAAATTATGTTATAATACACATCCTAGTCACCATAATGCATGTGAAACTTGGGCAGGTGTTAAATTTCATGAGGCATGTCAGCCAATGGGATGTCCACACCTCCCCATTCGCGGATCCTGTCTGAACAGCCAAGGCATTAAGACAGCCAGGAAGTTTTCATACTGCCAGTTTCACAAAGGAGTCCAGAAAGAGAAACATACTGTAGTAACACACAGCTCCAAACTACTGAAAGTGAATATACACTGGTGAGTGGATTTTATTTCAACATTTTGAAAATTTTAATAAAAGTGAAAAAATACTCAACTCTTAAGTATGTACAACAACTTGAGCAATATGTTTTTTGAGGAAAAAAGAAAAAGATTAAACTTTAAGTTCAAGTTGAGTTCTATTTTAAATAGCTTGTAGGTGGTTGTATAGAAATATTGAATGTAGTCTAAACTGTAGTCTAGAATGTAGTCTAAAATTGCATAGAATTTGCAGAAAGTACTAACTACATGGATTGCTTAAAAGTACATGGTATATATAACTGCATGGTATACTATAACTGCATGTGGGAATCCCTGTCAAAGTGTCATGTGCATAAATAAATTCTTCTGTTGGTAGATCTTGAGCTGAAAAATTGATAAGATGTTATACAGGGACTCAAGGGCTATTAGAGCAACATCCTGGACATGTGGGTTAAGATTTAACAAGGACAGGTAGATAACAAGCGGTTGCCACTCCTGTGACAGCAGAAGTCTGTTGCAACAGATGAAGCCGCAGGGAGTGTGAAAAGCCTGAGTTATTTCTAGAAGTGTTTAAGGAAAATGAGTTCGTATGAGTTCATCTGCACTTGGCTGTCAGGCAAGCAGCCTGACCCATAAAACATGCTGTGAACTGGAAACTACCCTAAAGCATTCTTGACATATTAGAGGAGAGAAAAAAAAACCAGCTAAGTAGTGTATTAAGTCACAAAACATTGCCCTAAAATGGTAAATTAATAATGGCTTAAAAGGATCTTGTAATCTTGCATAAAGCAATAAATAAAGCAAGCACAGGGTTGTACTTCACTAAGAAGCCTGACTTAAGCCAGATGCCAAGACTGTATAGTAGGACATAGGGAACAGGACTCTCTCCTGGGTCTGCCTTCAACTTGGTTTGTGTTGGTTTATTTAGCTGTAGCTTTTTTTTCCTTCCTTCCTTCTTTCTTTTTTTTTTTTTTTGCAACATTATTCATGGAAAATAAAAATAGATTATTAAATTGCCCTCTCTCAGATACAATATGTACAAATTTCTAGGTCGTCCCAATGTAGCCAAAGTGCAGTGTTGCCTAAAATCATATAGACAGCAGACTATCCGGTTAAAGGAGGGTTTCGCATGACCCTAAATGTAATCAAGTCTCTAAGCAGTGGCAGCTTGTTCATAGGGGCAGGTGGGGCACCACTATATATCAGTTCAACAAATGTTAATCTTCATAACTTCTTTCATAAATCCATTTAAATTCCATTGAAATACTAATGACCTCTTTTGCGTGACTAGCGCTAAAAAAAAAAAGATACAAGATTTAAGCTCTTCCATTGATTTGCTTACCTTTCTAGATGGTCAACAAACTGGGTCAAAAATGCGAACTGAAACAAGTGCAAATAGAGGCCCATTGGGCTGGAATCACACTGTCCTATGCTCGGTCTATAAATATTTACAGTTGAGAAGTAACTGCAGACCTGACAGTTAATTACAAGGTTGTCAGGTTTCTGTTTTTTATGCCAAATTGGGCTAGTTAAAAAATACTTCAAGGTTTTAGAGCAAATAATTTGAATTAAATCTACTAAATTTCTGCAAACAAAGGCAAAGTGTAAGTGCAATGTGTGTTTATGAAGCACAGAACTATTTCTACTGTAAGATATATTGCAAAGATTGGGAGAGGCAAAGGAGTATTATGGAGAGGATAATGTGCATACGTAAGAAATGTAGGTGCACCACAGTGACCATGTTTCCTCTGCAAAGGCTAAGAAAAAGAATGTCTCCCTTTTCCAATATCCAATTGTTTTAGTCTAGTTTCAGATCAGGTTTTGTACTATTTATTTATTTGTTTGTTTGTTTGTTTGTTTGTTTTTCTTCATTTGTTCATTGACATGTACCAGAAATTTTGCTGAAACCTGAAAACAGTGGTAAATGATACTAGATCTTCTGTGTGCACCTTGCTAGCAACAGGAAACACACCTGCTGTATCAAAGGTAAAACCACTCATAAGGAGCTGCAGCAGTTTCAACTGCATCTCACAGGCTTACTCTAAAAAAAACCCTCTAGACTGTAACCTATAGCATAAGTCAACTGTGATAGCATCTCAGCTTAATTCTGTTTGAGGTTATGTCATTGCTAATGTCATTCTGCCACATCAAAATCTATGGTTATTAGCTGCTGCTTCCTGTATGACATGTTTGATGTCGGGAGTTTGCTTCTTTAGCTTTGCACTGACACTGAGAAGCTAATAGTGCAAACAAGAGATATAACCTACTGATATAACACTGTGCAAAGTGCATGTCTAAATCATCACACATTCACCTCAAACCAAAGTGTATATTCTGTGGTTTATGACACTGTTGTCTACAAAACTAGCTAAATAAAGAGCAGAAGCAGTTTGATTTAGGCAGTAGTATGATTTAAGTAGTAGTATTTAAAGTGAAATTGTATGTGATAATTGAGAGTTTCAATTAGACTTCTATATTCAATTATTAATACAGATTTATTGTACTATTTTATAAAAATATTTTTGTACAAATGGTATTACTGACCCCAAAAAAGGTATTTTGATGCAGGTGTGTGATAATGCATATATATATGCTTAGATATGCAGGTTAGCATGTTGCTAAGCTTGTAGGTGTAAGATTCTCCTGGGGATACTTTTAGTTCCAGCACAAAACTAAAAGAAGCAAACTTCAGACAACAAAAATAATGGGCTAAAGTTGCGTATATTTAATTACTTAATGAAATTTTTTCTTTAATATATTCTCATAACAAAGCATATAAAATGAGACTAAGTAATGCAAGTATTAATAATGTAGTTAATTTTAGCTAATTAAATTTGTGAACATTGAAGCTAAATGTTAAAATGAATACAATCACTATATTCTATTTCCATTTACACAAATTTCTGCCACATTTGGTGGCATAATTAGATAGGTGTTATATGCAAAGTATAAACAACCCTTCTTAATATTATAAAAGCAAAGGACAGAGAAAAAAATCTCTAAATTATAAATCTCTTTCCATAAATGTCTTCTATTAGCTCAGGTGTAGTTAATGAGCAGGGACATGCTGGAGCACAAGTTTTGGTTTTGGACTGGATATTATGAGGCTAATGTAGAGGGCAAATAAAGAGAACAATTGCATTAGACAACATAATGCATGGTTTCACACTTTGAGCTCAAACCACAAAAACTTGTGAACTAATTAACGACTTGATCATTCAAACATAAATGTTAGCTGCAAACCAAATATTTTTTAACTTTTTTATATTTAAATACAGATTTTAGTTTTAGTGAAAAAAAAAAATGTGTTTTTAGTGGCACTTAGTTCTGCCCTATTTTCATAAAATTTGTTAAATTTCAATGAACCGTTCCTTTAAGATTCACAGCTAGGGGGAGGATCTTTCTTGAGGAAAGAAACAAGGGTGCCAACAGTTATCAGTGAGTGAGTGTACCAACTCTGCACTTTGGTCAAAGTCTTTTTGACTGCTTACTTTCTATTTTAAAAAACCATTACAGCAGCCCTGTTTATAAAAATCTGGGCCATAGCACTAGGTGATTTCCAGAGAAAAGTGTGCATCTGCAGAATAAATATGACTACGTAAGAGCGTGTCTTCTTCGTACGTGTGTGAATCCCCCGCTTGCTGCTTTCAAAGAGTCAAAAGTGTGTGTATTTCCTGTTCCCAATCTGTGCATAGTCTGGGGCTAACGTAAGTCTTTATTACATTATTTCTGTTTCTGAACAGTTTTCTCTTGTTTTCTGACAAAACAATTGATTTGAGGGTGAACTCTATGTCTGATTGTATGCTTAGCAAATGTCACATGTTTTTTTGAAACTTTTAAGCTCAGAAATTGTCATAATTTCCCTAAAGAGCTTCTTATTATGAATCATAATTCATAAAGTGTCACGGCAAGGCATTTGTGTTTATTTCTCAATACTTTGTGCTAATGAGTGTGGAGGTGTCTTATCTGAACTGCTCTGTTAGGAGTGTGAGTGCTTTTATTGTGGCATAAATACAAGACAGTTGCATAGCACATTACGGGAGGCTTTGGAATGTAGACAATTGAAATAACTAGTTCAAAGTGCCAGAGAGTAGCATTTATTGATCATGGAATGCTAATAATCAAAGAAGCAAAAAGTAGAAGTGACTAAGATGGAAATGGTGCAAATACAAATGTGGAAGTTGAGGAAGAACTGTGTTCGCCATAACATAAAGTTTAGATTATTATTTTAGGACTAACACACTTGGAGCCAGGGTGTTATAGGCAAATAATCCACACCAGATACCATCCTGAAGTGAATTATTTTCCTATATGGCATGGCTCCAAGTGTGTTATTCCTCTTAAACACAGCAATTTGCCAATTATTCCAATTTTAAATCTATTAATGAATGAAATCTTTTTAATTAATAGTTAATCATAGTATATTATATAGTATAGTAATTATAGTATATATACATTTAATGTTACAGAATGTCCACAAAACAAGTTCCTGTCATCACTTAAGTTATAGTAGCTATAAACAGTCATTCCATAACTAGCCTTCCTTTTTTCTTTCTCTTGAGTTTAGTCAGAAAAAAGTTCATGGTGTAAGAACCACTTCTGGGAACCCTTGTTTAAGTGCATTGTACATAAATAAGTATTTGTTCAAAGATCCTGAGTTGAAACAATGAAAAGATGCTATACAGGCAATCAGGGGCTGTTAAAACAACATGCTGGTTAAGCTTTAATGCGGGCAGGTATCTTACAATGTTACTGAGAAAGTGGAAAGTGCAAACTCCTGTTCTGAAGACTTTCTCATGGTGGAAAACTTACTGACATTTACAAAGCGTGGACATCCGAGACTTCTTCCATAAATGTTCTCTTAACAGAAAGCTTCACCACATCAATGATTATTTTTCTTTCAAATTATTTTTTTTTGTTATTAGTCTTAAATTATGTGCAGCATCCACCATACAAGTTCCTGTGATACTAGCTGCTAATACGATATAATGTAATAATGTGTTACTATACTATCACGTTACTGTAGCATAGTATAATTTCTATAGTACTATAGAAAAAGAATATGAATACAAATAATAAAAGAACAATACGCAAAAGATTCATTAGATTCTGATAATAATTAATGATTATGATTGTTGATGATCATATTGATCTGGAAGTTTTTGTTTTTTGTGATTATCATATTAAAGTAGAAAAACAGGTTGCCAATGTTATTAAGCTGTAGTAATCATCATCATTATAATAATTATTATAATAATATGATGATGAAAAAGAAAATCAATAAGAAATACTGAGACCCATGCTTCATTTGGGAATTTCCTCTTTGCGATGCTTCACTTCACCAGTGAGTGACTGGATGAGGTGTTAAACACTGTTCGGAACTTCCTCTCCTTCACAAGACATTATATTGCTGATACCTCATACCTGTACCTGCTGCTTAAAAGTTTTAGTCATCTTTGTATTTTCTACTACTCTTCATTTGTATCTGGTCTTTCCCAAAAGAGAATGAATCTCTCTCTTTCATATGAATTTGTTGTGTGACTGCATTGATAAATTGCATAAACATTTTAATCATTCCAGTAGTTCATTTCTCCTTTTTTTAGTGTTAGATCTGCACTTGCACCCACGAAAGGCCACAGTGCACATTTTAGTGTAACCCAACTGACCAAAAAGCTTAATGATCAGCAAATATGTTACCACGTTTGTTCACACTGCCCCTGGAAACCATATGCTTTTATTCTGCATTATTCTCACACGCTAACTCCACTTCCTTGAGAACCAAAATCGTATATTTAACTTTTAACATTGTCTTGTTGTTGTTTCAAGCTTGCTATTTATTCTGTGGATGCTGAATTCCCCATCTGCTGAAAACAATAGCTTTATCACCTTCTTCTTACTCTCAGTTCTCTAGAACTGCTCCTGTGCTATGTGATGTGATGTCTCATTTGAGTGTCAGTTGCTGTCAGCAATTTTTTTCTTAAGCAGGAAGTCCTTAATTTGGCAACGTGATATGAAAATGTCACTTATCTGTACATTTTCATATCCTCTCTGACATGTGTCACATGAACTGTGGTTGAATTCTGTGGTAATTCTGTTGGTGTAAGTGCATTTAGAGTCTGAACATTCTGAACTTATAGGAACTGTCTGAACTTTCTCATGGTTCAAAATAATGGTTCCTGTTTTGCTTCACTGTCCTGAAAGCACTAATTGAATTCACTGCCACTTCATGAAAACATCCCCAAAAAAGAAAATGCCTAGAAAGATACCAGCCAAAACTCCCAAACATCTTTACCTGTCTAATATAATGCACTAAAATACACCTTGTTTTAATTTGTTAGCATTTCTATAGTAACGACTTTCACAGGGACTTGAAGTGGCACTCTACATAATCTAAGACTAATAATAAACATTTTTAATGTGCTGTTATTTAACAAAGCAAATGTATAATTATTGATCTGGTGAAGCTTTAGATAAGAAGACAATTTATCATTTGTGGAATGAGTCTCCAGTGTCAGCACTTTGTAATGATCCACCACAGGAAAGTCGTCAGGGCAGAGGACATTGTGCTTTCTGGTTTCTCGATAACATGACAAGCTGAATTTTTAACTGAATATGATATAAAAAGTATGATCTGTCATTTTTTTAATAAATAGAAATCGGAATGGTTAGCAAATTGCTGTGGTATAAGAGGAATAAAACACATTCTTAGTGTTAAACTTTTTTTTCAGTTTTGGTTTTATGCTCCACTTTGCTTTGTTGTGCAGATTTTTGTTCACAGTCAAGGCTAAGTTCAGTCATGTGGTATTTAGTGACTATGTACAAATGGCCCTTTTATACCAAAAACTTGCCAATGTTGGTTCCTGGAGCTTGTGATTAATCTGGAACCATTCTACATGTTTCTGTCATAATCAAGCCAGTTCTTCTTCATCAGAGTCGGTTTGGTTCCAGCACACAAATGCTGCTGGTCTGAACAAGTAATGACTTGAAAGTTCGTGACCCAGTAAGAATTACTTTTGGGAAAAAAAAAAAAACAAGATTCATATCTCAAAGGTGATTCAATAGCCTGAAGTAGAAAGAAGTAGAAACTATTTGCACAGAGATGACTGGTTGTTGTATCCATGCAAATTGGTAGTCTATAGTGAGATTTATATATATATATATATATATATATATATATATATATATATATATATATACACACACACACAGGGTGTCACAAAAGTCTCCATACATAGGTGACTATGTATGCCAGCACCACGTCGGTTGTGCCTTCGTCAGTGGATGTTCGTGGATGTCAGCTTCTCGGTTGGTCCACAGCACTTCCAGTTTTTTTTAATTTGTTAAGTTTGGCAACAGTGTTGTGTTGTGCTTGCTATGTTTCCTTTTAAAGTCCACTGCGACCTTGCGACAGCTTACTGACCCAGTCATGAGAATGATTTTGATATGTTCTTCCACATCACTTTCCCACCTTCTTCCACATCATCCACATCACTTTCTCACTGGTAATAAATGACTTAAAGTGTTAACATGTTTTGTTTTTTTTATTTTTTTTTTTTTAATTAACTTTTGTGGAACCAGGAACAATAGCACAACCAACAATTTTAAGTAAAAACACACAAAGTTGAGACTGATTACTTTCTAGCCCAGACAGTATAGTCACATTATCATTAGAAGTCATGTCAAGTAAACACACTTGTCAATCAGGGTCTAGGACCTCCTAGATTTTTTGGAGATTAGAGCTGATTTATTTAATCCTGCTTCAATGACACATCTATAACACGTCATGAGCAATGATTGAATTATAATATTGGGTGTAAAAAACATGAACATGTTGGATTACTTACCCAAACACTGATTTTTCTAAATGCCACTGGCGGAGGAACTAGAAGTAAATATTGACAGAAGCATACGTTTTGTGGGGTTTGAACAAAAGAGCTGGCTAATGGACCTCTAAGCACAGCTTTTCTGTTTATCATGCTTGCTATTCGGAAAAGACACAGGATGATTACAGACTTGAAACACTTGATTTAAAAATATCAATCACGAATAGTATTGCCTTTCTTTCTTTCAGGGAGTGTATTCCGGAGTGTATATGTAATAGTTTTATGCCTAAACTGAAAGCCCATTATATAATTCTCAGCCATAATGGTTTCATATTAATATGACCTGGTTACTGATAGGTGGTAGAACTTTTTCAGACTTTCCATTCAATACTGTGATCAGCCATCACTGCAAATGATTATAAAATTGTGGACACATGGTGCAGAGTTTAAAGAGTTTTGCTGGTTCACTGAATGACCACCATTTCCAGCAATAGCAACAAAAAACAGGCAACAAAGACCTGAAACCTGTACTTATAATCCCTAGTAATAAGCAATCTCATTGAATATCAGACATTCTGAATGGGTTGAATGCAAGAGTTCAGTGTGAGGGCAGCATGTAATGGAAGTACGCTATCATTTTTGGACATTGTCCTATCTCTGCATGGGCTGTGGACACTCACAACTGACTCATACATGGTCCACAGACAGGCAGGACTCATTTCCTTCTTCACTTCATCAGTACACCTTGAATGAATAAACATATCCATAGCTTATCCGCTCTGTCACTGTGCTCCCTTTGTCCACTCTGTATCCATTTTGTTTTTCTTAATTTTAAATGGCTTTCTATCAGTGCATCTTTTGAATAGCAGTGTTACATAACTAAGGTTTATTTTCGTAAGTCCTCTGTGCCTGCATGTTAAAGATTCTACCATAGATGCTTATCATTTCCAGCTACATCATGACCCAAGACTTCTTTGTATATGTGAATAAGCGTGTGTATGTGTGTGTGTGTGTGTGTGTGTTTACATGAACAAGCAGCAGTGCAGAAGCTCAGTCTAGGAGGAAACACATGGAAAGAATGATGCATTGCAATTTTGGCTGCTAAATTTTCCAGCCATGAAATGAACAGATGTTGTGTTCTAAACAGATAAAAATACAGATATAAATAGGAGGTGTTTAATGCCTTTTTTTAAAGAAAGCTTGCCAGAAAGGTTCACAGGGCATTTGATTTAAACTGGAGGTGTGCACTGGGAGTGGGATCCTTTGGGACACAACACAAAGTACCATGATTGGGAGGTTTTTATTTTCATGCAGGCTCTAGTGAGCAGTCTAGATATGAAGCTTATGTGACTAACAAAGCTGAGGGGTTGCGTGATTCATTTAGAGTGTTCATTCATTCATCTGTAGTAACTGCCTGGACAAAGTTGTGGGTGTTTAAATTAAACCATGCCCAGCTCGGGTTTAAATACAAATACAAATGCAGATATGGATATTTGGAGCACTATACAGATATAGAGTACTGTAGAAGAGTGCTAGAATATAGAATAGTGCTTTTAGTTTTCCATCCAGTGTGTAACATTAATTTAATTTCAGGCCACTATTTTTCATGCTGATGTATCACTGCATGAATGGTGAAGAATAGAAAGGCATTGCACTTTCAACAGTTCTTCCTTGCTGAGACATGCTAATGTTTTCTAGTTTTTAGTTACTCACTATCAAGCTTCAAGGGACATCTAGCTCCGCTGTACAAACCTGCACTTGTTAATAATAAGGGGGGGTATTAGGACTGAAGCCAAACAAGTGTGGAAATCAAAGAATAAGGCTAATTCAATTAGAATTCACATCTACAAGAAGATATTAGCCAATTTATACAGTAGTTCTGGCTTCAGGAGACGCTGTAATCACAGGCATCGGCCTGTGCTGATAAATATTCCCAAATTGGTTCAGCTTATTATTTGACCCAGAGCAGTCCAACACACTAAATTGGATGCACAGAGATTGTATTTGGCTTGCTGAGGTTATTGCTAGTGGAAAATTTGCCCCGGCAGTCTGTGATCAGGAGTTGTGTTTTTTCTGAAGCGAGCTCTGCATTGTCTGATTAGTGCAGTAAATGAGCAACTCTCACTCGCTGTGATGACCTGAAGTAAGCATGCAAATTCTCAATTAGACCACAAGTAAGCTCTTACTTTCTCACACCTTATTTTCTCCACACACAACAGAGAAGGACGCAGATTTTTTTTTTCCCACAGTAATCCTAGATGAAGAATGTTTCTGTCTAGACAGTATGTCACAATCAGATGTTATGCCTCTGTTGAAGATACTCAGATAAAAATAACAAAAATAACACAAATAGAGAATGAAACCGCCTAATGTTGTAACATGTAACAAGCAAATAAGAAACATGCTGATTATATTCACTTTATTTATTTATTTATTTATTTATTTGTATAATTGATCAAAAATACTACAAATGCAATCTTTACCCTATCTCTTTTTTTATTCTTAGTTAAAAAAACTGACCATATGAAATTATTAATATCCAGGTATTTCATCTGCAATGCCAGATTCTTTATTATTGTTGTGATTACATGTATTTCATTGACATGGTTATGCATGTTTATATTAAAACCTTGGCAATGTCTCTATTTACTTTGCTGGGGTGGAGGAAAAAAATGAGGTGGTTATAGATCTTGATGTAAATATGATGTGAATTCAGAGGTAACATAATGGTAGGTTTGATTAGCTAGCTAGCTAGTAAGTAACATCAAAAAATAGCAAGGCATATATTACTGTTTTCTAAATAAATCATTCATTCATTCATTCAATCATTTAATTAGCTTCAGTAAGCACATTATTCTGGTCATGGTTCTGTTGGATATGGTGGGCATCCCAGAACACCAGACGGGAATACACTGGTTAAATTTAGATCTTGAATTACTGTCTATGTAGAATTTCACATCTTCTCTCCATATCTATATATTCTCCAGTTTCCTCCGGCTTCCCAAAAACATGCCAGTAGGTGAATTGGAATGTGTGAGTGCATGGTGCCCTGCAATGGACTAACATCCCATCCAGGCTGTAGGCCAGCCTAATACCCAGTGTTTGCTGGAATAGGCTCTGGATCCACTGTGATCCTGACTTGGATAAAACAGTTACTGATGAGAAATAAATTAACGTAATTACTTTAATATGTCAGTGTTATATAGTTATGCTACAATGAGTTACTCGTGGTGAGATCAGCATCCTGTTGTACAGACAGACTTGTACACACAAATTCCCACGATTCAATTCAGTTTTATTTATATAGCGCTTTTAACAATGGACATTGTCACAAAGCAGCTTTACAGAAATCTAGATATGGATTTAGATTTAGGTGCCTAATGAGCAAGCCAGAGAAGACAGTGGCAAGGAAGAAACCTTGAGAGGAACCAGACTCAAAAGGGAACTCCTCCTCTTTGGGGTGACCCCAGATAGTGTGATTATGAGTTATTATTTGCACACATACACACACCCATGCCATTTCCCATAAGCCCCGAGTTCACTCCAGTACATCCGGCTGCTACAGTAACACCAGCAGTAACACATGCATGTGGCAGGTGCAGTATGTCTCCGGCATCATTTCCTTACATACCGTAGGGTTGTGTTGTGCTACTTAACAAAGCCAACTGACACAGAAATCCACTGTTATCTGTTAGCACCAGGAAGCGGAGTTCGACACAATGGGCATCAGGAACAATAACCAGAGCGAAGGAAGTAGTTAAAATTTGGGAACTGTGCGGGTGAGCACGGGGAAGGAAGGACCATTCTAAAATAAGTAGCAATCTGATGGTGTGCCTCTGCCGTATTTTTGAACATTTCCATGGTAAGATTGAGGAAGAGGTAATTTCCAGCCATATGTTTTAGCAGAACGAAAGAGTGAGAGAGAGAGCGAGAGAGAGACTGAAAGGAGCCAAGCCAATTGTAATAGCACCCAGGAAATGGAAGCTCATTCTGGGCAGCTATGAGCCTCATACACATCTGTGTGGTATATTAGGAAGACCAGGTGGCACAAGGAAGTAGAACTGTGAGAGGTGTGCATGTGTGGGGGTGTTGTTTGTGTGTGTGGGGGGGTGTTATTCAGGTAAGTGAAACTGTCACGAGTTTAATGTCATAAACACTTTTTGAAAAATGGGCTGTTTGTCTTCACAATAGTGACAGTTTTAGTCATCAAGCTCTCGTTAATGAATCACTAACGGAATCATTTGGTTCCATATGAATCACAGATCAAGATTTCTAAAAGCCCTGTTTTGTTTTGGTAAGATTCCACATAGGAGCTTATATTTAACAGCTTATAATAATTAGCCTTTTTCATGTAGTCAAAACTTGTCGACTGACTTTCTGAGTAGGAGTAAAAAACAAACAAAAAAACAGTGGGCTGTCACGGTTCAATATCACTAACCTTATCTCTTATGCAAATCGGATCGGCTAGTGTTTATGTGCACTTGAGCATGCCTGCGGGTGATGAATGATTTTTTTTTTTTTTTTTTTAAGATGTGGTTTAAGTCATGTTAACACCCTGATATAAACAGTAGAGGGTTCAAAATATTCAGAGCTCATGCTGTTTTATGCCACACCACATCTTTCCATTGGCCTGGAAATGTGGGTTCACGTCACCTCCATATACATCTACATGCCTGATTGGCCAAAAACAGACAACACACACATTCACACACATTCCCAATCCTTGCTGAGGGTTGCGAGAATCACAGATCCGCGTGTCACACAGAGCCAGCATGCACCATGCCAGTGAACGTCACGTCTCCTAAGTTTCCCATGGAATCTGCTTCCAAAAGGTCTCACTGACTGGGAATTGAAGTGATCTCATACAGAGCAAGTCTTGTTTATCAACTCAGAGCTGCTATTTGCTTATGAACCAGAAATCACTTTGTATACAAAAAAAAAAAAAGACATTATGACATGTTCCAGATTGTCAAGATTTAATGTGAAACCTGAAATTTGTATTTTTCTTTGCAGATAAGGATGATGTTGCGGTTACTCCTTCTGGCTTTGCTTCTCACGGTCAAGGGTAGGTTCAGTCTGCCTCTACTAAAATGCTGTGATGTTCTAATAAATTAGTGTATAACTACACGGGAATTACATTTTTTTTTAAGTATGCACTTAGATTTAACATAGCACCCATGAGGCAGTTTGCTTAAGGGCCCAGCATTAGACATGTGGCAGTCCTAGACCGCCCTACACTCAAAAATATTCTTCTGTAATTTTAACCCTTTAACATCCCAGAATGTTGTCCAATTATTCATCTTAAAGCAAATTATTATCATCTTATCATATCATCTTATTAAGCATATTATTCAAAACATACTATGAGTTATTTAGTAACTACAGTGCAACTAATTGGAAAGGTGTGCAGTTATGAGAGTAAAGAGTTTAAGTCTGGACCTGGTGATGAAGTTGATCCTGGAGGTTTAAAGGGTATCAAATCTATAATTCACATGGAAATGTGGATAAAGTGGACCTTTAAAAATGAATTAAGGTATGCAATGTTACATATAGCAATGTTACATATAAGCTCAGTTTGGTTCAGCAGTTTGAACCTAATATACAATCACAGTCTAATATACAAGTTCGTTACCAAATCACAGTCTAATATGCAAATGTGTTAATATGCTGTGTAACAAGAACAGAACCGCAATACTGATGCGATATTTCTTTATATGTTTGGCTAAGTCTGAGAATATGACAATACAAATAGAGAACCTTACACTAAAATCCTACAAGCTAGTTTACTACCAGTAAGCTAGCCAACTAGCTAGTTTAAATAGAGTACAGTACAATTGTACAGTGGTAGCTAGCAATGTCAATAAATGCAAGATAATAACAGAACAGAATCCTTTTCTGAGACATCTACAGTTGCTCGATGGTGATGGACAAAAGTCTCCATGTCATTCTCAGAGTCAGTCTGTTCAACATATAGGGTCTCATTTCCCCAATGCGCCTTCTTTCCTTAGCTAATAGTATAGCATAACCAGAGTAGTGTGGGGAAATCCTGCATTCACATACTTTGTGAGTTACTGTAATTACCATCTTCTGTTGGGAGTCGGAATTTCTGGATGTTTCTGAGGGTCTCAGTTTCAACCAAACCTTTTGTTTGTAAGGCAACTTACCTGAAAATGGGGTGCTTAGTTTTTATTTCAGGTTATACTGAATTAGAACTGATAAACTGTAAAATCTGCTTCAGTTTTGTTACAGATTAAGAAGAGATGTGTTAATGTTTAACATAAGGTCCTATATTTTTTTATGTTAATATTAGATAGAAATGACAATCACCATTTTACCTAGTAAATGAAGTGAATATGCGTGAAAGCTATTAAATCAAAATAATGGGACGTTTTTCCCATATGCATGTACATGCACCATTAGGGATGGGGCTGGGACAGCAGGTGGACATGGGGTTGCTTCCAATTTGCATATTCATGTATATTCATAAATCCTGCATTTTTAATGATGGTAAGAACTGAGATGTTAAACAAAAAGTCTGCTTTATTCTTTTTCTTCCTTCATGTCCACAGCTGATAAGTTAGACAGTGATGGTTCAGGAGATGGATTCCAAGATGGTAAGTTCATTTTTAAAATCCTCTTGATTGACAAACTGGTTGACTTAGTCTTTTCATGCATGAGCTAAATTTGTTTACAAATTAAAAAGTGAGTTAATTTTTGTTAGAAAGTTAATCATTTAATGCTACCACCACGCTACGTGGATAGAAACATCTGCATGCCTCAAACAAACATGCATGCCTTAAACAGCAACTTTCCAGCGTTGTTTTTTTCTAATCACATCTTCTCTCACTCTTTTTCCATCCACAGATGATGAGGAACAAGGTGATGAACAAGAAAGTAAGCATTCTTTAGTGCCAGCAACAGATGAAGCATGAAGGCAGGTCATTACTGTAAGGTCAGCCATCATGTTAATTCTTGAAAGTAATCAGTTAGCCGCTCCCCAATGAACCCGGCTCTCTGAATGCTGCCGTCTCTCTGCTTAACACGCGCTGTCACTCTTCATCAACCCGATGATTGCCTTGGGATAGAATCACTGAGCTGTTAAAGCAAGAACTGCTCACCTCTGGCTAAACTTGCAGAATTAGCATGAACTGAATAAGGAAATGGGAATTTCAGTCCTGAGAAAACACTTGAAAAAAAAATTCCATGAACTATGAGTGTGTTTAAAGCACTATAACGCATCCATAAGGCATTATACACATTGATCATGTTTTTGTATACACGTTTGAGTGTGCATGTACAATATGCATGCACAATATGTTAGCTTGTACAGTAGGTTAAAAGTCATTTATACTACAGTGCTATTGAATTCAGTAAAACTTCATGAAGAAGGTAGACATTTAGTTTGCCGTAAACACATCCTTGTACATATCATAGAAACATTCACCAGCAGAGATAGAGTGAGACTCTGGAAAGATTTGTGCTAGATGCCTTGGATTGGTTTAAACAGGGATTACAAAATTCACAAAATTTAATTAACAGAAACACTTAGGGGGTCTGAGATAAATAATGGAGGATAAATAAACGCTCAACAGGATCTAGAATCACATACGGTATGGAAATACAATATATGAATCTTCTATATGAGACTTTTTTTCTGTTATCACATATTTTAGGAGCTATAGACATGTAAAGTGCTGATAGTGATGTGTATTTCACAATTCTTTAAACATTTATGTGTTTGTGAGTGTGTATGATTGTATTTTCTCTTCATTAGTACAATTTGGACAACATGCTTCAGTCAAAAATGACCGAGAAGACGTAGACAATGAAGGTAAAAAAAAAAAGACTGACTATATTATGTTTGTTTTTTTTGGGTTTTTTTTTTTCTATGGTCTATTGACTCTAGTAGTAGATATCAGATGCTTTTAATGTTCATATGTGCTTGTTTGTGTTATAGAGGGAAACATCACATTCATTATCATAGCAGCAGTGAGTGTGGTCGCCCTGACCATTGTGGCTGTAATAGGTAAGAGGCACAGAGAGCCAGATCATCATTGATCAGACAATCATTGATAATGAGCACATGTAGTTATTTCTAATGTGTTTGTGGTCGGCCTGTGGTCAGTATACCCAGTGTACTGTAAATGCTAAAAATAGCAATGTGAATAGGTCTGAAAGTCAGTGTGAACTATCAAGAACTCTGTTTTTTCATTTCATCAATAATGAAAAAGGATGTCATAGATTTTGACACATTATATTTCTTTAAAAAGATTAGTTCAAAATAGGATTACTTTTGCATAAGTCCTTTATGGCAATGCACATACACCTACAAAAATATTTATTTAAAAAATCCAGTAGGCATCTGCTATCCTGAGGGCTGCTTTTGTCAATTTTGATGTCAAGACAACATAGCACCCATGTCAGTTGACATAGATTTTTGTTGACATAAGGTTGTGTTCTAACACTTTCCGGGTTGATTTACATTAGAACATCATGATAACTGACTGTGTAGCTCAATAAATATATAACTGCTGATATGACATCAACTTAACACCCACTCTGTTTTATGGCTAGAGAAAATATCAACAATTATGCAAGCATTATGGTGTCATAGCATTACTGTGGGATATTATTAAAATCATATAAACATTGCAGTTGAAATCACTTTAAGCACCAGAGAAATTATATAGCTATGTCATGACAGAAACCATTAAGACAACTGATGCCTTTTGGATAAAGCTTTTATAGATGTTCTTGTATGTTTATATCAGTTGTCATTACAAACAGGAAGAGAATCTCTAAATGCACTTTTTTCTTCATGTTTTTGGGGTAATCAGTATTTAAAGTGCTAGAATTCTGTAGTTTTTAGAACTATATATAGTAGATATAGTATATATTTATATATATATATATATATATATATATATATATATATATATATATATATATATATATATATATATATATATATATAGTAAATGACAAATTTTGCAAAATTTGACCACTTGATTGGTTTCCCAGGCTGTATTTGAAATATTTTTAAATGAAAATATCACTTGACTTTACATGTTGTTTTATGTTAATTTTTTATAAAGAATAAATGATGATATTCAAATAATGGCATACTTAGTAGTGGACTACAGCAATTTACTACAGCAGTTTACAGCCTACTTTAGGGAATGATGTTACTGGCAGGATGTAAGATACAGAATGTTTGAAACCATACTTTTATATATAACACAATGCCACTATCTATTTGTTTAGTGCTCCAAATATCTGTATGTGTATCTGTATTTGAAACCTGAAGTGGCAGTGGCATAAACTTCTTTTTTTTTAAATAAAATATGAACCCTACCATTATGCCCCCAGACACGCTGAAAAACACTAAAACAAAACGAAACAAAACAAAAAAACTCAATGGTACAAATATCAGCAGTGTCAGCAATGTTGTGTGAATTCTGGCTTTGACAGTTCCTCAACCTCAGCTACATCACTCGAGTTCATAATTAATCTGAGAGATATGTTTTTCTTTTCTCTTTTTTTTTTTTTTTTTTTTTTTTTTTACTCTTATGCAGTTATTAATGTTGGTCTAAATAATTTCGAAAGAATTTAATTGGTTCTACTTCCCAAAATGTACACAAGCTTCAAAACAATATTCACATATATTTGTTTATAACTTTAACTCATTCTTGGCAAAGAATTTGTATCAAAACTTTATAATTCCAGTGTCTCAA
Source organism: Pangasianodon hypophthalmus (assembly GCF_027358585.1). Taxonomy (NCBI): domain Eukaryota; kingdom Metazoa; phylum Chordata; class Actinopteri; order Siluriformes; family Pangasiidae; genus Pangasianodon; species Pangasianodon hypophthalmus. Next base: position 19,446,572 of record NC_069723.1, on the reverse strand, counting down.
CAGAAGATTGCTGACAGAAAACCATGCATCTGACAGATTACTTCTTAAATGTGCAATCATGACCTTGTGGAGAAGTTTAATTGCTATTCTTTTCCACCCACAGCCGTAGTTCTCTTCAGACGTCATTTGAAGAGACGGGAACAAGGGTGAGAACCACTTATTTATACATACATATACATACAGTCCACTGAAGGTACTGTGGACAAATCCTGTCACTGATGAAGGGTAGAGGATGATTAGCATGCACTGTGCTAGACAAGCTATAGTGTCAGCTATGCTAAAAAAAGTAGATCTGCCTGATAACCCGAAGCCCATACATGCATTTATTATTGCAAAGGCATAGCAGGAGCTCCTGACATGGAACAACATCTATAGTAAATGTGTTTAGGGCTCAGTTCAAAGTCTATCAACATTAAACGTGTGTATGATGTATTGCCAGTCAGCTGAACTGAACAAGAAAGCTCTGCTAAAAGACCATTCTCTGTTTTTGTGTTAATTACCAAACGTCATCCCTGCCCTTATTATAAACAATAAGCATTTGGCAACATTTCACTGTAAAATAAGACACCCGTTTGTGAAGTTGGCACATTTTAGCGCTAAACCCTTTTTATTGTTCTCACCTGAAACACTGTCTCATTGAGCTGTGCCCCTGAGCGTCAGAGTGCACTAGCACACGTATAAGGTGACACATCGCTGGCCCGGTTTTGTGAGAACAGGGCAGGAGCGGACGAACAGGAACAGGACAAGACCTGCAGGGCTGCGAGAACGTGCCTCCCTGTGCAACATGCTAAAATGTACAAAGAAAACAGCGGGACACACTGAGCTGAAAATCAGCCGTGTAAATCATATCTGACAGATAGGTAAAGAGTTGGGACTGCCCGAACCAGTTAGCCTGGGACTGAAAGAAGAACAGTGCTGCGGAAAAATATGAAATGAGGGTGGAAGAAATGCGTTCAGTTTGTTATTTAGATTTATTCTGTGAGTGCGGCAGTAAAATGATCATTTAGTCAGACATTCAATATGAGCAATGTTCCTCTTAATGCCCTTGTAGTCCATCAACCAAGACATGTTTGGTATCTGAAATTTGCTCCTTTACTTATAACTATAACTTATAAATGTGCAAACTGCAGATCTAAATCATCACACACTCACCGCAAGATATTCACTTTTGCATCCAGTTTATCCAGTTTACTATGTTGGTACACAAAACAAAAACTAACTAACTAACTAACTAAAATTTAATGACCTGTTCCATGACTTGCTTCTCACACAAAAAAAAAAAAATAAATAAATAAATGATAAATCTTTTCATGACATGTTCTCTGCCTGTCTGCAACAACAGATAATGCAATAAAATAGTGCATGAAGTAAAATAGTGCATCAAGTGCTATTTTATAGGCTAATGGAGATGAAGTGCGTATTAATAAATTGAGAAAACTGCGTTTCTTTTGTACATTTCCTTTAGCATAAAATTGTCTCTTACTTTTATGCTACACTATATAACAATTAACACCAACAAGAAAAAAAAACATTCTGAGTTATCAGTCTGCATTTTCTATACTTTCTTTTTCCAGGCATTATGGTAAATATTACATTGTAATATTAAAACTAGTAGCCATGTTAGATATCACGATTTAGCCCTAGCACATATACATATGTCTAAATCACACTGTCGTCCTTATTTATTAGTAACATTAGCCGTAGTAGCTGAAGTACAAAATTTGAATGAGTAAGAGCAAGGTGGTTGGATTTAGTTTGATCTCATACAAATAAAGTCAAAGAAAAGCTGTGAATACTTACCTCACCCCTAACCATTGACTACATTTAGGTACAAACAAGTAAATGCTAACCTGCAGTCACTTTATTCCCCCACATTCATATAGCAAATTTGGATTAAACATTGCATAATTCATAGTTATTCTTACTTTTAGAACTTTTTTAGGTTTTAGTTGATTGTGAAACTTCTTACTTTTTAGATACGTCTTATATTGGCATTATGTCGTTGTCTGGCTGAATGTCTTTGCCACAAGCTCCTGTATTGCACAATAATCAGTTTCACTTTGTCAGCTGTTAGCTGTGCTATATGACCTCAGCAAATTTCCTAGCTTTATATATACACACATTTTAATTATAAAGCTGTCATTCTTTAGCTTTATATTTCTTTGTTGTTTTTTCTTCTCACTTTGCTCTTTTATCGAGGCTAAATTCTTTTGCAGGATTATAGATTACCTCTAGGGAATATCGTTTGCTGAGCTTGGGCTTTTTTTCTCTCACGTTGTTGAGAGATAAGGAGGCTGAAAAGTGGCTTAATCTCACAGCAACCCGAGGCTCTGTGGATCAACACTGAGCCTGCCAGGACATGGCCATGTTTCCAAGCACACTAAGCTAATAGAGACACTAGAAAAGACAAATTAAAGCAGAAAATAAGTACATAACCGTAAAATGCTTTACATGTACTATGGACAAGATGAGGACACAATGTACCACCAAATGAACACATGACCTACACCTGCTGAGGTGGAATTGGTCAGGGGTAAAATAAGCACATGGTGTGAGGGAAAACATGGTGTACTGGGGTTGTTTGAACAGCCTGAATCTGCCACCGGCTTCACAAAAAGGACTATTCAGTCTCATATTTTAGGAGCATTGGTTAAATACGTTTCTCTATTCAAATGTCAAAAATGGAGCCACCAGCATTAATAATGCTCTATGTGTAACCCAAGCCACATAATACTAGTGCAAGCTAATTCACACAATGTGGTCAAAGGGTATATATATGTTAATGTGTCTGTGCAGAGTGTTTTTTTTTTTTTTTTCTGAGCTAACACACACAGATGGCAGGGATTTACTATTATGTATGTTAAGTACAGGTAAAAGACATTTCAAAAAAACATAAAAAAGTGTCTTTTAAGATAGAAAAAAATAACTAGTCTCATGGATGTTTCACAACATTTATTGTAACTATAAATGGATAAAAAATAACAACGTGTCATCCCATAATAAATTAAAACATTGTAATTGTTGCCAAATTGTTCAGGTCAAGTTGATATTGGATAATATTCAACTTGAAAGTGGTAGCAGTAACTCTGCTTCACATCAAGCCACACCATCATTGATTATTTTCCTAGAACTTTTTTTTCCTACAATTTATTAATTTTATTCCTTATTGTTTCATGCTCATGGCTGAGCTGGGGTTAATGAGAATTGAAAGAACTGGATGGTGAGGAAGGGACTATGGACAGGCCAAGAATATTTTGGTTTTGTTGAAGTACCAGTTGTAGCTTTATTTTTTTTTCTCTCTTCATTGGAGTGCTTAATCACCTGAGCTCCCAGTGGCTGGTGCTCTTTAGCACAAAAAAACCCACCAAAATACCAAGTCAGATGTTATGAAGTGCCCAAATGGGCACTGTTTCTACCAAGGTTACTGGAAATGCTGTGTATCTGTTGGGGTATCTAAGCCAGACTCACTTTGATGAAGATCTCCATGACACAATGTTAGGTGTTCAGGATTTGTTTCAGGCTCAGGTGTCTGACAGAAACTGTTTTCTTTCTCTGTCTCCCTTTAGTGTGTACAGTGTACCAGTGGAGCAGGGCCAGAAAGGTGTCTAAACTTGCAGTTCTTCACTTTTGCTTCTGGGATCTCATCAGGGACACGTTGACACAAAAAGAGCTCCATAAAAAACACACTGTCATCTCTAGCCATCTCCTCTGTCCCACTTGCCCACTAATGCCTGCTGAAAAACCCCTTCATTACTCGGCCTGCCATTATCCCAAAGCAGGCCTTTTTTTTTTCTTACTGTCATCACATTTTACTTGTTTTCAGATGAATTGATCTTAAATGAATGCATTCTTTTGTTGTAATGCCATGGACCAAAGAATGATTTCTGCACCATTGATACCATTTGTTTCTAATAGGGACAAGGAGTGTTTTTTTTTGTTTGTTTAAAACCCACAAACGTCTCTTATGTGCTATTTGCTGCAGTGCACCCCTCGTGATTCTTTATCTGGTCCAAATCAGATGCACTTTAAACACCTGTGGTTAGTCAGAGCAATCAGATAAACTTCCTGCAAATTTTTCCATTTATGGCAAGGCAGTTTTCTGCATACTTTCCAACTGCCATCATGTAGAATCTCAGGCATTCAAGGGTGATGGAAAAAAACAGAAACTTTGTTTCATGTGTAGGGCTGGCCTGGCTTTAGTAAAAATGTAACCAGATGGTGACTGAGAAACTATGGATAGACCCATGGCATTTTAATTTCATACAAGAACTAGTTGTGTCTCTTTTATTTTTGCTCTAACTTCACTGGAGTGCTAATCACCTCAAGTTTAAGTGGCTGGCCCTCTGAAATCCCAAGATTTGGTGAGGCCAAGTTCACACTATTTCCATCCAGGTCACTATTGTGGCAGGGAAACTCTTACAGGAATAGCATTTACATATGTGTTAAAGTGACTAAGCCAAATTGCCTGCGTGGGGATGAAAAGGAGGTGTGAAACACACCTACACAGGTTTTGCGCATTCATTCTTGCTTCTACTCGATTTTCTCGCTTCAGGTTTTTCTTTCAAATAAAGTGGTGCTCTAATTGCATAGGCCTCTAGGTGTTTGAGCTTGATAGTTAAGTGTGTGTGTGTGTGTGTGTGTGTGTGTGTGTGTGTGTTGAGCAGCACTTGTCTAAAAGTTAATCAATGTAGACTACAGTATAACAATCCTGTAAAGTCGCTCACTGAACGAGTTCTTGCACTGATGCCATTTTAGACAACAAAAACATTTCAAACAAATGTAGCAATCTTTAATTTAATTGGATTTGAAAACACACAAATTCGTCTTTCTAGGAAAAGTTGTAGTGATTATTGCTATTCTTCTTATGTTTTTTTTAGTACAAAGCCTTGGCTAAAATCCATTTTTCCGTTAAGTTTTTTTTTTTCTATCTGCTTTGCATCGAGTATTGATTTTACACATTTCTTTAGAGTGCCTGTTCTTTGTCCTGTCTGAAACTGCTTTCTTAAAAGAAGAGAAACGAACATGAACTTAGCCATTTTATAACATTCATTACTGGCTTGTAATGAGGCAATTTATTACAGCACTTATGGATACAATAAGAAAAAATGTGTTGAATAGAATGTAGGGTTTAAATAAAGCCTAAAAAAATCAAAACAAGGCATATGTTCAAAATAACATGAATATTAACCGTAAATCATGATATTTAAAAAAAAAAAAAAAAAAAACTTTCATTACAGAATTATTTGAACTCATCCCGCCTTCAGGCACATCTCACTGACATTTATGGAGGTTTGAGAAGTAGCATGTTTGATCATTTGTCAGTTATCATGCTCCACTTCCATTTCCACAGCTTATTAGCATTCATGATTTTAATGCTTTTTCTTCAAGGCATGCTGTTGAGAAGCTGTGCTATAACTGCTTTGTTAATGTATCCTGTTTAGGATTGGTTATGTCTTTAGATATTTTTTATAAAAAAAAATGTTTATACTGCATTGTCTGTCAGCAACAGAAAAATACAAACTGTCACACTTATTGAAGTTTTTTTTAGTTTAGTTTTGTTTTGTTTGTTTTTTATTTCCTGTCTGCAATCACACACACATTATATATATATATATATATATATATATATATATATATATATATATATATATATATAGATATATATAAAACATGATAATTCTCACTCAAGGACTTTGAAATGATGCAATGGCTTTGAACTTTCTATGGAAGATAAATGTTTATGAGATTTATAATTCTTATTTTCATGTACTATCAAAATATCAAAATAAAATATATATTTTTCTTTCTCTTCAAACATCATTTAGCCCTTATTTTTTTCCTTTCTGAAGTGATAAAGGCAAGGAACAGATCTCAATCACAAAGAAATGCTTAAATGCAGGTGTGATTTCAAACCTCCAAACAAGCCAGCTTGTGTGTTTTGGACATGTTTGTACCATTTCAACATGTTTTCTCTTTTAGTCATGGAAATATTCCAGTACTAAGATTACCACGATGATAGCTGTTGTCTGCCGTCAGCATGTTCCTGTTTTCCATTGTTTACAGTCATCCTTTGTGCCCTAGTGAAGTTTCGTAACCTGTAAAGTGAGTCTTTTATTTTCCAGTGAGCTCTGACTAAAAGCACAGAAGCAGTGAGCAAGTATTGACAAGTCCTTAATAGGCTTGGGAGACCAGTCATGTGATTCAAGACACACCGAGAACAAATAATTACCTCATCCATATAAAATAGCTTTATTTCCTTCTTTGACACCGCAAACTTATTGGGTTTGTGCCAAAACTAATTTTAGGCCTCTTGAGGGCACTTTTGAGCTACAAAAGCCTTTTTTCCTCCGTTACTAAGGGTGATAAACTCAGTGTGTTATAGAAGGAAACAGAGACATGAAGCAGTGTAAAAAGTGTGACAGTACAGAGAGCAGACAGAGTCAGACATTCAGTGATGTGTATGTGTCAGAGATGTGTTAGTCAGAGGTGTGTGTGGTTTGTCTGGAAGGGAGTGGATGCCCTTTGGTGCAGCGTGACAGCACATGCCCCATTCCCCTCCAATACTTTTGTTATAAACCAGGAGGTCAGGTTTACATTGTGCAAATATACACATGCACAGGTACACAAAGCATACCACAAACACTGGGGATAGGCAGAAAATCTCTCCTTCATGTCTTATTTATAATTATCATGTATAAATTACACACATGTGCACATACACACACACGAACTCTCACACACACAGCATGCAGTGAGAACAGGGCTGACTGGATGGCTGTCCCAGGCTGCTGCTCACCAGTTGGAACTTTTCGGTCTGAGTTACATTCTGGTCACCTCATATGATCTGGAAACAGGAAAACACATCACACACATTACATCTGTGAATACACAGTATTAGCTGAATGTTAAGTTGTTGTTGTTCTTCTTTCGGCTGCTCCCATTAGGGGTCGCCACAACGGATCATTGGTCAACATATTTGATTTTGCACATTTTTTATGCCGGATGCCCTTCCTGACACAAGCCTCCCCAATTTTATCCGGGCTTGGGCCTGGCACTAAGAGCTTACTGTTACACACACTGTTCCCTGGCCGGGAATCGAATCAGGGCCGCAGCAGTGAGAGTGCTGTGGCCTAACCACTAGTCCTCCAGGGACCATATTAGATGAATGTTAATGTTTACACAGCTGAATGCGTAAATGTTTACACAGTATTTGTTCATTTTTAAACCTGTTGTGATTTTGTATATACATATTTTTTTAACACACAGTGTTGATTTACGGTACGTTTGATTTACATTAGTGAAGAATCTGAAATCTGGTTTGAAAATTATTTTATTTGTGTTGCAGCCTAGGAAAACCATTTTCACAAATTCAAATGGTTCTACTATATATAGTTCTGAAAACTACAGGCTTTCCTGAAATGAAATACACTATATGGCCAAAAGTATGTGAACACGTCAAATCACATCCATGATGGAATGTTATGATGGAACAGGTTTGGGCTCCTTAATTCCAGTGAAGAGAAATTGTAAAACTACAACATACCAAGACCTTTGGAGAAGGCCTGCATATGGCTGTGATGGTCAGGTGTACACATACTTTTGGCTATATAGTGTATATGTATAGTTTCTTAAATTGACATGTCAAGGTATGTTATAGACAGAAAAGCCTGATTTTTGTCCATTTTGGCTGTTTTCCAGAATTCAGCCACAGTAACATACAACTTTCCCAAACCTTCACACATATATTACAGCAAATGCCTTATAAACATTAAATGGTAGTCAATTATTGTTTTTTTTACTTATACTATAGTACTTTTTTGTTTTCAGCTAATAAAATCAGCTAACAAATAATTGTCATACAAAAATTTTGGATACAAAATAATTAAAAAATTAATAACACCTCATGTATTATGAGCAAATAGAAGTGAACATTCACACCAGTGTTGCATTCTATCTTATGTTCACTAAAAAAAAAAAAAAAAAGTCTAGAAACTGTCTTGAAAAAAGTCTGGAATTTTCCTGACAATGAAAGAGCAAAAACCCTGAAACAGTTCTTTTTCAATAATGAACCTGTAAGTTAATTTCCATTTGTTTTTTATATATAGGAAAAAGAAGTCATGAAACAATAAATTACATATATTAAACTTAATAAAGTACACGGGCTAGAAAACAATATGCAATGTACTACTGCAAAACTATGTATAATAACTATGCATATCCTTATTTTTATTTTTTTTTGCATTAGCAGGTAAACAATAACTCATATTGGGTTTTCAAATAAGGCATGAATTAATGACATGAAGTACTGCATGCTAATCTATCAGTTCAGTTTAGTGCAAAATCTGAGCTGGTACTACCCAACAAAATGCCAGGTACTACAGTATATACTTAAGTATGTAGCGTAAGAATAGAGTACATACTAAGCAACATGAGATACAGTATATGTTACCAGTTAAGCTTGCTGATTCAGGCAGGGAAAACTCAGGGCCATGAAAGAATTCTAACATTTGTAAGGGCATCAAGCATGATAAAGTACTATAAGACATTATGTACTGTAGTATTTATTTATTTTCATTTATTCAAAACTTAATACTCCTCATCCACTAACTAGTGGAGGCAGATTTGAGAATTATGTGTTTGATAGTTAGGTGTAATTCAGTAGGTCCTCTGCAGCAAAGAAAGGACAGAGCAGCATTAACATTACAATGATAAATGCTGATTTGGTGTTTTAGCACCTTTTCAATCTTTCAAACTCTATGAAAAGGTGGTGGTACATATTATTATCTCCACCTCACACTGTTCAAATGACATAATTGCCTCCTTTTTTATGGATGGCCTTATGCTCCTGTCATGCCTGCCCATGTCAACCTGACATAATGCGAACACTGGTAAACTGTCAACTTACATCTTTAGTTACATTTAACTGCTCTGAAAAGTCATGATTTTGTGTCATAAGCATCACTAAGATGCCTACAGAGACAGTGTGTTCTCAAAGAAAGGCTTGTTCAGTGACCTTCTAAACATTTTGGCAGTCATATCCCCTGCTAAGTCACATTATAGAATTGCCATCATCCCAGTGTAATTACTGTAATTGGCACAACTCAAAAGCTAAACCTAGAGAACATTTATTTCATAAACATTTATAAACTATAATAACTAAAACTGCTGTAGATCAATAGCAAAATTCCAAAATCACAGAGTTCCTGAGGGCTTCTGGGAACTAAAAACAACATGTCCAATTGTTAGTTCATTGTCATTTGATGGAACCATCAGCCCTGTTGTACTTAATATCTACCACTGTTGTATTAATATTCTCATTCATTCATCTAGAGTGCTTAATCCTGGTAAGGGTCACCGTGGACCTGGAGCCTATCCCAGGAACAGGATCTTCTCTTAATGTATTTGTACCCATTTAGAACATTATCTATTCAATTCAAGCAATATATTGGTATTCAGTTACATGCATTATGTGGAAAATGCAGTCATAGTCTTTGTTTGCAGTACTCCCTTAAATTGTCCAGTTTTTAATTGTCCAGTAGTTGATGTTCATTTGTATTTGTTAATTATTGTTGTTGATCACTGAAGAATGCCACAGATACAAAAAGAATTTCCGAAAGGACAATAAACTAAACTAAACTTTAATCAGTTACTCTTTCTTTACTCTTGCTTTAATTAATGTAACACATCTGATTGAATTAATCAAACTACTTCAAAGGATCTGATTGTGAGAAGCAAGTGTAATGACAAGACTTGCAATAAAACTGTAACTAAATTGTACATGATTGCTGCAGATATTCTGTCAAAACCTTTTGCTTCGTGTTAACACATATATTACTGATTGTTATCTGTTGGGGGAAAAGGTATATTTTTTGCAATGCTTGTGCTGCTACCAATCTTTCAATCTGTTCTGTTCATAATTGCTGACTGAAAATGTTTTCACATGTTTTTATATTCCTCTTTCTTGTTGCTATTGTGTGTGCTCTGAGCCACAATAGCAACAAGACTATTGTGTTCTGCCAAACAGTTATGTATAGTTCATAGAAAGTACATACAGTACATGTTGATATTGAACACACAAAGCATCAAGTATTTGAAAGGCTCTTTCTGCTGCATCAATACAGAGAAAAGACTGGAGCCTAGTGGAGACTATAATCACTACAGTTATTTGACATTCAGGTTACTCTGACCCTTTACAAAAAAAAAAAAGCTGCAATAAAAAAAAAAAAAAATCCTCATGGAAACCAGCCAAATGTCATCACAAGCTCAAAACTGTCACACATTCCTATACTTGTGGGGGAATTTGGTCCCCACAAAGATAGAAAAATATAGCCCCCCCCCCCCCCCCCCCCCCCACCACACACACACACACACACACACACACACACACACAAACAAGGTGGCCACACTTACCTTCCTTTGCTCATGCGACAACGGCGGCTACATCTCATTTTGCCACCTTGGTTTACAAAAAAGAGAAAAGGAAAGAAATGGCATTTTCATATTGAAATCGTGTGAAAAGTGAAAAAGTTTCACAATTATTCATGTATTAATCAGTACCACTATGGGGCTGACCTAAAGATACCAAAAAAAAGACAACCTTGCTCTTCATGTTTCCCCCTCCCCACTTTTTCTCTTTAATTTGGTCATTTGCTAATTCTCACCCACTAGATGTCCCCTATATAACAGCTACCAGGTGGTAAGAGTGAAGACTAACACATGCTTCTTCTGACTCTCTGCATCTTCTGCACACGCTCAGAGCAAAGTGCCAACCACTCTCTTCTGCATACAGGAGCTCACAGATACCCATGATTAGCTAGTGGCACTCTGATTGACAGGAGAAACTAATACTGTCACGCACACACAGACAACACAGCCAATTTTGCATTCTTGCTTACATCCACTCACTATCTCCCAATGACAGAGAGAACAGTTTTCTGTTGTGCCTCTCAGGTGATTCCTATTCATAGGTTTTAATTTTGTGCATTTTGCATACTATGATGACAGATGTATTCATTTGTATTCATTTTGGGCCTAATCATCTTTCTATTTAGCAGTTAAAAGATTATTGATTTACAACAATAAAATAATAACAACTGAATAAAACACTTGGAGGGGTGCAGTTATAGGAAAATAATCGGCTACAGGGTGGTGTCATGCAGACCAATGCAATACAGAGTCACTGTTACCATCCAAAAGTTGATTATTTTCCAATAACATCACAAAATGTTTTATTCCTCCACAAAACAATGGACAAGGGGGGGAAACTGCTAAATGTCTCCTCACACAAAGCTTCAAAAAAAAAAAAAAAAAAAAAAACACAATGGGACTCATTTATCAAGCTGGATAGAAATGGATTTATTTAGAAAAATGTTTTTTTTTTTTTTTTTTTTTTTTTTTTTTTTTTTTTTTTACTATTGTTTACAAAAGAAATGTGTTGTTCATGAAAACCCTTGAATTTTGCTCCTGAGTGTGTGAGTTTACACATAAGAAGACTAACTAATGTAATGTTGACTTGATTAATGTTTCATATAATTTGCATATATTACTGCAGTTTTATATATGGAATATATTGTCACATTTAAATTGCTTGTTTTTATTATATCTACAGCATTTAGTAGATGGCCTTATCCAGAGCAAATTAAAGAAGTTCTTTGGAGTCTCTATTAAAAACACATGTTCATGCTAGTTCATTAGCTCAGGGAATAAGAGTACCATTGAAAACATTTTGTGAAAACTAGTTGATTTATATTATTTTAATTAATTATGACAAAATAAATGATGCTGTATGAATGGAGGAGGGGCAGATCTGTCTGTGCATAGCTGTAAGCTGTAAACAGATGCTTCCACTAATGGAAGATTTAGCACACATTTTCTATTATTAATATCATATATTATAAAATACTTTTACTGGCATACAAGTAAGTCAAAATAACTTAAATTTCTGCCTTTCAGGCTTTACCTTTTAGGTGATTCATACACATGCAAGTACAAAGAAAATCAGCCTTCCTGAAACGTTTGCAAATCTGGCAGAAAATTTTAGTTCAGTTTGGCTTATGCAAACATTTACACACAACTTCAGTAAAAGATTGATAAATGAGGCCCAAGTGTAACTGTGTAATTGGCTGATATATTGTAGTACAATACCACAATTATATCAGAAGATCGTATCAGAAGCTTTGCCATTTACTCACATGTAATCACCATGATGCCCAAAATGAAGAGTACAGCAGCTATAGTCAGTCCTGCATGCCTCAGAGAGCTATAATCTGTTGGGGGAGGGAAAAAAATGTATACATGATTAAACCAGACCTCGGGGGAAAATAAATGCATTTTTACTAAATAAGAGTTCAAAAACACTCAGTGATAGTGTTTAATCAATTCTGAATCCCAATTTGAAAAAATCTGAATTCACTGTCAGCTTCAACTAACAATATTACGTTTGAATATTGTCCAAGTCTTTCAACATGTGGAGAAATTTAGAATATGTAGCATATCTTAGCTTAAAAAGTCAACAAAATTTTAATTGAATTTAAAGTTTTAAAGGCAAAGAAAAAGACTGTCATTACCCATACAAACAGTATAGATTTCATGCTTTCATTTCTTTCTTTAGTTTCCTTAAAAGTATACAGTATGAATGAATTATCAATTTCATTATATGGTAAGTATGTATAGAGAACATTCTGTGCCAGATAGAAAAGCAATCAAGCAATAGAAAAAAAGATCAAAAGACCACTGCAATTAACGCTTTGCTTTTCAGTGTGGCATGATGTGTGTCACAAATGAAATATTAAACATGTATTGCGTTTCAATACGTTTTTCTATCTTGGACATGATTTTTCTATCTGGCAAATCTTCTCCCTTCTCCCTAAGTATATGCTATGGATAATACTAAATTAAAAATTACTATGATACTCTTACCATATTCGAAGGGCTCATTCCATTTTGCATCTGTGGAGAAAATACCAGATCAGGATTGGTACAACTTTACAGCAAATGTAACTACTGACAACGTAAAATAAACCTCACATCATTTGGGCAGTGGTGGCTCAATGGTTAAGGCTCTGGGTTACTGATCAGAAGAAAACTCCAGTGCCACCAAGCTGCCACTGCTGGGCCCTTGAACGAGGCCCTTAACCCTATCTGCTCATCGCTGACCCTGCGAACTGACCCCAGCTATATATATATATATATATATATATATATATATATATATATATATATAAGGATGTATGCATACACATGCACATGTATGCATACACAGCCATAACATTAAAACCACTGTGACAAGTGAAGTGAATAACATTAATTATCTCTTTACAATGGCACCATAGAGCAATGGAAGAAGGTGGCCTGGTCTGATGAATCATGTTTTCTTTTACATCATGTGGATGGCCGGGTGGGTGTGCGTCACATTCCTGGGGAACAGATGGCACCGGGATGCACTATGGAAAGAAGGTAAGCCAGTGGAAGCAGTGTGATGCTCTGGGCAATGTTCTGCTGGGAAACCTTGGGCATTCATGTGGATGCTACTTTGATACATACCAACTACATGAACGTCGCTGCAGACCAAGTACACCCCTTCATGGCAAAGGTATTCCCTAATGGCAGTGGCCTCTTTCAGCAGGATAATGCACCCTACTACATTGCAAAAATTGTTCAGGAATGATTTGAGAAACATGATAAAGAGTTGAAGGTGTTGACTTGACCTCCAAATTCCCCAGATGTCAATCCGATCAAGCATCTGTGGGATGTGCTGGACAACCAAGTCCAATCCATAGAGGGCCCACCTCGTAACCTACAGGACTTAAAGGATCTGCTGCTAACGTCTTGGTGCCAGATACCACAGCACACCTTCAGAGGTCTTGTAGAGTCCATGCCTCAAAGGGTCAGAGCTGTTTTGGCGACACAAGGGGGACCTACATGATATTAGGTAGGTGGTTTTAATGTTATGGCTGATCAGTACATACATACATACATATATACATACATACATATATATATATATATATATATATATATATATATATATATATATATATATATGTGTGTGTGTGTGTGTGTGTGTGTCTGCAGTGACTAACAGACGGTATGAGAGATACACACTCATCTGTCCGAGCACTGAATCCCTATTTATCTGATCCTGAAATAGCCAGGGAGTGGACGTGCTATTGCTCTAGTAGAGTGCATTGTTCCATGAACAAGGAGCCGTTAATGTACACTGTCAGCTACAGGGACATGATAAGGAGAGAAATAATAGGAGGCAAAGAGGGAAACAAAGAGAAAGAGAGAGAGTGTGAGAGAGAATGCTAAGTTTAATTCACTTTACCCCATTTAATTTCCCCAGGCTGAGTTTTTTTAGGATCTCTCCGTGTTGGAGTGAGGCTGATCGTTGTTAAATTGCTGGTCGGCGGAGCTGCAATGTTAGAGACACAAGGGAGAAAAACTACTGAATGATGAATACACAAAAATGGCAAAAATTCATTTTTTCAATTTCATTCTGCATGTACTGCAAATAATTTCCTTCCTAAAAAGAGAAGAATGTTCACAATGCATGGAGATATCCAGCTCTTATTAGACTCTTCGCCTGGGAGGTACAGTCCTCTTATCGCTCTCATATGGATCCATCCATAATTACTTCTAATTAATTTCCAGGTGCACTCATTTTCTCTCTGACGTGTCTTTCAAATTGATTTTTAATGTATTTCAATAACGTGCCTCTCTGAGGGTATGTGCTCAGTTTAATGGCATGCCATAATGCATACCAACAGAAATCCTACATATCTTTAAGCCTCTCAACATGTGACAAGGGCTGAACACTTTTCTAATTACCTGCTAATTAGTTTTTGAGTTACAAGTGCCCTTGGTATGCAGAGTGACAGTCACCCTCCTTTATTTTCCCTGAGGAACTCATAGCCTTCTCACTGAAACATTTTTATCATCAGTTGTCATTAAAAAGGACTTTCATAGGTCAGATTTATACCACTAATGCTGCTGAATTCTCGATTCTGATCTGTTGATTAAGAAGTGCCTTTATGACAAATCGCATGTTTATTTTAGCGCACTTCCAATATTCCATTCCAATATGTTATTGTTTCATATTGATGGATTCCAGAAAACTTGTAATTGTTGATATGATGAAGCTTTCAGGAGGAGACTTTCAGGTAGCATTGTTGGAAGGAGTCTTCAGTGTCAGAGCTTTGTAGCACTCGGAGCTGTAAATCTTTTGCCATGGGAAAGTCTTCAGGACAAAGGGCTCAGTAAATGACAAGCTGCATTTTTCTCTTATCAACTTCAAAAGAGAGAGAATAAAATAAAGGCTGGTGAGGGAACGGTTGTTTATAGCTGCTATGATTAAATATAAAGACTTTTAACTTTCATTAATGGATAGAATGTTGTTACTGTTGGTAAATTTCTGTGGTACAGAAAAAAATGTCAGGACATGCTGGAAATGTCAGGAAAGGTCACAGCATATCACTTCTTCACTGATTATTTTCCTAAAATAGTATTCTTCCAACTGTTTTCCTCCTTACTTAATTCAGTGGTTAAGGTTTTGTGGTAGAAACCAGAAGGTGAGTTAAAATTTCAAGAATGCAAGGCTAATGCAAGGCAAGGCTAATGCATCTAATAAGTGATGAATGCCTCCATATTTTTATCAGTTTCACTGAATCTGTGCTGACATTTTTGTGCTGTCTTGGTCACCTGAACTTGTACAATACAAATATTTGTGCCAACGTTTTTTGTACATATACATTTACAAGATATACATTTACAGCAGATACCCTTATCCAGAGTGACAGAAGTGCATTGTACAGTAGTCTATGAACAACACAACCTCATGCTAAAACAAAGTTTTGATTTGTTATTTTAGATTGTATTGTTCACGGGTTGAATTGATGTTTATTCCATCCACAATTATGATGTTGATTAAAAAAAAAAGCATACCTTAGGGTTTATGTAGTTCACTTTGCAATTGGACATGTTATCTAATTGCTAAGTGCTATACTCCTTTTACTATTATTATTATTATTATTATTATTATTATTATTATTATTATTTAGTAGTAGTAATCCTTGGCACTTTTCCATCGTATAAGAGGAATGACAATCACCTCTTACTTCTGTCATCTGGATTATGATAACTGATGTAAAAGTAGACCTACCCTATTTATCAAATTCCCCAAGAACCTCTGGATCTGGATCTATTCTATACCATTAAGAATTTTTAAATGTAGCATTAAAACAGGACCGATGGCATTACCTAGCGTTGTTTCCATTCTGGCATTGGAATTGTTTCTGTCGTTGTCCGAGTTCAAGGATCTCACTGAACCAGTGATTGTAGCGTTTGCAGTTGTCTCATTAGTGTGCTGAGCATCAAGGGGCGATGCACTCATACCAAGTCGGGTTGGTTTCACTCCATCTGGGAATGTGGAAGAGAATCTTAATTATTACATGCAGACTCCATCTTACAAAGACACAGACCATATCAATATGGGGCATATTCAGAGTTAAATAGTGAGGAGTCAGCACCAAAATTGTGACAATCAATATTCCATTGCTAAATTGAGAGAGAATAATAATGTTGTATTCCAGAAAGTATTCAACACCACTAACCCTCCCCACCCCCGTTTTGCTGTATTGCAACATCAAATTTAGAATGTACTTTTTTGCAGTGACTCTCGAAAGAAAAAAATTAAGTAACATACTTAGATATACTCAGAATTAATTAAATAATAATAATAATAATAATCTGCTTAATTGATAAGTGTACTGCCTCAGTGTGAATTTTGTTTTTGCAGCAATTATAGACTTGGGTTGTCTCAGATGTGTTTATATGATTACCTTTGGACATTTTGATTTTGGCATTTCTTCCATTTCTCAATGCAAAATTTCTCCAACTCGGCCAAATTAGATGGAGAATGTTGGTGGGGACAGCAATTTTTAGGTCATGCCATAGACCTTGTCATGCCTTTCAATTGTATCCAAATCTAGGATTTGACTTAGCCATTGCAAAACACAAACCTTTTTTTTTCCAAGCCATTCTTTTGTAGTTTTTGCCCTTTGCTTTGGCTCATTGTCCTGTTGAAACATATATTTTCCCCCTACATGCAGATGTCTGGCTGACTGGAACAGGTTCTACTCAACAATTTGGTGCTATTTGATTCCATACATGTTACCTGTGATGGCAACAAGCTTCCCAGTTCCTCCTGCTGTAAGCAACCTTAGAGCATAATGCTACCACCACCATTCTTCATCACAGGAATTGTGTTAGCTGGGTGTTGACCAAATGGCTCAACTTTAGTCTCATCGGATCATAAAATGTTTTTCCAGAAGCACTCAGATTTTCTAACATGGCCTTTCTCAGAAACGGCTTCTTCTTGCCTCTCTCTCATAGAGTCTGGATCTGTGAAGAGCTGATATTGTTGAGGTCTGCACAGGTTCTCCTCTTTCAGGCAGTGAGCTCTGCAACCCCTTCAGTATTATAGCTCGGCTCTTGGACACTTCTCTGACAACTGCCCTTCTTTCTCAATCATTCAGTTTGACCCAAAAGCTCAGTTTGACTACTTTGGTATTATGGATTTCACAGTACTCCTAGGAAGGTTCAAAGTTTTGCTGATGTTTCAGTAACCTTCTCCATCTTTTTTTTCTCCAAACTTTATTTTAACTATACCTTGAGGCTTCACAGGCAGTTCCTTGGTCTTCACGACAGCAGGACTGATCTGATTTGCTGTTTTCACTGTCAGACTTTCCAGTATGGAAGAATTCCAATATGGAATTGCATTTGCAATTGCATTTTCTATTTGTGCACACAAATTGTGACATAATTCAAATGCAAATCGCATATTACCGTTTGCATTTTCGTTTACATGAATGTACAATGTCTGCCAAATTTCAAATGTAGCAAAGTCCATTTGCAATTGCATTTCCCATATCTTACAAGTTATGACCCTGTCATATTGAAATAGCAATAGCAATTATCCTATTTGCTATTTCACTTCCTCAGCATCGCGTTTAGAGCCTGACAATTTTCAAATGCAATCGCAATTCCCTTCAAATTTGCATTTCCGATGCCTTGCAAAAAAAACAGCTATACAGGATAAAAAAGATAAGGTTACCAGTACCAAAAGAGTACCAGCCACAAGGAAGGGTACAGTTTACTACTTTTTCTGACAGTGTAGATGTTTATTTTAATAATTTCCTTTTTTTCATTTGTTTGTTAATTCTGTTAGTCTATATGTTGCTTTAGTTTATGTTACATCATATTGCATTTTTTCTGGCTGACTGTTGACATAGAATCTGAACCTCAGTTGTTAACTCTGAATATCACCCTTCACTGACACAGGAAATTCTGCAGTAACAACATATAAAATAAATGTAATCTACACCCAGATGTTGCTATGTAAAGCAGTAGGGCACTGAGAAATGAGAATGATTACCTGTCACAGCTGATGTAAGATTTGTGGTGACAGAAGGTGGTGAAGAAGGTTGGACATCCAGCGAGTGTGAATCATTTCTACCAGCACATGCTTTGGAATGAAGGAATAAACAGGGGAGAAACCTCAATTCTTAAGCATATAATTGTGCATTCTAAGTGCTTAAAATCTCTCAAGGCAGGTGGAAACCCATGGGCAACCAAAAAAAAAACAAACAAAAAAAAAAAACATTAAATTCTTGATGATAATTCATGCAAATGGAAACAGTGCTAGTTTGGAGTTTGAAGATCTCCCAATAGAAGTATCACCAAGAAAATTAAAAAAAAAGAAATTCAATAATTATGCCATTATGATGCATTAGGAGAAAAGGAACAATAAGAGCTCTTTAATGCTCTTCCAGTCTGTGCAATCTTCGGATAAAAAAAATAAAATAACGCTGGCTATTCTATAATAGATGCAAATTTATGTGACTGCTGACATAATAGTGATGTGATGTAGAGATTCTGTTCCCGTGTTACAAAGGAAGCTTTTCTCAGAGATAAAACCATCACACTAAAAGATTGTGGTGAACAAGCCTGTGGTCCACTTAATACTTTCCTAAAATTTCCTTATCATCTTTTCTTTTAGAGTGAAAAAAAGATGATCATATATGAGCTCTATATAAAAGAAAGAAAAAGAAGAGGAGGAAAAATGTGTGTGAGACGTTTTCAGAAATTAGCAAGTGAGAGACAAACACACACAGATTAGAAGATATGAGGTGGGGAATTTTGATGACTCACCTTTGAAGAAGAGGAACAGTAATACTGCACTTCCTTTCCAGACTCCCTATAAAACAGAGAATACTCATAATCACGCAAACACATCTACTCTAATAGAACTATGTGCTCCATTCATATTTCCATAAACCTCAGTTTTAATGAGCTGAAGTTTTAGAAGATTTCTGGCCCTTTTTAAAATTATTATACCACATCGCTGTTGAACAAAAATGACATAAGATGTGCCAGCTGTAATTCAAAACACAAGTTTATATTGATGTGCCCGTTACTATAGAAACAACTCATTCACAGGGACTCGTATGGAGGATATACCAAGCAATCTAAGGCTAATAATAAATGGCTATAAATGTTGCGTTATTTGACAAAGAAAAACATGCAATCATTGATATGTTGAAGCTTTCTGTGACAAGCCATTTAACATTTGTGGAAGGAGTTTCCAGTGTCAGTTGTTTGTAACAGTTTTCCACTAGAGGAAAGTCTTTAAGACAGAACTTTGTGCTTTCTCTCTGACAAGCTGTGTTTTCGTTGTTTTGTTTGTCTTATTTCGAGACAATAACTTCAAGCTGGTGAGGGATTGACTCATTATAGCTATTATAATGTAAATAACAAGAAACTAGCTTGTCTCATTTGTAGTTGAAGACAAAAGTTTACATACACTTTACCATTCATTTTCTGTGTTAATTCAATTAGGGTATTTATTTTATTTCCAAAAGAGAATTTCAAAATAGCTGATACCCATTTATTTCTTTGTTAGTATTTGGTGGCATTGCCTTTGAATGACTTGAACTTGAATCAAACAACTGGGGTAGCCTTCCACAAGCTTCTCATAATACTTTGGTGGAATTTTTGCTCCTCCTGACAGAACTGGTGTAACTCAGTCAGGTTTGTGGGCCTCAAAGTTTTTATGGGATTCAGGTCAGGGCT
This sequence comes from Pangasianodon hypophthalmus, assembly GCF_027358585.1. Taxonomy (NCBI): domain Eukaryota; kingdom Metazoa; phylum Chordata; class Actinopteri; order Siluriformes; family Pangasiidae; genus Pangasianodon; species Pangasianodon hypophthalmus. Next base: position 19,426,442 of record NC_069723.1, on the reverse strand, counting down.
TTGCGATGGCCACTCCAATACTTTCACTTTGTTGCCTTTAAACTATTTTGTTACAACTTTGAAAGTAGGCTAAGGATCATTACCCTGCTGTTGTGACCACATTTGAATGTTCTGTCTGATGTCGAGAGGTTTTTCATCCAGTAGTTCTCCTGCTTAATGGTGCCATCTATTTTCTGAAGTGCAACAGTCAACTTTTCCAGCAAAACACTCCCACAACATGATGCTACCACCCCCAAGCTTTGACCTCAGCTGTTTTCCTCTGTACATAACATCGATACATAACATCGATCATGACCAGAAAATACTCCTCCAAAAGGCTGATGATCAGCTGCAACCTTCATTCAGGCTTTTTAATGCCAGTCTTGGAGTAGGAGCTTCTTCCTTGCATGATAGACATTCAGGCAATGGCGATGTAGGACTCTCTTAATGGTAGACGTACATACTTTGGTACTTTATTATACCAGTTCCTTTGTTGTCATGGAGTTCAGTTGAACCTTTCTGACCAAAGTTTGTTCATCCTTGGGAGTTACTTTGTGCCACTTTTCTGAATGATGTAGTGTCCGTTTGGTCCAAAGATCTTCATATTTGGGTACAATTTCTTGTACAGATGCTTGTGGTATCTGTCAAGGGCAAGAAAGGCACTGTCTCTAGAGGTAGGCCCTTTTACAGCCAAGGGTGCACTCTCATTAACTCTCATTAATTAAAAGGACAATTGGCCAATCAGAAACTTCTAAATGTCATTACATCAATTTCTAGAATTTTTCAGAATGTTTAAAGAGACAGTCTTGATGTAGGTAAACTTTTGTCCCACTGGAATTCTGATATAGTGAATTAAAGCTGAAATAAATCTGTCTCTATTTTTTTTTTTTAATTGATTTATAGTTTGTTAACTGTTTTAAAATGACTGCTAATGTGAAAAAATGAATTATATGATAACATGAAATGTGTGGAGATGTGAAAAACTGAGATTGAATATCTTTAGCCTATGTGTACGTAAACATTTGGCCTCAAGTGTACATTCCACAACATTAACCCTTGTATGGTGTTCGGGTCTGTGGGACCCGTTTTCATTTTTTATCAAAAGAAAAATGATACGATTAATTATTTTTTCAAACTCAGACTCACTGGCCTTGGCTCATTTTCTGTGAAGAACATATATCAGAACACATTTTCAATGACCACTCACAGTACACCCCCCCTACACATTTATATTACATACAGGATGTTCGGGTCCACTGGACCCGGGGCTAATAAAAGTGTGGAAATTGTAGGTCCTGTGTACCTACACTGTCCTCCTTCTGTCTGGACCTGCTGTTAGTATGTATGTATGTATGTATGTGTGTGTGTGTGTGTGTGTGTGTGTGTGTGTGTGTGTGTGTGTGTGTGTGTGAGAGTGTGAGTTTTGTGTTTCCCCGCACAAAGTTGCAACATTTTTGCAAAATTCAAGCACTGATACCTGTCTGCTCTCACATTCCCGCACATTTTACCCTCTGTCTTGCGGGAACAAATCTTTATTTGCTCATGCTCTATCCCAGCTGCAAATTGGGGGAGTGACACAATAAATATAGCTTTGCCAGTGTGGTTCCTTATCACAACTGATCAAGATGGCCAAAAGATTCTCTGCTCAGAGGGTTTTGCAATTGATTTTGAAAGAGAACGAAGCTTTTGAGGATGATGTAAAGGAAGAGGTTTCAGAATGTGAGGATCACATTTCTGAAAATTCAGAGTGTGACAGTGACTTTGAAGAAGAGGATGAGATTGAGCATCAGCTAGTTCCAAATTGAAGACGAGCCCCAGGACCAGCCCATCTGCAGCCAGACCCGGGACCAGCCCATCAGCAGCCAGCCCCAGGACAAGCCTGTCAGCAGCCAGCTCCAGGACCAGAACAAGCCCATCAGCAGCTAGCAAGTGAAGAAATATGGATGTCAAAAAATTGTGAAATTGAATGGTCTTCTTGCCCAAGAAATGAGCCACCCCGCATGGCTGCCAATGTGATAAGGATGCAACCAGGGCCAACACGGATTTACTCGGAGTTACTCATGTGCAGGACTTCACGTCTTCTTTTGAGCTTTTCATCCCAGATTCCATCCAGAAAATTATTCTGGATTGCACTAATTTAGAAGGAAGGTGTGTTTTTGGAGAGAGAGGTGGAAGAAGATGGACCAAACCTATTTACATGCCTACTTTGGGGTTCTTATCCTTGCTGGAGTTTTCAGGTCCAAAGGGGAATCCACAGAATCCCTGTGGGATGCAGAAACTGGCAGAGAACCTTTCCATGCAACATGGACAAGCTGGTGACTGGCTACAGCTGCAAAAGGAGGACCCTACGCTGGCCGCTCTTGATATTCTTTGACATCTTGGAACATGTGGTCTTCTCTGGATTTGAGGTGCAACTCACCAGTGCCTTTCCCAGAGTGGAAGAGAAAGAGGCATCTCCTCTGGAGCTTCCCTCTGTTCCACTCTGGGTTCAGTGCCATGCAGATGACAAAGGCATTGTGTGCAGAGATGTCCAATATGTCAAAGAATATCAACAGCAGCCAGCGTAGTGTCCATATTGTGTTTTTCTGTCCATCTTGGGTCCACACACTTCACAATATGCAAGAAGTACATATGCAACACACACAGTACAACTCTCCCCCTCATGTGTTGTATAGGCTGGTATGAAAAGGCAATGTGTTCAGTGGGGCTAATGTGTTGTCTAGACTGACGTGGTTCCTGTATGTGTTCAGCTTGTGTTGTGTAAACTGACCTGAATGGGTTAAATTTCTAATGAAGTTCAAATAAATATAAAATCAATAGTTATGAAAAACCTTGTTGAATTTTTTTCTCATATCTTGATTATAATTGATTTTCATTTTTTTATTATATTTTATTAAAAAACAAACAAAAAAACAAGTAGCAATTTAATTCATAAATGTGGTCTAACAAAGGTAAAGGGCAAATATTAACCATATATGTTGTTTATATTGCTTGTAATTGGGATGAAGTAAACATCTGTTGAGTTTTTTAACATAAAATTGTTTGATTGTGTTGAATTAAAAACCCAAAAAATGCAGCGGGTCCACCAGACCCAGGAACACTGGCTGATTAACAAAAATATGAACACCACACAAGGGTTAAATGTAGATATATTGCTGTGGTATAACAGGAATAAAACACATGCTGTTATAGGAAAATAATCCACTTCAGAGTGGTAACTGCTTCATATCACACCACCATTTTGTTGGTTATTTTCCTATAACAGCAAACCCCATCTTGTTTTTATCTTACATAGTGTACATTAGTCATTCAGGATTTTTTTTTCTAAATATGATGTGCGCAACTGTACCACCAACAAACCCACTAAAGTAGGAAGTGACCTAGAATTTAAAATACATTTCCCCTTTTTTTTCATGCTAACAAGGAGTCATTTTATTGGCAAATATTTATTTAGAACTTTTTACAATTGCAAATTGTATATAATACTGCCTCAAGCTGTTTGAAAAAGGCTGTGGTGTTACTGCTTCTCTATCCATTTATTTTGTGGCCAAGTATGGTGACCCATACTCGGAATTTGTGCTCTGCATTTAACCCATCCAAGTGCACACACAGTAGTGAACACAAACTCGGTGCAGTGGGCAGCCTTTTTTGCTGCGGCACCCGGGGAGCAGTTGGGGGTTCGGTGCCTTGCTGCTCAAGGGTCTCACCTCAGTCGTAGTATTGAGGGTGGAAGAGAGCGCTGGTCATTCACTCCCCCCACCTACAATCCCTGCCGGACCTGAGACTCGAACCCACAACCTTCAGGTTCACCTTCGGGTTGCAAGTCCGACTCTCTATCCATTAGGCCACAACTGCCCCCAAAATAGCTTTTGCCCCAGCTGCCGAAACCCGGGATCGAACCAGGGACCTTTAGATCTTCAGTCTAACGCTCTCCCAACTGAGCTATTTCGGCACGATATAAGCCAGTCCGGACATTAGCTGACTCTCAGTCACCTGCCTATTATCCAACCTGTTTCCTGTTAGCCCTCATTTACTTCTGTGTATTTATACCAGTTCATGCACCATCTGTAAGGTTTTTGCCATTTCAGCGCATATCTGATAGCACTAATGGCTGTTTGTTAGGCCTGATCTTTGAGTTTTTTTTTTTTTTCTGCCTGTCTGTTTTGCTCATGTTTGCAAATGTGCACAGATGTAGAAAACCAAAATATGTGATTCAATATGCATGCCATAAATACCCTTATTGCTGAACTAAATTCTCAATCTTTGTCAGATTACTTTAGATTTCATCTGATATAAAATACTGTAGTATGGTGGTAAGGAGTACAATCTGGTAACTGTCTAATTCTGAGAGTCTTGTAGAAAGTACTGAAATATGTGTTAGTGGAGAATACACGTCACTACTTCGACTCCATGATTCCTGATTTGACACCTACACAATCCAGACATATTAATTTATTAATTTATTTTTTATTTTTAATGAATAAATAACTAATTGGCTGATTAATGTCACCCTGCCATGTGACCCTACAAATCAGTCACAATTGGCTTTGCATAAGAATGGAGTCTGATACAGAGAACAGCATACAGTATAGTTGGAATGCCATAGATTAGCTAATGACTCTATGCTGATACCATTATACATATAAAAACATTAAATTACATTTATATTCCATTGATTTAAACTAGAATATCAAAATAAGTTTCCATGACATAAAAAAAAAATTAAAATAGGAATATGTAATAAAATCATTTTTGAGGTTGAGTCTGTTCTTCAGTCCTGTTATACACATTTTGTTCATTTTTATGGCTTTTGAACATGATTGCATGTCAATTGTTTTATTATTATTTTTTTTTATCTTGATCAAGAACATTGACATTGATGTTTCATCAATGAATTTTTGTACAATCTGTCTAAACCTGTATTTAAGTTCTTTTTATTTGTACACATTCACACAAGCATGTTGTAATACCTTCTGTCCACCAGAGGCAGCAATCTCAAACTTCCAACTAGGCTACTTTCTGTCGTTACTCATCATGTGCACCTGTTGTTCATTTACTTCGCACATTTAAATTTCTCGAGTAGTCCTTGTCACATCTAGTTACTTTTCAGCTTCCAAAGCACAAGCGAGGCTTGTTAAATTGAAAACTCTTTTGGCAAGTGGAAATGGGTGCTAGCTGGAAGTAGGTTATGAATTACCACTGTTATGGAGGCCATAATAGTCTGTGTATGGAAACTGGGAAAGCAGGGAATTCTATTTTATTTTCTTGGCGCACACACTCAAGTCTAGAAATGAAAGAATCCCCATGTTGTCCTCATTTACTGTCAGACTCTTGCTATTTTTCAAAACTTTGCAGTTATTCACATTGGGAATACACCAGGCATTAGCAACAGCTCTTCTAGCCTTCTTGCTACTAGCTACTCAGTACTTGCTAGCAAACTTTGGGGTCGTTAATGATCCTTTGTTAATTATAGTCCTAAATGAAGACCAAAACCTAGGATATGTGTCCCAGTCAAGATCATATTTCAGCGTGTGCATTTATACATATTTTATTGAGCCACCAGCAGCTATCCACACTTAAATGGTAAATCAGCTTGGCTTGTGTTTTAGCAGCTTTTAGCTGTTAAGAACTAGCTGGATTTCTCAGCAGGCATTATGCCTCTGGATTCACTCTTATTTGTGCCTGTCTGGAATACCAGAATTTGTAAAACCTTTGTTGGGTGTTGTGTCCTTGGAAAACAATTTATATAATATTTGCAATGGAGTTTACTGACCAATTAATGCTTAATACACATCTGCAAATGAATCATTCCTATGTTCCAGAGTCTGAATTGTTCCACAAATCATCATTGATTTCCTCTAGCTGCTTGATTTTGGGTAACTTCCAGTCATCAACCTAAGGGCTGAGCCAAGTGATAGCTTCTTTAGCAGTTGTAGCAAAACAACCTGGCCAAAATCTGGTTGGAGACCCACAGTAAGAAGTTGAAAAATTGAAGACAACATTGTTTATGAAGGAAAAAACTTTCTTAAACATTAGGAGAGAACCATATGAAGAACTGAGAATTAAAAACCTCCTGTGTCCACACTGAACAGTCAAATTCCACTAGATAACCCTGAAGTGGAAATAAATGTAGTTTGGAATTCAAGCACACTGAGTCAGTATGACTGAAGACTTTAAAAGAAGTACCACCCTAAAGCATTGCATATTGCCAAATATATCCTGTGCATTTAGCACATTAGAAGTAATGTGATGTGTGTGCATGGTACAATACTGGCATGAACAGAAAGGGCAGTATATAGACACCCTGTGTGGTAAGATGAGAAATAGATTCTCTATTGTACCCACAAGGTTGGTTTAATGGCCTGATCTACTTATCTCGCTTTTGAGTTTGCCTCAACTTAAGTTTTCTTCCTCATGTCTTCTCAGGGAGCTTTTCCTTGCCACTGACTTTTGACTTGCACTGTGATCTAAATCTACCACCACATTTCTATAAAGTTGCTTTGTGACATCCATTGTTAAATAGTGCTATGAAAATAAAACTAGATGATTGAATTAACCTCATCCGTTTGTGCTGAAAGCAGCCACACCCATGATGTCAGTGATCTTAAGCGGAAGTTAAGGAAACCATGAACTGAAGTGCTGTATCGGTTGCAGTTCCTGTTTCCCAAGGCCTTGCTTGCATACAGTACATTATATATTTACCATCTACATACTAATTGTGTGACAACATGATTACCTTCAAAGACTGGAAACAAAACTAAACAGAACCTTTTAGCACAAGTGTTTTATAAACTAATACATTCTGACAAATTAAATACTTGTCTTATAGTCACACCTTGAGAAAGACTCTCACTGTCAAAACATGTCATCCATCAGTCTGCATTGCATCTCTGTCTCTGCATCTTAAAATATCACATCTTCTGTAATCAGTGAGCAGTCAACAGCGTAGAACTACAACCACGATTAAGTGCAGTTAGCATGTAGCAAGCAGATAGGAAAATATGTTTGTAAAAGGAATTTGCACTGATGTGTATATTATTTATTTATTTAATTATATGACTACAAAAAAAAAAATTGCCACAAAGATAGCAAGAATACGTATGAAAAATGTGCAGCTGTTAAATGTACCTAAGAAAATACTATATTCAATCTTGTGTGATGTCACTTGAATTTCGCACATAATAAAGTATATTAGATAATGAGCAGGTGATAAGTGTATGCTATAGTATGCTGTAAAATCAATGTTTATTTTTCTAAAACCGAACAATTTTGGATGCGAGAATTTCTACACTTGCTGACACCACCATTCACACTTCTTCTAAACAATTTAAAATGGATTGAATATTAAACTATCCTTTTGTTTTTTAGTCACAATCAAAATCTTGTTAAAGATATTGTGTGGCTGACACAAAAGTAATAAGTAGAAATTAAAAGGAATAAAACAAATTTTATTTCAGCAGTTAAAATAAGACTCTCAAAAAGAATCTACTCTTTTTTTTTTTTTTTAAAAAAAGGATCTACACTTTTATTAAATAAACTTTTAAATCAAATTTTCTTTATGATCTTGTGCAGAGGTGACTAAGCATATTATACTAGAACATAAGATGGAGGAACTATCATCTTCCTGACTTTCCACTGAATGATGAAAAGATATTGATTATGTATTGATGTATACTGATCTGTGTATTTTAGTGATGATATGAGATACATGAAAACATTTCTATATGTTCACAGGTTCAAAACTGGCATTTGTTAGCACTGTGATAGCCACAATGGCAGAAACAGGTAGGAACGTTATCCGACCTCAGAATGATGGAGCACGTGTGTTTCTGACTCTGCAGCCATGATGCTCATTTAGCGTAGAATTCTTATCTCATTCACTATCTTCTGAATCGAATTTTTTGTTTTTTGCTCACTCGCTACTCAAAACCAACAAACTTTCAGCTTACCTTAGTCACCATGCTGAAAAGGCTGTGCGTCAGTTTCAGGTCTCAACGTCCAACAGTCCAGATGTTGCAAAAGCAAACTGTTGGTTGGCCACACCCCTTTTTATACTTCCTTTTTTCACCTCGTGGCTTTTTTCTTTCTCTCTGGCATTCATGACATACATTCTGTTCAGCCCACCAGCTCTCTTTCAGTCCACCAGCATCAGCCTTTGTCTGCCAGTCTGTGCCCAGGTCACATGATGTCTTGGACATTGTTAATGTGTGTCTGAGTTGGAAGAAGAGACACCCTGACTGTGTGCTTGTCTGTGTCCTAGGCATAACTAAGCTCAGCGTATGAAATTGTGATCCTGAGATTTTTTCCTGCATTTTTTCTACATTACACCAAGTCAACTCCCTATTTCTTGTGAAAGTTGCATTTTTAGTCCAATTCACACGATTATTCAACATACTTTGGATACTGATCTAGGTTGTATATGTGTAGTGGTCTGGTTGTTTTTTTTCTGTCTATAACATACTTTGACACTTCAACTTTAAGAAACCATAAATATATTTCACTAAAAAAACTAAGAAATCCTGCATAGGCTATCTTTCTGCAAGGAGCATGTTGTTTAAGAAGCCAGTTTAGAATACGCAGTGGTAAAAACAGTCAGTCTGTCTAAAGATACCTAAAACCTTGCTAGCTAAGTGGGACTTCCTCACAGTGAATATCCTTTTGATCACGTTGTTGGATAGATATATGTGCTCTAGTGAAATGGACATACAGTATGTCTAATCAGTTCAGCTTGTAATCAGATAATGGCTGTCAAAATGTCAGTGATGCTTCCTTTTCCCAGGCTTTTCACTTCTCCAACATATAATTTTGTCTCTCCTTTGCATTCTTTTGTCCATTTTATCCATCCTATGTGTATCAACAATAAAAAATAATGTTTTACCTTTAATTTAATCTTATAGAACACAAGTTAAACTATTACTAAAGAAGTTCTGACATCGGCTACGTTTACATGCACATCAAATTCCGTTTAAAGTCTATATTCAGGTTGCAGCCATATTCCATATGCGATGTTTATGCGTACAAGCATCAGAATATTCCTGTATACATGAGTGTTGTAAGTATGCCTGGGTTGACATTCCTATATACCTAGGGTAGAGCTAAGCGTCTGTTAGCACCCACAATTCCTTGTGGACTGATCATGGATTTTCTAAATAAGGTGTTTACATGAAACAAATTTCCAATTAAAACAGGCATATTCCAAGGGTGGGAATCGGAATTTGGGAAATCAGAATACTGTCTTAATCTGAATCGGGCAATCGGATTGCGACATTTACATGACTCAATACTTACTAAAATATTGCCAAATTCCAATTAATATATTGGTGTGCATGTAAATGCAGCCAGTGATGATTCCCTCCGTTCAGCCTATGAGCCCTCTTTCAATCCCCAAATTGTCAGCATTTCTTTTGCAGCTTGTGCCTGGGTGACATTATCTCTCACTCTGTGTGTGTGGGTGCATGTGTTGATGTTCACTGATTTGATTAACTGCTCATAAACACACACACACACACACACACACACACTGCAACTTATGAATGTAGGAATGTGGTTTTCAAATGAATATGCAATCTTTATTCCAGTGCACAGTAAGTGCAACATTCTGCCATCTATTTGTTATATTTACAGTGAAACATACTTATAGTATAAATAGGGCATAGCACATAGTGCTTAATCCATGTGTGGCCCTCTCATTTTGCTGAACAGGTTATGTCCCAGGTTAGATTGACCCAGCAGAGGTCCACCGTGGGTCTTTGTATGGTTTCTCACTCCCTTACAAACAATAATGATGCTAAATCTGTTTAATATTTAAAATTTGCCTCTGCTAGATCACTTAATGATCATGGCATCTGGTTTTGTGTGATAAGTAATGAATTAACATAATCAACACATCTGTAGCACAAATCATGTTTTTTTTTTCTTGTAAAACATAAATGGGGAAAAAAGGTTTCATGACTATTGATAACTGTGTTTAACTGTCCATCTATTTTTTTTTTTTTTTATCTCTTTCTTGTTATACTGAAAGTGGTATTGGTTATGACGAAACAAATGCCAGCTTTAAAGAACAAATAGAAATCATACAATCAAATCTGCATTTTTTTATTTATCCTTACACAAAAATGAAACACATCATTCTGAAATTGGATAAAACAGAACAGTGTGTGTGTGTGTGTGTGTGTGTGTGTGTGTGTGCGCGCACATTCATGTCTACAGTAGATGAACTAGAATAATGAACTTGAGTACTGTAAAAACAGATGCCATTTGAAGGTGCATGTCTGACTAGACAGCACATGATGAACAAAATATTTGTGTGTGTGTTGCAAATGTACTTGCTGCACTTGGTACTTGTTGAAAGTGTTTGTGACCTTTGTTGGTATGCAGCCCTAGCAACGCTTCCTATTTTTTGCTACCAGCTGCAACCTACAGTGGTGAAAAGTCTTTGTTAGACACCTAAAACTCTGTTCATAGATGCACATACTCTCTGCACATACTCTCGCTCACACACACACACGCACACACAGTGTGTATGAGGATATGAGGGGTCACAAGTTCCGGATCTTATTTCTTTGACATGAACTCATGTTTTAATTTCATATTTACCATGACCCATCTGTTTTCAAGTACTCTTTTCAACCATTTATTAATCGAGTCAAATTAACCTGAGGACCTTTAAAAGGGATGTAAATCTGCAGGGGGAGTAGGATACATGTCCATTTTTTCTTCTGTTGTACATGTCCCCCACAGGAAGCAAGGTGAATTAGTGGTTAGCATGTTTGCATTGCATCTCCGTGGTTGGTTGGTTAAATCCCACCACCACTGTGTGTGCGCAGTTTGAATGTTCTCCCTGTGCTTCAGTAGTTTCCTTCAGGTACTCCTGTTTCCTTTCCCAGTCCAAAGAATGGCATTTTCCAATTATCTGTTGTGTGTGCAATTGTGCCCTGTGATGGGTTGGCACTCCTTCCAGGGTGTCCCCTGCTTTGTGCCCTGAGTTCCCTGGGACAGGCTCCATGCTACCCTGCTACCTTGTATAGGATAAGCGATACAGAAAATGCATGGATGTCCCTCACAGACAACAAGCCTCAGGTGGAAAAATGATTTGTTTACATATAATTTTATCAAAAATGATAAACAGGTCAATTTGTCCCAAGGGCCACATGACGGTTATGTTAAACTAATGTAAGCTTGCACAATATAATATCTTTCCTTGTGCTAGCTAGCTTGCAAGCATAGACTAGCTACAGTGTCTAATGTCACATAGCCACTGGTGTCCTAAGTAGAGTTACCCTCTGTGTAGAGTTTCTCATGTTCTGCTCATGTCCACATGGGTGTTCCAGTTTACTTCCACCTCCCAAAACCATGCCAGTTAGTGGATTGGCTACACTAAATTGACCCTAGGTGTGAATGAGTAAGTGTGTTACTGTGTGTGCATGATGCTCTGCAGAGGACTGGCATGCCATTCAGGGGGTATTCCCAGCTCACACCCAACAATAAGCTCTGAATCCACCAAGAATATGCTTTTTTTAGATGCTTGTCAAATCATTGAAATCAGCAAGTGCTCTGAAATGGGTTGTACATTATGAGAGACAGAGCAGGCTGAGAGTCTAAGTGAAGATCTCAGAGTGAACAACCTTCATCTCTGTCCCTCAGATCAACAGCTGCTTTCTTTAAAAGACAGAGTGAGATTGAGCAATCGTTTTCTTTTGTTAGTGTGAAATAAAGATAACACAACTCTAGTCTCGTGCTTTTTTTTTGGAGCAGCAGGAAGGAAGTGTGGAAACTGGGGTTTGAAAAGCACCAGAACACGTCAACACATCAAGATCTTGCTTAGCTTGCTAACACATTAGCAATAACCTCCTTCCATTTTCTCATCCTTCTGTTTTAACTCCATTTTTAAATCTCCCAAGTGACTTTAGCTTTCAAACTGTTTCACATAGCACTGGAAGTGACTGAATTACACAAAGTTGTAAAAAATGGCCTTGTCTAAGTAATTAGCACTTGCCGCATCTCTTCTGAATTACATGAGAGATGGAATGACATGATAGACCGTGTTGACTGAACCCAGCAGGCACTGACACTCTCACTGACAGGTTGATTAGCTTTATTTAGATTTGTCACAGCTGCAACAGGATACTATTACTCTCTGAAATTAACATCAACAGCCTGCACCCTTGCTCATTAGGTAATGTGCATGTTGTGTGCAGTCATTCAAGATGGTGAAGGTTTACCTGTGCATTAAGCCATGCCAGCCAGCTGGCTAACAAACACACTAGCCTGATTACAACAGGCTTTTAGAATACAGAATATGAACAGGTATGAATATGAGTTTCAATATGAGTTCATTTACTTTGTTGATGATTTGAGTTGTAATTTTATTACATAACAGCAATAGCAAATTAACAAAAAAACAAAAAACAGCAAACATCCAAACATAGCTTCTTAATTTAATATTATATGGATATTATATGGATTACTGTACGTCCATTAATGTTAACTAGCTAAATATTTCCAGAAATTACGTAACTGAACCAGCAGTAGTGGAGTGAGTCCTCTCAGTGTCTGTTGTGGTTTTTGATTATTGCTGTTTTTCACTTCAGTAATGTTAACTGCTACTAACTAAGAGTGGTTTACAAATGGAAAAGCAAAATTTCTGGTATGGTAAACCCTACACAAAGAATTTATTATTATTTAATTAAATAATAATTAAATAATCATTATTTTATTATTGTTATTATGATGATGATGATGATGATTATGTGCACTAAATGAACCGGATAAATGAAAATGCCACACTTTTGCTCAGATTGACAAAATAGCTTCAGTGTAGTAAACTACTTTTTCTTAGTAGTGTATCTAGCTACTTTATCAAAAATGTAGCTTGGCTGTAGATTAGCTACTTTGACTGGAGTAGATTGAAGCTAGTATTTAGGATTAGGGTTACTTTCCATTTTTTTCTTATACTAATCCATGCTTTAATAAGAGAAAAAAAAAAACAAGAGGAAGTGCAATTATAGGAAAATAATCAACAATGCTGTGATGCAGTGGCCATTACCATGTCCTGAAGTATTTTATTCCTATTAAACCACAGCAATTTGACAATGCTAACTTTTTTTTTTTTTTTGTGCAAACTCCTCTTTCCTGAAGTCTTTTCCATGTCGGAAAACATAGCTTTACCTTTGACTGTTACAAAGTGCTGGAGATTCCTCCCAAAAATGTTAAAGAAAAACTCCTCTCATAAAAATTATCAACAATTACACACATTTTCAAATTCAATTATGTGGAGATTGTACAAACAATAATGCACGTAAGTATATTAATATAAACCTTTGATTTGCCGTTCAGCTAGAACTATTTTCAGAGCTGCTGTAAGAAAGAAAACCAACACCTTTGAACCAATCAGAATCGAGAATTCAAAAGCACTGTGGTATAAATCTTCTTAATACCCGAGTTACTCGATAAGCATATGCAGGCAAATTACACAAAAAACACCAGAGGCATGATTGTGAGATGATTTAACATAGGACAATTTTTGTCCATGTCACATATTTATTTATTTATTTATTTATTTATTTATTTATTTATTTATGTGAGAATCAGGTTCATATTACAGCCAGTGTTAAGAACATACACTGTATGTTTTACTTTTTTAAATAAAATGAAATATATGCATAAATTATAGCAGTTGCTGTATACCAGGATCATGGTAGATATAATGATAGACCACCATGTTAGTATGTCCGCACTGTTTTAGGTGCCTTGATGTGTTCTGTTGGAGCATTAAATGCATTTACATAAACCATGAGGTACCAAATCAGTTGATTCCTAGGAAATGAATGCTAAATTAAAATGTTTTATTTATTTATTTTTTTTTTAATTTTTGTTTTTTTAGCTGTGTGTATTCTGTTTATTTGGCCGATGTTTGACCTCATTATTAAGGACTTGTTTCTTCAGGCATGTGTCACCCATAACACAAAGACCTTACTGGACCATGAAAAACATTTCAGCCCATCATTGCCTGTCTTGAGTTGGCACATACAGAATGTATGTGTGCTCTGCACACTGAAATATGCTACAACTCGCCCAGTGTTGACACACAATGGTAGATATTCAGGCGGCTACTCAAGTGAAGTCGGGGGCGGTTCTGAAACTCTTCAGGCTGGGTCACATTCTCACCACTGACCCTCGCACTCCACAGATTCCTGTTTATATTTGCATTCAACAGAAATCCACAGAAATGTTTGTCTCAAGCCATTTCAAAGGCAGTTTCAAGGGCATCACTTTCCCATACTTGGAAAAGCTGAACCATTATTTTTCATACAGAGAATTGTGAATACTTTTTTCAAAGATGTTCTTATAATTTTAAGTATATTTAAAGTATATTAAGTATATAATTATACCATTTAACCACATTTCCACTGGTTTAAGAGACAAATCATTACGACCACCAGTGAGCGTTTACTAATCCATGGATTTGAAAGCATATTGTTCATTCAAAGTCAAGTCATTACACAGCACTGGGCCAATTACATGTAAGAAGTACATGAACTACAATTACATGCAAAATGAATAATGCTATATTTTCAGATTAGCAATGTAAATCCCATCTCATTGTAACTGAGTGTGTTATTAATTTTGCTGTTTTCTTCAAATAACTTTTCTTCCCACAGTCTTCACGTCTTACTGTAATGGTGGTCCTATAAATAACTTGCTTGAATCAGCACCACGATAATAGAAAAAGGGCTATGAGTCATACCAAGTATTTTAATTAAGGATGTATAAAATGCATGCTCCCAAGTGGCACTGCATGCACTGCCGAGGTGTGCGTACCAGTCCTCAAGGGAAGAAATCAAGCGTTCCCTTAGAGGAAAGTCTGAGGACAAGAGGTCTTGCTGTTATGAATAATTCTTGATGCTATGTTTTGAAGAGTACATGCTATTGTTTGTCATGCCTCCATATGAAAAATTGTCATGGAAATTTTTGCATCCAACAGCAGAATTTAGGGGTCAAAAGAATGTTTTTATCTTCTTTTTTTTAGGCAAATGCTCTACTACCTCAACTCAGCTTCACAGGGAATCAGGATCTAAGCTAAATGTTCATGGGACTAATAGAGCAATGATTACTACTGCTAATCATTGGCTTTCAGTACATTCTATTCTGCTAAACAAGTTTGAATTGAATAGATCAGGGAGGACGTCTCATCCCTGTTAAAATTTAAAGATGGCATTGACTTTCTTTCAGCATTTGCACACTAAGAACCACTACGAAAAGCAATCCATCATTTCCATTAGCCAGTGAACATGCAGGTGGCTGATTTTCATTGTCACAAGCTAGTTAGAACTTGTGCTAACAGACTGTTGAGAAAATCTGTAATGCTTAGGCAGGTAGTAATGTGAAACAACATAGTAACTCGCTGATGAGTCAATGCTAAAAGCAGTCCTGATTAGCCGCTCCTAATTTTCCCAATTTATTCTGCCATGAACTGCAAATTCACAAGAGGATGGCTGTCCTCGATCTGCCAGTGAAACACTCTGATGTATTTTAATTATTTTAATGGACATACCCTAACTTGACTAGCTAGTTTGTTGACCTACTTTCCACATCTCATGATTGACGCTCTACATGCATATGTGCCAATTAGCTGCAAGACAAGTGATTGCAAATCAAAGATCAGATAATGGTAGACAACTTGTGCTTGCAAGCAGTGACATATTTTCACCTGGAGTGATGTGAAATTGTTCCACAAGTTGGAAATGAAAATGGGATTGGTTGATTGTCATGTAAGGGCTTGTCCAATTTGTAACCATTAGATGAGCTTGCTTTGCTGTATTTACTTAGACAACACCATCTCATTTCTTTGCACTTAGCAAAAGCATTTAACCCTTTCATTTTCAGTCAATACTGGAAGGAGAATTAAGAGAACTTGAAGAGAAGGTGGCTCCAAGGCTCCCCCTCTGGTACTTGTACCATAAATAATATTCAAATGTTCAAATATCTAAAGATAATAAATGTGGCAATTTGCAATGGAAAACGAGTAATCATCATCATCATCGTCCACAGCAGTTTCTCTAGTCTAATTTCTTGAGGTAAATAGGCTAATTTCCTGAGGTAAATAGGTAAGTAAACGGAAACCTCACCGTCACTCTTCACTTGATTGATCATTGTCTGCGGTACAGTGTCAGTGAAGGTGTGTTTGCATCATGTTTAATTTGACAGCTGGTATTTAGACTGTTTACAAAGTGAATTAGGCTTATGTCCATTGCACTATGGCAAGACGAGACGAGTATTCAAAAACTTGATCAAAGCATAACTGACAGTTTAGCAAACACGGCTATAAAAACAGTCTTCTTATATACCTAACGTTATGTCTGCAGGCTAAAAGACTAGGTAATGTTAGCAAGTAAATAAAAATATTTCCACATTGTTTTGGTGGAGTATAATTGTTTTGTTAAAGTAGACATATCAAAGCATGTTAAAGGAGCATGTTTGCCAGGATTCCGTCTCAGCCAAAAAGCAGTCTCCATTAGTCCTACAAAATTTAATAAGAGACCAAATAGTGCCAGACGTCATTGTAAGATCTAGTTCATTAAAATTTGGAACCGGTTTTTGGTTCTTTCTTTTCAGTGCCTTTGTTGAGAGAGTGCTGATGTTCTCTGCTATAAAGTCTATTTAAAACCATCAATATTTAAACAGTCTCATTACACTATGCAATTCCAGAACTGTCTTGGAAAAATCCTCATCTAATATTAACCTTCATGTGCTTGGAATTTTGGTCTCTGTCCTGGAAAAGAATGTTAATTATGGCATACAAAATATGTGCTGTTTAATTAACTCCTGCAAACAAATCTGGTTTAAAGGATTGTCTTGTATTATAAAGCCGTTTGGATGTTTGCATTGAACTGAAGCTTAAAGCAGCAGACCAACAACAATTTTATCTGCATTTATGCCACCAGAGCCACCAGATTGACTCATTTTGTTTGATGTGTTTGTCAAGAAAATGCTTTTTTAATGTGTCCTAGAAAAGTGATAGAGACAGACCTGAGTGGGATGGTTTGAACAAGACTGGTGGACAGACAGTTTAGCACATTAGCGTATCTCTCAATAGACACATCAGGTTCCATATATGACTCTCTTTGAATTCTGTCAATCACACTGACATGCACACAGTCACTTAGTAATGAATAAAAACACCAGGCAGGCTGAGTAATAAATTATGAATAATGTCAGGTGTAATATATAAACAGTGACATGCTGTGTAGCCAGAAGCGCTTTATGATCTAACGCATCTTGACATGAGTGGAGTTTTTTTTTTTTTTTTTTTTTCCATTCATTATGTTGCAAAAATGTCTGAAGGCAAAACACCAGTATAACAATCTCCTCAACACAGTCGTCTGTTCTGTTGATTTCAATTACCAGTGTTGTGGGGTTTTTTTGTATCTAGTAGAATCATGGGCCGTATATTGAGCATGAGAATGTTAAATTTACCATTTGCCAAGTTTAGAACCAACACATTGGTTTATGCAACACTTATTTTGATAATACAATGTAGATCTGAATAATATAAACCAGACACCAAAAAGTATTTCAGATTATTTGATAAGTGTATTATGAAAAATAAAATTTTAATGCTAAATAATATAATGTAATTATCTGCATATAGTATTATTAAGTATTTACCTTGCGATTTGACCATAGCATTTGTTTCTTTGGCATCATCTTACTGAACTTGTTCTCCTGCAAAATTAGACTGTTTCCTTTTATGTTGTTAGCTTTCAGCCTGACACAATCCCACTAACACGATAAGATGAAAAGCACCGCAACCAAAAGCAAACCAGGCATTTCCAGCCTATTAACAACTGGAATCATTTTTACACTGATCACTAATGTGAACCAATGTTTGAGTGTGCAAGCAAAATACAAAACGGTCAAATTAATGTAGTTGGTTGTGTAATTTAGAAAGCTATTATTTGGCCATGATAACTCTAGGAAAGAAATGACTAAATGATGCATTCAGATTATTTACAGTGCAAACCCTTTCCTTAAAAACTTCCCATCACTGCAAAAGCACATAGACCGAATGACTGTATTGTGAAAAGATAACTAACACTAACTGAAAAGATTGATTTGATACACTGTAAATGTCACAAACTTCCCTTTTCAGTACCTGGTATAGTTCTCAGCTAGATGAGTGCTGCTTGCTCTTGTGATTCATTCTCCATGTGCATTTGTTTGTTTTGCCATGTGCCTTTGTCTTGGTTATGTCCTATCTCTGCCCCTGTCATGTCATTGGCTACATTTACATGCACATCAAATTGCATTTAAGGTCTATATTCAGGTTGCAGCCATATTCCGAATATGATGTTTATATGCATAGAGGCACCGGAATATCACTGTATACATGATTGTTGTAAGTATGGCTGAGTTGCCATTCCCAAATACCTAGCCTACAATTAAGCATCTATTAGCACCCACAATTCCTTGCGGACTGAGCATGCACATATATCTCCTTTCAGTGGATTTTCTGAATAAGGTGTTTTACATGCAAAAAATTTTTGATTAAAACAGCTATATTGCACGGATGGGAATCGGAATTTGGGGGATCAGAATATTGTCTTAATCTGAATTGGGCAATCGGATTGCGGCATTTGCATGACTCAATACTAATTAGAATATTGGCAAATTCCAATTAACATCAGAATATTGATGTGCATGTAAACATAGCTAGTGGTTTTGTTCCCGAAGTGTATGCACCTGTTCTCCATTTAGCCCTCAATTAGGTTGTCTACTTGTATCTTTCTTTTGCTTTGTTTTATTGCAAAGACTTATCATCCATTTAGGGTCCTTAAGTCTAAGCCTTATTTTAAGTCCTCTTTTCTTTGTTCTTCTTAGTGTTGGCCTTTACATGTTTTGGATACTGATTATGGAATATCCTAGATAATTGCTAACTACCTGTGTATTAAATCATGTTATGTATTCTGCCAACATTTCATGGATTGACCTTATGTGGTCTTTTCCTCTCTCAAGGTTCAGCATGTGTGTTCCGAGATGCTTTTCTCCTCACCACGGTTGTAAAGAGTGGTTATTTGAGGTACTGTATCAGAAC
Organism: Pangasianodon hypophthalmus; assembly: GCF_027358585.1. NCBI lineage: Eukaryota > Metazoa > Chordata > Actinopteri > Siluriformes > Pangasiidae > Pangasianodon > Pangasianodon hypophthalmus. The sequence goes on along the minus strand of NC_069723.1, from coordinate 19,407,370 downwards.
TCATTCTGATGTATGATGTGAACATTAACCCGAAGATCTTGATCTGTACCTGCCTGATTTTTATGCGATGCACTGCTACTGTTGATTGTCTGTAGACAATCGCATGAATGTGCAGTACAGGTATTTCCTGATAAAGTGGACAGTGAGTGTATACCTTTGTAGACACTGATAGTGGAAGAAACAAATGCCATTGTGCAAGGCAAAATATGCCCTTGCCCACTCCTCCATTGGCATTGCCATCCTTCTAGCTATTGACAGCTGTTCTGCACATCTGCTTGAAAAATCCCAATTAGCAGTTGATTTCAGTTACTGGTGTTATGCTATTGTGTATATTTTTAAAATCCTACTCATCGCTGCCATTCCTGTTTACTGTGTTTGACCTGTCGGTAAGATTAAAGAATTGAGCATTCACATTGTGGTGTACGTCTGGTTGTTACATTAAGTGTCTGTGACTGACTGCCAAGCCAAACTTCCTCAGACAACAATATGACTATAAACCTAAAAGTACAACCTGACATAAAAATAGCCTGCTGTTTTAACTGGAAAAAAATGTCCAAGCTAATGAGGAAAAAAAAAAAAAATCAGCCCTCCTGTACACCCCTTCTGCAAATCTGTGTATGGAAATGTGATTACCTTCAGATTAGGGCTCTGATCCAGTGCTGTGTTTAACGAGCCCTCCTCAACTTGCCCTTGCTATTTGATGCAATATCCTTTTATTAAACCAGAAGAACTACTGAACTGACATGTAAACAGGAGCAAGGAAGTAAATACTATATCAAATCATGTCAAAGTAAACACAAATTACTATGAAACCTTTGGATTTTCTGATATAGACCTTATGCACATCCAAGAAGGGAAGTTCACAGTCACGTATTAAAAACAGTACTGAAACACAGATTTAGCTTGAGATAACACTAAAGTGTGTGGTTTTTGTGTAAGCTTTGATAGTACCCTATCACTATTTACAGTATATTAACATCACTTCAAATTATTATTCTTACAATTATTATACTATACCTTTTTTTTTTTTAATTGAACACCAACCAAATATTGATAAAACCTTATTAATCTGTAAGGTCAAATACTGTTTGGTTTTATAAGGTTGCATCTGGCTTCTCATTAAGCACTCCCTCAGTCTCAGTAAATAATAAATAAGTTTGATTTAAAATTTTTTTAATGAATAAATTCATCAGAATATGAAAAAGTGATCCTATTACGGCCACATTATGAACATATGCTTTTAAATCAGTTTTATTTTCTGAATGTTTACTCTCAGATATAAACTGCAATCTGTTAACCCTTAAAATTTTCAGAAGTTGCTTCTATGCATAAACACATCTTTTCAAACTCTTAAATCTCCAAGCATACCGTAGAAGACTAATCCTGATCTGTCCACTTTCTCTTATTGAGCATATGTACAACATGTACAGCTAAAAGTTTCTTTTCCAGCTGTCTATATGAAGCTTCAAGTTTGTTCTTTTCTGTCAGAATGTAAAAAAAAAATCTTTAAATATGTGGCTTCACCTTATGCATGGTAATTGGCTGACACATAGAAGCTTATATAACCAAATTTATCTGAGTTTGGAGGTTGAATTAAATAAATAAATAAAATAACACCCCTGGGAAAAGGGTACTCATAGTAGTAGTAGAAATAATAATAATAATAATAATAATAATCATCATCATCATCATCATTCGCAAGTTGCTATCAATAAGGGTGTTTGTTAAATTCTGAAATCTAATTCATATTGGGGCAAATACACACACACACACACACACACACTCACACACACACACACCCACACTTAAAGGAGATAGGGAGCTGCATTAGTAATTTATCTTTTTTTTTGCTTCAAGCCTGTAATGCTCGACTGGGTTCATGCTGTGTTTCCTCTGAAACAGACGTTTTAACTCTTTCGTTCAAACCAAAAAAACACTAAACTTACACTTCTGTCATCTGTCCTTTTGTATAATTTGTTCAATTTGTTAATGAGACAGTGAGTGCTCAATCTATTAATTAAGTTTTATTATAAACTAATTATAATTGATTATTTTCTCCTGCAAAAGCATTTCAGGAGAAAAGTGATGATGGAGCAAATAATCCACTTCATTCAAGTTATTACACCTGTGACTGAGTCTGTAACGTGAATGCTGCTGACGTATAATGGAAACGTCACTGAAGCAGGCTTAGATGTAGGGGCTGTGTCACTCTGTGTAGTCACATGACATGACTGTTGCTGTGTGAATACAGGCTCGCTTCATCCCATTCTGTGTGTTTCCTTACAAAAAATCCAAAATAATCCTCTTTAAAGCATTTATTAACTGCAAATAAGATGACATGGATCCAAAATGAAACCTTATATTGATTTTTGTTTTATCTTTAAAAGAGAGGTGGGATTAGCCCCTCTAGCCCAATTATATGAGCCGCCCCGATGTTTAGCATTTTTGCAAGTTTCAACTTATTAGCCCCTTGCTAAGGACACACTCTTATTCACATTTGGTTTGTGTCATCATGTTCACTTTATGGAAATAGTAAATTGTAGAAATAGTAGCAGAATTGTCTGCATTTGGCATAGTAATTCTCGTAATACTCTTACCCTCAGGTCTAGTTATTTCCTGGGAATGTGGGTAACTTGTGTCTAATAAAAAATATAGTAAAAAAGAAAGAAAGTCCAGAAAGACAGTCCAGCTCTGAATGGCTTAACCAATTTTAGGAATTATGTAGGTAAGGGTGTGGTGTAAACTTTGTTATAATGGGTGGAATGATGGTAAGTATAACTAACAATTTTCCTGGTATTAAGAAGTTGTATTTAGAGTAACAGAGTGGTAATGTATGGACATATTCTGACTGAATTTCACTGTCAGGTAACAGGATTTGCTTGTTAAATATCTAAGTAAACAGGGCAAAAAAGTGACGTGTCGAGTAGTAATTTGGAATAAAAATACAAAGACGTTATTGCATTATTACACTACACTAATTGCAAATCTTTCTTTTCTATTAACTAATACATCTATGAAATAAATGTATTTTATTTCATATATAACCATGCCTAAATGGAAAAAAAAATACAATACAAAACATCCTGGAAACTTAACTACCTTAAACATAATTCACTTTTACTGTAACAGGTGTTAAGATTGTACACTTTCCAGTGGTTTTATCAAAGGATCTTAGAATCAGTAAATTTTTTTCCCCTATCAGATTAGTATAATTGTACTGTATTGTACTGACACAATTATGAAAAAAGAGACACAGCTTTCTTGAAATATATTGCTGAAGTGAAAAAAATTGTGTAGTTTAGTGAAGAATGAAGTACTGAGAATTACAGGTGCAGTTGAATTTTATAAAGTACATGATGACAAGAATTGTTACATTCATAAGCTACAGTTAATTAATATTTGAGGCTGATTTTGTGCAAACATGACTCTCATGATTCTTCTCACTTTCCGATTTCAAAGCTAGTTGTATGCACTGTTGGATCTTGTACTGCAATGGCGGGATTAAAGTAAAGTACAGATTAAAGAGGTCTATTGATTGGCTGGGGAATTTGTTCAGAAGTAAGAAGTGTTTGTTCAGTTTCTAACTTTAAATAAGCTATAATTAGTGAAATTTCCTGATTGTTTTGTTTTTTGGCCCAATGGATATATTGCTTTTCAAAAATGAGTAATGACAGACTTTTTTTTTTTCCCAAATGTGGATTAAAGCTGTGTACATGTGCTTATTGGACGATCGCACATACCAGATGGTGAACTAGTAAGTACAACTTCAGTCTGTTCAGATGCTTCTATGTAGACGCCCACAAAATGGGAAAAGTTCCAGAGGTTCCTCATTCTGTGTTTGAACTTCTTGCAATTATGTGGAATGAAATTCATTAGGTGTATATAATTTTTTTCACATTTAGATTTTACTATAGCATGACTCCCATTCCCACCAAAACATACTTATTTGTATCAGAGTCCATAAATAACTCTGATAAAAGATAACTGCAAAAAATCTGTAAAAATACAGAACAGGCAAGTGAAAGGTTGGGATATACACTATATGGCCAAAAGTTTGTGGACATCTGACCATCACACCCATATGTGGGTCTTCCTCAAACTGTTGCACAAAGTTGGAAGCACACGATTGTATATAATGTCTTTGTATGCTATAGAATTAAGATTTCCCTTCAGTGAAACTAAGGGGCCCAAATTTGTTCCAGCATGACAATGCCCCTGTGCATAAAGTGAGATCCATGAAGACATGGTTTGCCAAGGCTGGAGAGGAAAACTCGAATGTTCTGCACAGATCCCTGACTGCGACCCCACTGAACACCTTTGGGATGAACTGGAATGCCGAATGCACCCCAGGCCTCCTCACCTAACATCAGTGCCTGACCTCACTAATGCTCTTGTAGATGAATGAGCACAAATCCCCACAGCCACGCTCCAAAATCTGGTGGTAAGCCTTCCCAGAAGAGTGCTGGTTAATTACAACAGCAAATGAGGGACTGAATCTGGAATGGGATGTTCAAGAAGCACATATGGGGTTTGATGGTCAGGGGTCCACATATTATTGTCCAAATAATGTGCAGTATGTCATGTCTCATAAACTTGTGTATCATCCAGAATCTCTTTCCCACTCAGGTGTTCGATTGAAATTTCCCAGTAGAAAAATGAGTGTTTCTCAGTTTCCAACATCACTCGAATGTAGCAGCAGTCCTGCGAATTTCACCTTGTCCATTACCAATGTGTCAGCAGAGTGCTCCTTTTACAAAGCATTTTTGGTAAAAATAAAGGAGAGAAGATGTGTATGTCCCCGGATATGTATAGGAGGTGTATGATTTCAAAGACCTCTTCAAAAATATAAGAAAGAAAAAAAGACGTAATGGTAAGGCACACTAAGCATCCGTAGCCCCAAAGCCCTGTGTGGTCTTAATCCAGGCATGCCAGCTAAATAATGCCGTATATAATATACGGTATATACACCAGTGGCTTAAATATAGAGATACAAATGATTAGCACTTTTTGACCTATATATTTAACACTTATAGAAGAAAAATGATTTATAATCACACTATCCCGTGTTACTCAGATGAGGATGGGCTCCCTTTTGAGTTTGGTTCCTTCAAGGTTTTTTCCTCATGTCATCTCAGGGAGATTTTCCTTGCTATGTCACCTCTGGTTTGCTCATTAGGGATAGATTTATGATTGTAAAATGTATACCTGGATTTTATATATTTCTGTAAATGTCCATTATTAAAAGTGCTACCAAATAAAATTTAATTGAATTGAATCTGGTGTCATTGTGGAAAATGTTACTATGTATTTAATAGGCCCTTAATAAAGAGAAAACCTCAATGATATTAACCAAATTAATAACCACACAAACTGTATTATGATTCTTACATTAAAAAACAGTAATGGAAACCATGAATGGCGTGCTAATGATGAGGTCAGAACTTAGATGCAGGTCAGCACATTAGTGTACGTCTATTGTGTTGTGACTGTATTACAGGGAGTTAACTGCCTGTAATAAAATGTTATGTGGTTTCAGGACATTGAACAAACAACACTGCTTCCGTGTCAGCTTCCAAATTACACACATGTACATGTGTCTGAATCCAGATGTTTCTGAATCATTGATAACATGAAAGCAGGCTCACACACACACACACACACACACACACATATTCAACAATGACAATTTATCACATCGCTGTAAGAGTCTGCAGTAAATTAGCTCTATTCTGTATCCTAGTCTCTAAGGATACTTGTTCCAATCTACTCGGAGGATTTAGGAGTTTATCTATTTTTAGGCTAATATCCTCCAGGGAAATAACACACCGCATATTGCATGGTGATTCTTATTAGATGAGCAAATTGCCAGCTATGACAGTGCTTGGGACTCTCTCTGTCATTAAATTAGCAATGAAATTCGGGTTTTAAATCCTGTAAATATTAACACAGTGCACTGAAATCTGGGGTTTATTTAAAAGCCTGGATAAGCAGCTTAACCGCTATTGCTGGTGCAGTATTTTACAGTCCCACATGTTCTATATAATGAGTACTGATACCGGTAATTGTCATTCAAACATTAAATTAGCGGCTAGTTTATATCAAGGAAAAAATTGAAAAGCATGTCAGACGACATGTCCGCCAAAATAGTAAATGATATAAATACAAATAGCACAGTACATTACAAAACTACAATTTGCACAGAATCAGGTCACAAACATGTAAATGGTTGTCAGACTTTTTATTTCCTATCTTTCTCCTCCATTGCGCCGCTTTTTTAATTGCTGTCTCACTGCTCAGAGTAATTACCACCATTTATTTATTATTTTTTAAATTATATGTCAAATTAATCTAATGGTCCTTGTATGAGTATCTGACTATAATCTTTTGAACCAAGCCATGCTGTACTGACACCCAGAGAAAAATGAAAATTAAAAAGCCACAGAGGAATCGCTAAAAAGAAAGGATGCTTCAGACAAAATTATATTTGTTAGTAACTAGAACTAATCACCATTGGATTCTTTCCAAATCTGCAGTGAATTTTAAGAACACAGGATTAGAGGCCCAGATGCAGCTCCTGCTTGAAGACCACAATGCTACACTCATTTAATGATAAACAGCAGACTGTCTACCAGCCAGGCATCATGCCAAGACGCGAAACACTTAGAAATTAGGGTTATGGTCTGTATAGAGTTCTGCTTGTTCTCCCCGTGTTCGTGTGGATTTCTTCCAGGTTCTCCGGTTTCTTCCCATCTCCGAAAAACAAGGATGCAGGCTGATTGGTGATTCTAAACGACCTCAGGTGTGAATGTGTGTGGGCATGTGTGTGTAAGGTGCCCTGTGATGGACTGGCATGCCATCCGTGGTGTATTCTTGCCTTATGCCCTGTGTTTCAGATCCAGTGTGACCCTGACCAGGATGAAGAGGTTACTGACAATGAGTGAATAAAAGAATGAAACATGTATATACTGTATAATGTTGCATACTATTCATTTAATATTGAGTTTTGTTCTCAGGTTCTTCTTTCAAATAAAGAGATGAAAGTTTAGAATGACTTTTTTTTATTTCAGACTATTATATGTATGTAATCTTGTATCTGATTACATATAAAATGACAACAAATTGTTCACAGACTAGAAAAACTATTATCATTAATCAATACTGATCATCATACCTCATTATATCCACAAAAGTTACAAAATAAAACGTCACATTCTGTGATACAGGCTTTTTAGGGATGGTATTATAACTACAGTTAATGAGTAGACTATTTTTACAAAGAACTTTTTTTTTAATGACATGTATTCATTTGGCAAAATGAATATATAACAATTACAGACCAGAACTAGCAGTGTTTTTAGTGCTTTAGTGCTTTTAATACTATTTGTAATAGGCTTTTTTTTCAGTTCACCTTTCATTGCCTATTAATTTCTTATGCTATTGAGCTACTGTCACTTTCTAAGTATTCATACACAGCCTCAGATGCTGTAAGTTGAGATACATTTTTTTTTTTTCCAAGTACCTTTCCAAAGAATGTAATTTCCTTCCAATATTGCATAACAAGTTTGGTATGAAGGATACCTTCCAACAGGTCATGTGAAAAGATAAGGGAATAAGATAAGGGTATAGTAATGACTGCATTGTTTATTTCCAGGAATCACACAGTTTGGCCCTGAAGTCTTCACCTTTGACATGGTTCTTGTATCAGGCTCTCCTCTCAGCTTTCCCAGACAACAGTTTGACTACAGACCTTAGAGTATGACCTTGCACAAATATACACTGTTGTGTTACTAACAAAATGTGAAAACCATTGAGGTTTTTTTTTTTAAATCTTGTTTTTCAGTAGAGTATAGGTGTATAATAAAATAGAGGTGCCTTTTGACAATTTCTGCATGTACCTAGTTTCCAGACAATGCCATACCTCCAAAAACAACAATGTATACAGTTTGCATTTCAATATTCAATTTCAGTAGTTATTTTTTTTGGCCAATAATGTAATAATAAATAGTCACTATTTATATTAGCATATTTTTGGGATATATTGCAAAAGGTAAATACAAATACAAATTATAGTAAATAAACAAAACCAGACACTGAAAGCAGATATATAAAATTCTAACTAAAATGATACTTTTGTATCTATAACCTAAACTTAAATCTAATGAAGATAAATAAGGGAAAAAAAATATAGTAATGATGAATGCTTTGAGTGATGTAACCACAAGTACAGACCTATTACAGAGTTTTCTAGCATTTTGTGAGCTCTTAAACCAGCTCACCCCTCAGTTCAAATGGCAAGACTGAGTTCTTTCTGCGTCTGTAAGTGATAGAATTGTTAACTCCACTTGCTGGGTCCAAAACAGCTCCAACAAACCATCTACCCTGCTGGAGAAAACATGAGGAAGAAGAGCAGCAAGTTGGAGGAAAATATTAGACAATATTTGCTTTACTTGTATTGGTGTCTGATATTTGAAGTCAGATTAGCAATATGTAACCTGCATGTTTTAATCATCATATACTAGGGGTTACATGGACTAATAAACTAATACATTTATTAGTTGCCACTTTGGGCATGTTGACTAGTTAGGGTGCCCTTCTTCTTTTGTTTTTTTTGCCTTAATGAAATTCTACCACTTCCATATCACATTCTATGGTTAAGTCCAGATGTGTGTGTGACTATTTGTGTGACTGTTTTTTTTTTCTTTTAAATCCCAATCCCACCCACTTCTGAAGGATATCTTACAGGTTGTCCTTTAAGGCTAAATGAAATGGAAAGCCAATCCCACTCAGTTAGTTTAGAGCTGTGTATGCAAACCCAAAGAGGCCAATCAAGATTTATTTTTGGATGCTATTGAATCCAGATTTGAATGTAGCGGTTTAAATTCTGGGTCATCATCAGCCTGGAAAAACGTCCCAGATGCCGCTGTAGACATTGCATCCTCCATCCAAGGAAGGCTGGTCATTGAGCACTAAGAAGGGTTCTGTTGATGGACATGAGCTTCTGTGCTGTGCGCTCTCAGTTCCAGAATCAGTAATTTCAGTTGAGCCACAAGTGTATTTTAAGAGTTGTATATTTTTGAAATTAAATTAAATTATACAGTATCTCTGCCTCAAAAGATATGATTTGCTCAGTAATACCATTTGTACAGTGACCATTTAAATTGTACATTGACTGTATAAAACTATTAAATATAGTAATATTGTTCCAATATTATTTGGATCTGAATCGTTTCTAATGTACAAAATAATGCAACTAAATGCTGAGGGAGAAAGATTTGGCTTCGAGATGGCTTTTACAACCCTGTAATGTCCATTTTTAAAAATGACAATGCCCTAAAGTGTCAGAAACACATACTCAAGACTGAAATAATGAACAGCTCAGCATGCTTTGAGGTGAGTGCATGATGATTTATGCATGTAGTTTGCACAGTGTTAGCTTGATGTTCCCATCAACTTCCATCACCATTTACTCTGGATTGAGTCCATACTAAAGGACCAGTAGTATGCAGGTGAAATCACCTGAACATGCCAGCTATGCTAATACTGAATTAGGGCTTGTGTGACTACCTGCATATGTAACTACTTGACAGTGAAGTGTATTTTGAAATGAATGTTAGTTCAGATATACCTCATAAGTGGATGCTGGAACCTGGCCTGATCCATCAGCTCCAAAATTCAGAGCTGTTGCAGGTGGGAGATTCGACCCAAACAGATCCTGGTATGGCCCAAAGTCTCTGACTTCCTCATAATCATGACTGATCGGGTTCGTAATGTGTCTGCTATCTGCAGGGGGAAATTAACACTAGCTAAATCTTTTAAGCACATTTCACCTGTCCTGGACTGTTGAACATTCCACTAATTTTTCATAAACAAATGGAGATCTGAGTAAACTTGTGTGCTGAGTTCTTACCGAGCTTCTCTGGTGTCTCCAGATGGGTATAAAGAGCAGGACTGTAGGCCTCAGTGGGGTAGTAATAGTGATAGCTCTATGGTTAGAACATAGATCATGATGGAACATACTAGTCAATAAATCAAATTTTGATCCACTCTAAATTTTCTAGCAAAATGCTGTCATGGTTAGGGTGTTGCTGCAACTCTAGTGTACCAGGAACACATGCATACTCACAGCATTAGTAATAAGGTTAAGTAATGATTCCCAGCAGTCTACGATATCACCAGGAGAAAATGTCATATCTATGGAATCAGTCTTCCCATTTGGGGTAAGGGGGTGCATTTATATATTTATTAAATACATGTAGTTTCTTCTAGTAATTCAGACAAAAACAGAAAGAGAAGTGGCAGGTCTTTTACAGATGTTCAGCACCTAGTTTAAACCTAGTTTAAAGTTACATTTCTTTACTCTTGATGATCTGTGATTTACTTCATTTTTGATATCCCTTTAATTTAGAGTCTGAGCCAACAAGTTCAAATATCAAATAAAGAGTGATACTGAAGATATGTGACTTAATATACAGTACATGCTTTACACCGTGGTCACGAATTATGAAATTTCTTGATTGACAGGTGGGCAATAATGTCACATGCTGGGGCACATAGGGCTGGTCAGAAATGCAAACCTAAAATGCTTTTAAGTTTTCTACATAAAACTACTATTCGGCATTAGGAGGTGTACAACAATGCTAGCCTGGTTAAAAAAAAAAATAAAATAAAAATCCTAAAGTCTCCAGATATGCTGAATGATGTCTATATTTTGTATTTTGTTATATTGAATTTTTAAGCTCAACACACATACATGGTTTCAGCTTGGTTTGGATGGAAGACAAAAAAAAGCTTCCAGGACAGACTATAGACTTCATAACATACAATTTCACACAGGATATCGTAGAATCTTTACCAACCTGGGAAAAGATTCTTTTCCAAACACAGGCGCACACAGTCCATAATGATTACTATCGTGATTGATTCGGTTGGGACTAGAATTACAGAGTTGCTCTGGTAATAATATCTCCATGAAAAATTAATCCAATCTGAATAAAAAAAGATAAATTACATGGATTTCAATATCAGATTTAATTTGTTTGGAGAGCATAAAAATTGGGAGGAATAAGAGGAAGCAGATTCAGCATTAGAGACTCGTGACAGATCACAGCAGCGATCTTATAAGGCCAGCCTGTGGACACGAGAAATTAAAAAAGGTGGCTACATAAAATATGATATAAAACATGATTCATTTATTTCCGCATGTGCAGAACACAGGGTTTTATTTTTCACATGTGATTTCTCCCATGATTATTTCATTTTTTGCATGCTATCCCAAGCATGAGGTCACATGTGCTGATTTGAATTTATTTGTGCAGTTTCAGGGCATAAACCTGAAATACACCTTCATGTGATTTTTTTTTTTAATGTGTGATTATATATTACTTGCATAAATGAATGATCATGTGAAATGTATGTATGTATTTTTTTCCATAAGGGATAACTTGGCAGGGCTTTCCATCCCCTCTTTTTCTTTTCTCTTTCTTTCCCTTTCCTCTCGCGTACACTCTGGCCCTTACCCCTCCGTAGCTCTCGTAGACGCTGCTGCTGCTGTCCGGCTCTGAACTTGTGTTGATGAGAAGGGTTCGTTGTGCCGAGGCATTGATCGGCTCTCTGCTGCTCACCGATGACCTGTGTGAAAGGGCAAGACATTTCTCATCTACTACTTGAAAATAAAGGTTTACAGGAAGTTTGATTTTGAAGGCTCCTTCTGACCTGCTACAACATTTTATTCTGCATTACTGTGGAACAGCAGAGTTGGCATGGTCTGACACAGCTAACATTTTCTAATAGTAGCCAAGCCAAATATACACCATGGTTTAAAGATGACTTTAATGGAATATTCCATTTTATCATATATGCAATTACCATGAATATCATTTTGACATGTTTACCCGTACTGAGAAAAACAAAAAGGGAAAACGTATTGAATCTAAAATCACTAGTAAGGGAAGCCAAAGGGGGGATGTTGCATAATCAATAAACATTTATGCAGAACACATATTTTTGAAGATTTTAGTCAAAGGGAATTGTAAATTAAGTTTTAAGTAAGGAACAAAACACGTTGGTGCATGGTGTTATAAGGAAATAATCAAAGATTGTGGGGTGAATTGGAGTTACTCAGCACAGTGAAGTTGATTATTTTCCTATAACAGTACATACTGAATGTTTTATTCCTCTTTTTCCTCGTATACCACAACAACTTCCAATTATTCAAATTTTTAATTTATCAATCATGAATTCCATGATGCACTTTGACTGTGTATAGCTGCAGTTAATGTTGTTGTAGAACTTTCACAAAACAAGTTAGTGAATGTTATCACTTGCATTATAGCAGCTATAAACACTCTTTCACACTACAGCCTTATATTTTTTCTCACTCGTAAAGTTCAACTGACACAAAGCTTGACATGTTACTCAGAAACTGGAAAAAGCAAAGTCCAATGTTCTGAAAACTTTCCCTTGCTGGAAAACATACTGATTAACATACACACAAAGCTTCACAATATCAGTGATTAATATTAATTTTTTTTAATCAATTTATTATTAGTCTTAGATTATGTGGAGTGTCCACCATACACTCTGAATCCCTCTGAATCATCAGTTACTACAGAAACAATAATATATTAGAACAAGAAGATTAAAATAAACCTGTGGTTTGAACTACAGCCTATACTACTGTCAGAGCTGCTGTTATAGAAAACACCTTCTGACCAATTAGCATCGAGAATCAAGAAATCTGTATAATTAATCCCAGATGGGCTGATTATTATTATTGTTTTTTTTCTCTGAGGGAAACATTTGTTGTTATCTATGAAAAAGTTAGATAAAACAGCATAAGAACAGTTTTATTTCACTTTTACTCTTAGAGTGCATAATAATAATAATAATAATAATAATAATAATAATAATAATTATTATTATTATTATTATTATTATTATCTCATTTATATAGCAATTTTCATGCCTTTCATGCAGCTCAGAGTGCATTAACATGAAGTTAGAAAAAGAGAGAGAAAGAAACAGTAGTCAAAAATAAAATGTAAACTAAGAAAATGATACAAATAATTGCAGTGACAGGGGGAAAAAAATATTTTCTTTCCCCTGGCCATAAACCTTTGGAACAAGGACCCTTCACAAATCCCACCTTTTGTAAGCTGATATTCAGTCCAACTGAAATTTAAAACCTGAATTTCACCATCCATTGCTCTTGAATGTGCACCAACCACTGATCTTTACTCTAAATTACCATTTATGGTGTAAATTATCGTATATTTTTGTGTATTGTGTATTATGCTATATTGTGTAAATTGTTTCCAGCACCGACAAATTCTGTGTACTACATACTGTATAAGATTTTTTTTTAAGTATAGTGGCATATTTAAATTTAATAATGTTGTTGACAGAATTCAAAAACCACCCTTAGATTTCCATGTCTGTTCTTCTCTCAGTACAGTGCAATGCTTATTTCATGTCAGTGGTAATCACACATTTGCTACCAAAGCATATGTATGGACAGGGATTAGGTTGTAAAGTGCTGTAGTATTCCTTTAAGCTGGGATTTAGTAACTGCTGCTGTAGCTGTATTTAACTCAGATCATGAGATTAGCATGCCTCACCCTTCATCGCTCCTCTTGCCCTCTGAAAAGCTGCCTGCTCCCCCTGGAGGAGGAAAAAAGAGATGGATAAAAATTGGGGAGGGTAAGATGCATGGATGCTGTGCTGTTAATACATGAAAACGGGACACATTGAAATGTTTATCTTCTATTTATCAACTCATCTCTACAAATCATATCACATTTGCAAAAATGATATTTTTTCAAATAGCTGAAGAATGCTGAGGGCATAAATAAAGAGAAAAAATAAACGGAATGAAATGCAAGATGATTTGAGGGAAATAGAGAGTTGAGTAAAGACAGAGTGAAACTGAAAGAGATAGACAGAATAGAGAAAGACTATCGAAAGCAATAGGGCAAGATAAAGGCAAGAAGACGGAGAGCGGAAATGACAGCTGCTGAGGAAAAGAGACACGACAGATGTGCGCGGAGACGAGGGTGAGATGAGACAGAGAAAGATGGATTTGAAAGTGACAGGCGTATTAGGATGCAGACAGGCTGTTCCTTTTGAGTGCTATACACTTGCTGGGGGAAGTAGTACACACTGTCTAACAACGCCACAGTAAAGAAGTGACACGCCAACTCCTCCATTCTTTACCTTTCAGACCTCGTCCCTTTTTCCACCTGACCAATAGAAAGAAGCCTAAGGCGTTGACCAGCAGGAAGATTCCCACAAGGATGGGGATGACATACACTGGTATAGCTGGGACTGAACAAAGAAATGAAGAACTGTTTGAGACAGTGGATAATTGCATCCGAACATTTAATATAGATCTAATAAAGTCTGAGTCTAGCAGCAAGAACTAATCTTATTTAAATATTAATGTTAAATTTGACTCATTTCACACTGCATACATTATTTATAACTGTCCATCTTTTAACTGTTTGACAAGTCCTTGTCTGAAATGATATTTGAATATCCTTTTCACATACCATTCAGCCATCAGAATTACCACGAAGACATTTAATTTATACATGTAATTCCTAACACACAATGGGCCTCATTTATGACTCTTTTAGTAACATGGTATGTAAATGTTTTCACAGGCCAAACCAAACTAAAACTTCCTGCAAGATTTACAAATGTTTTGCTAATTTTCTCCATTCTCATGTACTCATGTTGATAAACGTCAATCAACCGTAAAATTAACAAGTGCGTTCATGGCACAGCTGATTTGCATTTAGTGACACACACACACAAAATTCCATAAAAGGCAAAGAGAGCTTTAAGTGACTAAATGATGACTTCCAGTAATGCAGCTCAGCCACTGCAGTGAGTCAGCTACACACTGTAACACTTCCTGCTTTTATACTTTTTTTCATTTGTCCTAAATGAATGGCTAGGCTATACGGATCACTTTCTTTCAAGTCATTAATATGTAATGACTGGGTTTCACATAATTTTCATTAAAATAAAAGTAAATAAAATCAACAAGCAATTTCAACTTAACAGCATAATATTGTATATAATATCACAGCAACTCATGCTAATTACATGATTTGAAGCCTAGGTTTGGAAATTGACAAACTGAGGAGCTCTTGCAGGATATGAATGTTTTTCCGAACTGGATTTTCATGAATACCACATTTCTTGTGTAAACGCCCCTTCAAACGATTTATGGATAATTTTGCAAATAGATATGTTTATATCTAGCTTGATACATGTCTCATGTCTTAAAAGTAAATAAAATCACACTTATGACACAGTTACCTACACAATATAGCCAAAAGTATGTGGACACCTGACCAGTCACACCCATATGTGCTTGTTGAACATCTCATTCCAGATTTAGTCCACCTTTGCTGTTGTAATAACTGCCACTCTTTTGGGAAGGCTTTCCACTAGATTTCAGAGTGTGGCTGTTGGGATTTGTGCTGATTCACCTACAAGAGCATTAGTGAGGTCAGGAACTGATGTTAGGTGAGGAGGACTGGGGCGCAGTTGGCGTTCCAGTTCATCCCAAAGGTGTTCAGTGGGGTTGAGGTCAAGGCTTCCACGCCAATCTTGGCAAACCGTGTCTTCATGGAGCTTGCTTTGTGCAGAGGTGCACTATCATGCTGGAAAATGTTTGGACCCCTTAATTTCACTGAGGAGAAATCTTAATAATACAGTCTACAAAGACATTCTAGACAATTATCTCAACAGTTTGGTGAAGGCCCACATATGGGAGTGAAGGTCAGGTATCCACATACTTTTGGCCATATAGTATAGATTAGGATTGTGTGTTTGTTTGATCAAATGCAATTTGAATGACTTACTCTTCTGGTATCCAGTACTTCTGAGGTCAAAATCTTATTATTGCTCTGAGTTTTCTGATACAATATTGGAAGCTTTCAGTGTGGTTGAACTGATGTACACTCTCCTTAGAATGACTCTAATTGCAACATTAAATACTGAGGGCCAGATGTACATCAGGAAGTGTTTTATTAATGTAACTGTACGTAACTGTGGCTCCTATAATATTTAAAAAATGTAAAAAAAAAAAAAAAAAGTCTTCTTTGGTTTGTGTGTGCTTGTGACACTATTAATGCACATAACGTTTCTAAACAGTGCTTTCACTAAGATTAAAAAATCTGTGAGAGTGGATTAAAAAAATAATAATAATAACGCAACCTGGTAGTTCAAAAGTGGCCAAATTCTACAAGAAGAGCAATACAAAAGCAAAAGCAAAAGGCATGTCACTAATTTACACCTGCTTCTGGGAGACGGATAAAATCACATGAACAAAAAAACTCAGCACCACTAATTGCCCAAAGTTTAGCATGCCATAATCAGACACACTTATTATCACTCCACTGTTTTTTTCCACATCAACTTCTCACTTTTTGTACAATCTTCCCTCAAATGCATATGTATGAGGGAGAAAAGTGCAAATAAACCGCACCTACATCCTCCTTCATATGGTACTTAATAGGGGTGTGATGCAATGCCATTATGTGTATAACTTTTTTCAGCCCGTGAACCAGACACCTTGTGGAACTTTCTAGCAAGTTTTCTATCTTCTATCTGTGAAAGAAAGCAAGCTAACTATATTTGAAAGTAAATACTCTATGTCCTTCCCAAATCAAGAAACTGTTAATTAGAGTTGACAACAATTGCCATCTAATAATATATTATCAGATATACTTTAGTCTATGGTGTTTCTTAGAGCTCAAAAAGATCGGAAACATTTGCTGGACATGCTACCAGAATCTATTATAAAGCTGGGATGGGTACAAGCAACTTAGTACATGTGGTTGTGAATATTTTCTTTGCAAGTTACCAACATGTATTAGGAAAATGTTGACATTCTCTGCAATTTTGGCTTGTTTTAACTGACAACTAGTAAATCTTCTGCCATGGTAACTACCTAGCATCCATGATGCTTACCCTCCATTTTCCCAGTTGCCTAGCACCAGCGTTTACATGAATTCCAATGTAAGGTATAACTTATGCTGGGGGTGCTGGGGACATTTAATTATTTTTTTAAATGCACTACCTTGTCATAGAGAATGATGCAGGCACTGTCTATAAATATCACTTAAGCCATATTTGCAGTGTTAGAGTGTGGCCATAATGTCATCTAAATCTTAAAAGACTTCCAAAGCATCCCTCATTCTCTCTTTTTTGATTGCTTAAAAGCTGCTGTGGATTTAAATGCTCTGGTGCACATTTTTTTTTCCTTTCTTTTTTTTTTTACCCTGTCATTCTTGTCCCCACTAATTCTCAAAAGTTATGTCCATAGTCAAAAAGACACATTCATAAATTTTGGTTTAAATACACTATTATTAGCCAAAATGATGTTATATTATCCAATAAATATCATTATTAATGTTTGGTATTTGATAAAATAAAAACAGTTCTTGGTTTACTCTGACACTTGCGATGGTTTCACGACAGCTGCATTTGCATTCTTTTATCCCGCTTGTCAACAGATCGTCACTGTCACATATTAAAGTGCAGATTGTGAGTGCTCTCACAGATGCAGCTCAAACGGAGTGTGTCACTTGTGTGACACTTAACAGCATTGTAGATTTGCTGAAAACAGACATCCATAAGCTATATTTAAGTAAAATATAAAATATTTATGTAAAATACAAATTATAACATGTTTATGTGAAGTGCAAGGCCCTCAAAGATGCACAGAGCATTTACTAGAACTGTTCAAGCCTCACATAAACCCTAAGATGAAGAGTAATCTGTAATGGGTGTCTTTATGTTCCATTCGAGGCAAATTAACACATTTTAAAAATATGGAATTATATGAAACCTCTAGGTTATGATTTTTTGGTTCTCTGATTCGATCTATAAAACTGGCCAATCTTGCTTACGGCAGCATTATTTACGCTACTATAGCATGATACCAAGTCCTAGAGGATATAGTATAAAAGATTTTTGTAATTGTTTAGTTTTATACTGAATAAGCTGGGTGTGGGAGAGAGGAATGTGACCTCAATGAACAGACTAATCTGAGAACTGCCCTGATGTGGTTTAATGTTCTAATGAGCACCCTTATTTCTACAGCCCAGTCTGCTTCACGACTCAAGCAGAACCAAACCAAATAAGTCAGGTGAATTGGAATTCTTCAGCCTATCTCAGTTATAGAATTATTACAGTAGGCTATATTTGCTAGGTTGGTGTTTGCTTGCTAGCTTGCATTTTGCTTACTTGCTAATTTGCTTTTTCTTGCTTGTTTGCTTTAGCTCAGCAGTTTGCTTTTACTTGCAAGTTTGCTTTCGCTTGCTTGTTAACTTTCACTTGCTTTTTTCCTTTTGATTACTAGTTTGCTTTTGCTGTTTTGGTTGCTTTCCTTCACTAGTTTGCTTTCGCTCGCTAGTTTGCTTATACTTGCTAGTTTGCTTTCGCTAGCTAGTTGGCTTTCACTCATTACTTTTTGTTTGGTCTCCTTTGCTAGTTTTTCACTTACTGATATGTTTTTGCTTGCTAGTTTGCTTTCCCTTGCAAGTTTAATGAAGCTTACTAGTTAGTTTTTTTGCTTACTAGTTAGTTTTTTGCTTGCTATTTTGTTTTGGTGGCTAGTTTGCTTTTGGTCTTTGTGTTGCTCCAACTCGGAGACTCTTCAAGAAGGGATGCAGAAGCTGTGTCTGAATTTGTTCATGATTTTTGGTGTCAGTCAGTTTGTAGTTTTACTGAATACTCAGCAGACAATCAATTGTATCTTTGGCCCACTTACTATTGTGAAATGTTCATTTTTTTATATAACAGCAGGTCATAATGATTAGTTCCTGTCAGATCCACCCACTTTACACAGAAAATGAAGAAATTCTGCAGAAGTACATATGAACTTTGGAAAGTCACAAATTACTCATACTTTGTGCTACAAGAACAACATTAACCTAATTAGAAAGCAGTCATAGATTTAGGCTCTCTGGGGCATTAGCAATATATTACGCTTTTCCTTATTACAGTGTTTCATCATGTCTCTGTACTGTCACGCATATAAATGGAACAATATTAAAAATTAATTTGATCAAGGGAAAATTTGTGGACATTTTAAAAATATTTAATATTTCTATACTATTACATTTGTTTGAGAATAAAACAAATATACTGAGTATTATAAGTAGAATTTACTGACTCTATTAATACATTTAAAGAGATGCCCTGAGCTAATGCTAAATAGTGTACAGAGCATGATGGTTAAAGCTTCAGCCTGCTCAAGATTGCGTGTGATTACATCAGGTACGACATCACGGTCCAGCTGCTTAGCTGCATCACTGTGCATTAAAAGAAAAGCCCTGGCTAATTAGCCGTGTGAGTGTAGATATTGATCCTGAATGCAAAATGACAGATTGGCTCTGTACTTGATGGATAGCACCAGTGAAAAAGCTGATCAGAAATGCCAGCACAGCACCTTCTTCACGCTCCGGGACTTTGGGATGGGGCTCGTCTGGCGCAGGATCAGAATCTGATGAATGAGTAGGGAGGGAAGAGTTAGCACCAAATACACACCAAATACACACAATACAGAAAAAAAATATGTAGGAGAACAAGATGTTAGGTTTCAGTACAGAGTTGTTTACGCACACAGACACTCAAGCATATCATATGAATTGATTTTAGCATCATAATTTGTAAATCAACATAGAAATGTGTATTGAGATCTCACTTAACTGTAAGGCAACATTAATAAACATTAGTTAATACAGTATTAAGCATTACTAAACAGTTAACTAATGTTTATTAACTAGATTTTTTTAACTATCGATTTCATTATTAATTTCTTAATACATATTATAGCACTGTTGAATTCTCTATTCTGATTGGTCAGAAAGGGTTGATTTATTTTCCATGATATCTGCTCTGACAATAGTTTAAATTAATGTGCTTGTTCTAAGACATTATTCTAAAATTCTTAGACATAATTGTTGAGTTTTCTGTGAAGCGATGTTTATTTAGCATTTTTGGAAAATTATGTATGTAAAGTTGCTGCTTTACATTTTCCGAAATGATTTTTTTCATGTTAACTTCACGAGAAAGAAAAAGAGGGATGGTGAGAGAACAACTGTTTATATCTGCAAACTTGTTCTTGTGGATAAATGAATAAAATAATATTGTGTCATTCTATAATAAATAAATTGTATTGTCACTGACAAACTGCTGTTGTATAAGAAGAATAAAACACTTGGAAAATAATCAACTTCATAGTTGTAACAGTATCTCTGCTTACTGCTGATGATTATTTGCCAATAACAGCATACTCCTGAGTGTGTTATTCCTTACTTAATATAGAAGTAAGATTTTTTGTTAAAAAATCTATTAAATGTTATACAATATAACATAAATAATACATAATAATTTTATTTATCATTACCATATATGGCAGTAGTTAATAGAATGAATACATAACTGTTTATTGATGCCTGCAGCTGTGTTCAGTTTCTTAAGATACCCTTATTCAAAAGTGCTACTGAGATTTCAACGTGAATCCTATGTTAGTTAAAAATTAGAGATTTTTTTTCTCCCTTCTTATTTTTTTTTCCTGTAAACACCTTTATGAGTAAAAGGAATGGTCCAGCCCTGTATAGTAATAATCTTCTGTAAAAGATTTGTGCACTGCACTGCAGAAATGCTTTTTTCCCACCACAGTAATTTGAGACAGGGCTGAGTTGCTAACGATGTGCTTTATATGGACCGATCCACAACAACACCACATGATTACAGCGATCTGAATGTGCTGTTTTATGGCTCACACATAGTCTGTTTTCTGAGAAAACCTCAGCCTAGCGTTCAAGCACTTAATTACTTTCAGTGGCATACACAGAGTAATAACTCTCTTTGCTTGTGCTGATTTTGCTATAACTACTACTCTTTGAAAACAAACTTGAGAGCTGTCAAAGTAATTCCTGTTGATTTACAGTATAGTTTTTGTCGTGAGACATTTAGGAGGTTGCCTTAATGGCTGCAATACATATTTCTTAGAACAAACACTATTTGTTTTTACACCACAACTTTGTTGAACACTTCGTATTCTCTTACAGTAGTCCCAGATGCAAGGTTTACATTAAGGCTCTCATTGATATAGTGAAGTTTTCTCTGAACAGATGTTTGTTTAACATTTAATAACAGGCATTAACTTGTTCCACAGATGTTCCACAACATTAAATTTAATTATAATGGATAAAAAGCATTCATTAATAAACAAATGTAATCACTGGAAAGGTACTGTGGTATTAGAGAGATGAAACACGTCAGGATGAGCTGTTATTGGAAAATACTCAACTTCTTGATCATGAAGTCCACTTTGCGTCAGGCCACATCACACAACTCCCTCGTGTGATTATTTTCCAATAACAGCACCTCTTAACCTGTTTTATTCCTGTTGTATTTATCTACTGGCATGGAATAAAAGCTCCAATTCTATCTACATAAACACTTATTTTCACATCTGATTTTTGGTTAAAAATATATATTTAATAACAAGTTTCACATTCCCCTCCGCCACACCCAGCTATCATCTTATATCACATCATATCACTTAACGATAAAAAAATCTGAGTCTGTTGTTTTATGTCTATCATATACACTATATAGTATGGCCAAAAGTTTGTGGACACCTGACCATCACACCCATATGTGGATCTTCCCCAAACTGTTGCCACGAAGTTGGAAGCACACAATTGTATAGAATGTCTTTGTATGCTGTAGCATTACAGTTTCCTTTCACTGGAACTAAGAGGCTCAAACCTGTTCCAGCAGGACAATGCCACTGTGCACAAAGCGAGCTCATTGAAGACATGGTTTACCAAGACTGGAGTGGAAGAACTCGAGAAGCCTGCACAGATCCCTTACCTCAACCCCGCTGAACACCTTTGGGATGAATTGGAAACCACCCCAGACCTCCTCACCCAACATCAGTGCCTGACCTCACTAATGCTCTTGTGACTGAATGGACACAAATCCCCACAGCCACGCTCCAAAAGCTAGAGGAAAGCCTTCCCAGAAGAGTGGAGGTTATTATAACAGCAAAAGAGGACTAAATCTAGAATGGGATTTTCAACAAGCGCATATGGTTGTGATGGTCAGGTGTCCACATACTTTTGGCCATATAGTATATGCTGTCTTACCATGTATTGACTTATGTGAGGATGTAACCACAAAAGAATCTTGTTTTAGAAGCTTGAATTAATACATATTTTATTACAACACAAATTAAGGCTTCCATATGCTGGATTTTATATTACAAATGTTTTAGATTTTGGACATGGCAATTACGGATAATACTTTACAAATGCCTTTTTGATATAATTTGCCAATTTTCATAATTTCTAGGAAAACCACTACTGTGGCAGAGAGTTTCAGCTAGACTCAATAGGAGATGAAAACTTTTCCTAATTCTGTTCTAGAAAATAAAAACATGAACTACCATTTAATATTAAAATGGTATTTATTTTCTAGCATTTTCATCACTTATCTGTGTGCAGTCTGTTTGTTCCAGATCATGTATCAAGATCATGAGCAAGCCCATTAACCCTCATTTGCTAGTTGTTTTGGACAAAACTGTCTCCTGGATACATATTACATTAATGTTGTTAGCAAAACAAGTAGAAACACACCAGGAAGCCGAATGAGCCCAACAGAGGGCACTGATTCCAACCCAAAGTGCAGGACCAGCCCATGTGAGAGCTCCATACTGACCCATAGTGGTGACGGTGAGTACTGCACCGTTATCAGCATAGCTGCTCTCTCCCATCGAGTTAATGGCATTAACTGAGAAGTTGTAGGTGGTGGAAGGCTTCAGGCCGCTCACTGCGTACACGGTGGATCTCGGCGGAAAAACATCAACGTACAGGTAACTGGCAGACCCCGCCCACCGGTACCTGTACATCAGACACAGCAAAAGAGAGACATATCAACATAAGCTGGATCTGAGGGAACACTGTAGATGTTAATTCAGCACTGCAAGTGTTTGTTCCAAACTGTAGCAGTTAATTCAATACTGTAGTACTGTAGGTGTTCATTCAGCACTGTATGAGTTAAACAATCAGTATTAGAGATCATAAGTAATGAATAACCCATGATGGGCCGTGCTGTTCTAGGAAAATAATCCATGGCAGAGTGGTTTGATGTTGTGTGACATGAAGCGTAGTGTAGATTTTCTTATAACAACATATACCAGAGTGTGTCATTCCTCTTATACCATAGTGATTTGCAACAGTTACAGTTTTAAAATTATTAATAACCAACATATCATACTTTTTTAATCACTTACGGTTAGCTATAAACAGTCATACTCTCAACACCTTCACGTTTTTTGTCTTTTGAAGTTAATAAGACCAAAAAAAGGAGCTTGTCATGTTACAGAGAAACCACAAGGTGTAAGTGCCTTTGTCAGACAACTTCTGACCGCTACAAAGTGCTGACACCCGCTGACACACTTGAGTAAATATTAAATAAATGTCTCCAGCATATCACACATTATCCTTTTTTTTAATAAATAACAACACATTTTTTTTTCATTTCTTTATTGTTAGGCTTTGATTATGTGGAGTGTCTGACATGAGTTGTAACTATAGATACAAAAGTGTATTACACTGAGCAAATTAATATAAACCTATCATTAATGTTACTTCTACTGTTAGAGAAGTGGTATAAAATGTGTTAATTAAACACTGCAGGTGATAATTCAATAATCCCAAAGTATAGTCAATGTTGTAGATGATAATTTTGTAATACAAGTGTATATTAAACAATGTAGAAACTAATTAACCAACTAATTAACAGGATCTTTACCCTCTATCTCCACTTACCTACATACTCAGTCACTTTCTTCTCTCAACAATTAACAGATCTTGTATTTTTCACTTTGCCATTTCTAAAGGTTATTGATAAGACAGCTTAAGTGGTGTCATGACATTAAAAAGTGGGAATGCATGGCAAGGCGTGACAGATCTGTCCTCTGTGGCATGAACTCAGAGATTCGACTCCACTGACTACACTCACCTGACATTATTTACAAGATATAATTTATAATTATCTGTGTGTCTGACCTGACTCTGAAATTTTGAGTGAGCCCTCCATCGAAGCCGGGCATCCACTCCAGAGTGACGGAGTTTGAGGAGATGCTAAGAAGCTTCAGGTCTGAGGGGGGGTCTGGGTAATCTGTCAGACAAACAAAGAGAAATAGATAGATAGAGAGAGAGATATGCATTCAATAATGAAACTTCTGCTAATAGTGGGAAACAAAGGTCTACTGAGAGAATAGAAAGTAAATGCCTGGAAATAAAATTGAGCTTTGTTGAACAAAAAAAAAACAACAAGAAGAAACAACAGTCCAATCTTGTCCTATCATTCATCATTCATTCATGTATAAATATCAACACTGAAACCACATAGCTGAATGATGCAGTCTATACCGACGCAGGCTTTCCTGCACAAGCGAAATTCTGACAGCTCGGACCAAAAGCACAGTCATGCAGTAATGCAGAGCTGCTACTATAAAAGCAAAACACACACAGCAATTACAACCCTGGAGGAGCCTGACACTGCAGCAACGCTGGCAGGATGAGCCTTTGCTGATCAGACAGTTTGCCATTCCAAAACTGGCAACAACACTGGGATTTAATTATTAACGCTCAACTTCAGGTTCTGCTCATGACATACAACCTTCCACTGTGATGCACTTTAAAAAAACATAAATATTTTTATTGCTTGTTGTGTAATGCTGGTAATTGAGAAAAAGAATGACTTACTCACTTGCTATAAAAGGCATTTGCCTGGTTTTCTTAAATAAAATTCCCCAGTGACTCAAATATAATTCAAGACATATATGCACTTTTACTGCACTAGTTTAAGTACTGTAACCTTGGAAGTCATATATTGTATATGACATATCACATATATTTTAGTGATGTAGTTTGAAAATAAGTCTAAAAGTGCAGGATCTACTTTTACAATCAGCCTCATAATTAGATTAATAGCTAAACTGGAATGAAATGAATTTGTTTACACCTAAATCAGAGTAGTGTAAAGGAAGAGAGGAAAATAAAATAATTCTTGAAATAGCCGTTTGGATCTGAATACTTTCCGAATTTGATAGGACAAATCAAATCTTCTGCTGTTGTAGCCCACCTGCCACAATGTTCGTCATGTTGTGCATTCTGAGATGCTTTTCTGCTCACCACGCTTGTAAAGAGTGATTGAGTTACCGTAGCTGTCTTGACAGTCTGGCCGTTGTCCCCTGACCTTTCTCATCACAAAGGTGTTTCTGCTTGTAGAACTGTTGCTCACTGAATGTTTTTTTTTTGTTTGTTTTGTTTTGTTTTGTTTTGTTTAGCACACCATTCTGTATAAACTCTACAGACTGTTGTAAGTGAATATCCCAGGAGATCAGCAGTTTCTGAAATACTCAAACAACCAACAACCATACCACGGACAAAGTCACTTAGATCTTTGATATTTCATGTGAATATTAGCTGAATATCCTGACGTGTTTCTACATGATTTTATGCATAGTGCTACTGCTACATGATTAGCTGATTGGATAATTGAATGAATCTGCAGACTTTCCTTTTAAAGTGAGTATAAACTGGTAGTCTACAGAGGCATATGGCACAGAGGCACAGTGACTCTGTGGTTCAGAGGCTGCTGAGGTTAAAAAATATACCAAAATGCTCCCACAGCACTGTAATACTTTACTGTAATAGGAAGCCATGCAGTCTGGAGAAGACTGGAGAAGATACTTTGTTTAACAAACAGACTTGTGAATAAAGTGCTCTGTTAGGGATTTGACTGTAATGTGCTTTAAACTGTTGATATGCCACGTGTGAGATAATTGTCTACTTTCCACTGTTTCCCCTGCACTACTACTACAATTCTAATAGTTTAGGCTTTTGTTTTCAAAATAAAACTTTAAAATGAATGTGTGTGTGTGTGTGTGTGTGTGTGTGTGTGTGTGGACGTCCTGTGTGTAAGTACTTGTTGGCTTCTTACTGTGGTGATGATGAAAGCAAAGATGATGTTGGTGGATGGTGGTGATAAATATGATGATGATAATAATGTTAGTTCCTGATTGTGATGATGATGATGAAGGTGGTAGTAGTGATCATTCAACTGATAATAATATGATAATAATATGAAATGATAATAAAAAGTGATTATAATATTGGTACGTGACAGTGATGATGATGAAGACAAAGACAGTGATGATGATGATGAAGGTGGTGGTAGTGATGGTAGTGATGGTGATGGTAGGAGACAAAATGATTGTAGCTGTAAGAGGTGTCTCAGTACAGAAGTCAGGTGATGACCTTTATGAGTTTATATAAACAAATATATTTCCCCTTACTGCTATCCTGATGACAGGAAGTGATTGAGAATGATTATATTAGCCAGAGGAAGAGTGTATTGAAGTGCTACTGAGGAAAAGAAGCATTGCAAGGGTGAGAAGGAAAGAGAGAGGGATATACTGTATGTTCCCATTCATTTCCCCTGGTGAGTAAATAGTAATTATGTAATTATATAATTATGAGTACAGAATGGCAGAAGAGTCGGTCCTGCTTCTATAACCTTCGAAAAACTCAGAAAAACAATGTAACGTCATGTAAAAATGAGTGGAAAAAAATCCATGCTATTTCTCCTCAGGCATCGGATGATAAGAAGCATATAGTATGTATTATCACTCTATCATATTATCAATTATGAATATTCTATCATATTATCAATTATGAATATTCACAGTTGTAAAAACATAAAAGGAAGGGAGCAAAGCGAATATTGGATTGTATTTCATGGTTTTTATGGTAAACATTAAACATGCTGCCAGAGTGTAGTGGACTGGCCAGAAGACAGACAGAAAGAGAGAGAGAGAGATAGAAAGAGAGAGAGAGAGAGAGAGAGAGATGAGAGTATGGAAAATAAAGAGATAGAGGCTGATACAGTTAGAAGAGAAATAAGAGCACCAAAAGTGATTCAAAAGAAAAGAAAATGAGGAAGGAAGACAGAGAGTGATTGCTTTGCTTTTGCTTAGGCAATATTGAGAAATTTTGACTTTTAAAATGCCCTTAATGCACCAGCTTACCAAATTTCGAAGAAACTCCTATCGACTTTCAACCCAATTTTAGAGACTGTGTGTTTTTATAGGGAAAAAATAGCTTCTTTGGATAGTTCAGGTTTCCTAAAGGAGTGCAAAGCCCAAAAAGAAACACATAAACACAAAATTCAGTCTCAACCACAAATAACACTAGCTAGCTACATTAGCTGTGAGCTTTAGTAAGCCGTGTTAATTGTTCAGTACCGCTGATAATTACTCGTTATATCTTGTTAGCATAGCGATCTTCCCATCCTGGCTGGCTAATGCTAACCATGCAGGGGCAGAGCAGTGGCGGATGCTCTACATATTCTAATAGGCTAATAATAAGGCTAATAATAAACAAATTAAACAATGTCTTTCTTAACAAATAAAAATACATGATTGCTATTTATGTTTAAGCTGAGAGACATCGTAGAGAGGCTTTAAGTGTAAATCCTGCCAGGCGGCTCTTTAGGTCGATCAGGTCCCATCTTCCTTCCATTTCCACCAGGTCCAGGTAAAAAACGACTGTTTATCTGAAAGCAAGCTTTTTGGATACTTCACTACACACTTCCCCCCAGTTTACTTTACCAGATAAGACTTCACTCAAGTAACCTGTATCTTAATAGGAACACATGTACACCTGCTCATTCACGCAATTATCCAATTAGCCAGCGCAATGCATAAAATCATGCAGATATAGGTAAAGAGCTTCAGTTCATGTTCACATCAAACATCAGGATAGGGAAAAGCGTGGTCTCAGTGATGTTGACAGTGGCATGGTTGTTGATGCCAGATGTGCTGGTTTGAAGGAAGGCTATGGTAACTTAAATAACCACTCTTTACAACCGTGCTGAGCAGAAAAGCATCTCAGAATGCACAACACGTTGAACCTGGGGGTGGATGGGCTACATCAGCAAAAGACTTCATTGGGTTGCACTCCTGTCAGGCAAGAACAGAAATCGGAGGCTACATTGGTCTCCGGCTCACTGAAACTCAACAATTGAGGATTGGAAAAATGTTGTCTGGCCACAAACATAAAAAGAAGCAAACTTCATTTAAAGACTTTATTGTTATTGTGGTGCAGGAGCATCGCAGACATGTTGACAGCTGCTATCTGATTATAAACTGAATTGATTAGGCTTATGTACATTTTGCTACAGCACATAACTCTCCAAAGACTTGACCAAAATACAACATTTACTGTGTGAGGAAATTACACTTAGCGAGTAAGGTTGTAGATATCTTTAAGGAGACTGTGTTTGTTAAACAGACTCTTTACCAAACATGAACTTTGCAGATAGTCATGGCAAGATGAAACGGAAGATAATAACTTTCCACATTGTTTTGATCAAATATATTTTGGTTTCTTAAGATTGTACAGAATTCAGCCTCAGTGACATCTTATGGGTTTTCCCATGCCACCACAAAAACTGTGTAATATCATTTATTGCTGATACTGTGATACTCTCACTTCCTCCGGCCTTCTACACAGCAAACACGGTGAAAGGTCAATGCGTAAGGTGTTGGGTATTTAGCTAACCTGTCAGTCACCTGAAAAAAACAATATCGCCAAGCGTGAGTGTGTGCATGTGCATGTGCATACTGGTGCTGAGCAGCTGGATGTCGAGTGTGTCCTCTCCAAGGCTGTTTCGGGCGGTGCAGGTAAACACAGCATAGTCCAGAGCTGCACTCACATTTACTACAGTCAGAGTGCTGGTGTGTATCGCCCCCTCTTTCACAGTCCTCTCCAGATACCTTGATACACACACACGCACACGCACACACATTCATATCAGCATATCACATCAGTGTGTTGTTATTCAGTTGAGCATAAGCCAGTTTTCACCTGATTTGCACCCAGTTGCTATTTTCATAATTTGCTCGTTTCATTTCAGAAATCAATGCTGCTGTACTAATGTGGGTGAAGTGGAGGTGTGCAGTGATATTTTCTAACCCACATTGTTGTATAATTGCTCTAATCTTTCTAGACTTGCTTTTAGCTCAGATATATGTCCAAAACAGTATGTTTGTGACTTAAAGTAAGTGTTTGGTCTTGTTTCGTTCAGCCCAGTTTTGTGGATTTATGTTACCCCCAACAGCTAACTAAATACAATACAGATCATTATATAATTAATAGAATCAATAAAATGTCTAACATAATTAAATATCGATAGCTATGTTATCCAAATATCACAAAATTTATACAGTCATGGAGATGAGGGTGATGTACCTAGAGACTCACACAGAAAAAAGCACACAAAAAGGACATAAGAAGATCGTTAGCATATTCACAAAATATACTGCAAATTTATATAATGATATGATGATGTGTCATTATGATGTTTACCTCTTGTATATCTGTTTTGTATTCTTAAATTGTATATTAGTGTAATTTTATAATAATAATAATAATAATAATAATAAAAATAATAATAATAATAGTAGTAGTAGTAGTAGTAATATCAATAGTAGTAATTGTAGTAGTAGTATTAGTAGTATCAATAGTAGTAGTGGTAGTAGTAGTAGTATTATAGTAGTACTGTAGTATTGATAGTGGTAATAGTAATAGCGGCAGTAGTAGTATTAGTGTTACTGGCATTAATAGTAGTAATAGTTGTAATAGTGGTAGTAGTAGCAATAGCGGTAATAGTAATAGTGGCAGTAGTATTAGTGTTATTGGCATTAAAAGTAGTAGTAGCGTAACATCTAGACTTTTGCACTCCAGACAGCCAGACGGCGTGCATTCCCAAATACTAAACCCACTTCTTCAGTGGTATTTCCTATTTCCTGTGGAATTGCTATATAAAGCATGTGAACTTAAACTCAGGTGCAAAGCCTTACCATTTGCCTGTGTTCTCGTGAGTTCCGAGACATGTTTTTGGGAACTGATTCTCTATGTTTGCCTTTGCCTTTTCTCTCAATTTTGCCCTTTGCCTTGTCCTATTGATCTGATGCTGTTTTGCTATTTTGATCCTGCCTGGTATGTCGACATTGTTCTTGGACTGTGTTTTGTATCTGTTCCTGTTTTGGTGATTTTTTTGTTTTTCCACCCCTGCCTCTTTTTGACTTTGTGCCTTTGTCCCAATAAACTTCATGCACATGGATCCTTATTTTCCGTCTCTGAGTCCCATGTTACAAGTAGTAGTAATAGCAGTAGTAGTAGTAATATTGTAATTAGTAGTAGTAGTAGCAGCACCAGTAGTAGCAGTAGCAGCAGTTAGTAGTAGCACCAGCAGTAATATTGATAGCAGCAGCAGTAGTAATAGCAGGAGTATTATTAATAGTAGCATTAGTGGTAGTAGTAGTAACAGTAGTGAAAGTATTTAATTTTAAATTTTTCCACTCGGACGCTACCTGGCAAAGGACTTTCATCTCCATAATTGTGTATTATGTGTGTGTGTCTGAGTGTGTGTGTGTATATACACACCGTGGGTTGCCAAAGTTCAGCGGTATGCCATTCTTTGCCCAGCTGAATTGGACACGTGGTACTCCTTCAGCCTGACAAATCACATCAGCATCAGTAGTACCATCTCCTCGACTCGCCACTTTTCTCCACTGCGCCCCCTTCTGCAGCTCGGGAGCAACTTCACCACAACAACATATACACACACACAAACACACATACACATATGAGATTCATGATATATTAATACGATTTACTATAATAGTACAATGGCCCAGAAATGTGTTCTCCATATAGTCTGGAGACAAAGCTAGGCGCTATGGCAGCACCCCTTCATATTCAGCTCAGACCGTTTATAAATGTAAGGAGAGGATAAGTGTATTCTGAAGTCATTTCTACAGCATTTTCACACATGTTCAGTCTATACTTACTTCAGTTACTATTGTCTCTAGGCTTGTGCATATTTGTGTGTATGGTGACTTATCTTACATTGTGGATTTTTGTAGAATAGAACATGTCTAGTGTCGCAGAGTGATGAGCCAACCTGCGTAAAGTAGTGTACAAATCGTTTACTTCAATCACTAGATTTACATTTACATTTAAAGCATTAATCACTACGACTACTGAGTAGGGGATGTTTCGAACACAATGAAAGAGTAGATAATTGGCTGTGCGCTCTGCGTGGGATGGATGGCATTACTTTACCCCCTTTTAAATCAGAGCGACATTAACAAATTGCGTGTGTCTATGAGCTCATGTATATGGAAACGTGTACTTAGAGCTTTCCTCCCTGTGAGAAAAGAGTTGAACATGTCTTGGAGAAATCTCAACTCATATGACTATTAGTGAGTCAAACTCAGCTCATGTAACCATCTCAACTACAGGCTGCTAATTTAAGTGGTAGCTTGAATTACTTTATTGTCCCTAGGTTTGATATAGGAAAATATTTATGAACAGTAAATTAGCTAACATTGTGAATATTTGTGTGATTACATGTTTGATTTACTTCCTACAGTTGAACTGATTCAGAGTCAAATCACTTGGAGACTGCAAACTGAGACCAAATCACAATTGTGGACCAATTATTTTGGCCCAGACCTGAGTGTGACTCTTCTCACCTGCTGAAAGAACTGCTCCAAGGACAAAAGAGCACCAGAGTTTGAAGAAACTAAACACTAAGCGCTCTTTTAGCATCCTTAGAGTGGAGCATGTAGTATTCTTAGTTCTGTTGCTTTATTTTCCTGATTAGGAGAGATGAATTCATGTTGAACAGATATAATTATGTGATAATGTAAGTGCAGAACTCACAGCGTACAACAAGCTGACCCACCACACTGGCAGGGGGCGCTATGCCGTTGTTTGCAGTGCACTGGTAAGGACCTGCTTGAGCTCGGGTCACCTCATAGATGGTCAAAAGTCCAGTCGATTCGTCCTGACTGGTCTCTCCCAACTCCTCGAACTCACCTTCACCCTGTATGACACACAAAAAACAAACACACAGAGAAGCTATTTCAGTTAAAGCAAAAACTGATTGAAGACATCAATATTTTTAGTTTGATTTATTTGTGCTGCAAAGGTCAAAGATTGTTTAGCGTGACATGGAAGCTTGTTATTGCTAAATGATAGATGGAGAATGTGAGAACAGTGTCTGGGAGGTTTTTGAACCATGTTCATTTCCGAAAACAATTCTTGATTGGCCTCTGGCATGCGCTGCTGAACCTACTCTATCTGAATCTAAACTAAATAAGTGGGATTGGATAATGATGTGCAACCCGTGGCTCCAAAAGTGCTGGTCTCAGCAGAATTCACTGTGTCACATTCCTGTGGCACAAGGATTTTATTGACATTTTATGTAGTTTTAAAAGACAACAAAAATAACTGTGGGAACAGCGACACACACCTTGCCACTTCATACAGGGTGATATCAAAGTGTTAATTGTCCATTAAAGCAAAAGAAAATTAAAAATAAGGCTTTTCCAAGCATAGCCTTTCAGTTAGAAATTGGCTTCATCTACTGTAGTCTAATATTTTCAGATTAACAAAATACATTACCTGCCTTCTTTACCATCTGCCTGCATTTCCTTACCATCTGCCTCTCTGCTTTTCAATTCAATTCAATTCAATTTTATTTGTATAGCGCTTTTAACCAAGGACATTGTCACTAAGTAGCTTTACAGAAATAAGTACATTAAGGATATAAATTTTAAATGTATGAATTTATCCCTAATGGGCAAGCCAGAGGCGACGGTGGCAAGGAAAGACTCCCTGAAATGATATGAGGAAGAAACCTTGAGAGGAACCAGACTCAAAAGGGAGTCATCTGGGTGCAATTATAAATAAATCCCTTCTATAACTGTGTACTACATGGTCAAATAGTGCAATTTTGCAACCAGGAAATTCAAGACAGTTTTCATGAGATCTGTTTTGTTGAACACTGTTCACTGATGGAGACTTGAGTGCAAAACTGTTTGTGGCAATTGCAGTCCTAAAGCTATCATAGCAATTGTAGTCCTAAGCCATCATAGCATAACTCATTCATGTTCATAACTCAATATGAATTGTGGTCCAAAGCCATCTTCATGGTTTTTAAGTGGCACCATCCTCAGTAATCTCTATGATCTTCAGGCTGTCCACGTGGGTCCATCCTCAGCAGCAGCGAGTGATTTCCAATTGATGAGAACCCACCCAGAAGTAGGGCATCAGGATGGATCAGGCAGGTTCGGAGAGCAGAAGGGGTCAGGATCACTGGTATCTCAGGCTTTTCAGCTACCCCAGCTAGCCGACATCCCAACAGTGATGACTAGGTAACAAATTCTATGCCTCTTCACACACTTGTTTCTCTCACAAGCACACCTTTGTGATTAAGGATAGTCACTTATAATATCAGAAACCACAATGGTTGTGAACTTCGGACAGGAAACGAAAAAAAAAGCACTAAAAAGGCACAGCCTGAGCTAACACTGACAAATGTAGCCTGTGGCAAAGCCGCTTTAATGAAAGCTATTTTTCTCCATTTGGGACGGAGAAGGCGGAGCGCAGAAGGGTGAGACACTTAGAGCACACTTATGGCAGTGAAATATAGCACGTCCTCTCACTGAAGAGTGCCAGCGTTACACTGAGAGCAGGAGAACACAAAGAGAAAGAGGAGGAGGAGATGAGGAGATAGAGAGAGGCACTAATAGTGATGGAGAGAGACATAGAGGGAGGGGATTATTCAAAGAGATGGAGGAAGGGCGGAAAAAAAGGAGGAAAGCAATCATTGATTTCAATTTCATTTTCAGCATGCTGTCATGGTCTGACAAACACCTGCACTGTATTATGAAGTAAATGAATATTAAGGAATAAGAAAACAGGCAAATAGAACACTTGAACTTAAACAAGTCTTTTAAACTTTAAACAAATTATAAAAAGGAAAGCTGTTAGGAGTGAATACTGTAATAAAGTATGTGGTGGTGTCTCACCATCCACTTCCAGGAAAACATGCCATCAGTCACAGGATTGGCGTCAGCGATGCAGAACAGATCTGCAGTGTCTCCGATGTTCACGTGCACAGGATCCGTCTTCATCTTCACGCTAGGGGGATCTGTAAAAAAAAAATACACACACACACACACACACACACACAAACACACACACACACACACACACACTGGCTGAGTACAATTAATTTTAATATTAGAGTGAAATGCAGCCTTTGTGTGGTGTAACGCGGCCTCACATGAAGCCGAGTTACTGCTACCACCCCAATGTCCTAAAGTGTTTTATTCCTCTTACACCATAATTTGCCAGCACTATTTTTATTTAAAGAGCAACTTGTCATATTTTTATGCATATATTTGATGTTGTGGAATATCCATTAAACAAGTTAGTTCGTGTTATCACTTACGCTAGAGCAGCTATAAACATTGTTTTCTCACCAGCATCAGTTTTTTTTCTCTCTCTATCTTGAAGTAAATAAGACAAAAACTGCAGCTTGTCATGTTACTATGAAACTTCAGTCCTGAAAATCTAATGTCACTGCTATATCTCTTACTGCTATGAAGCACTGACGCTGAAGACTACTTCTTCATCAGATATCTTAACAAAAAAGTTGTTTTTTTTTACATTTTTTCACATGTATTGCATGTGTGTTTATTTTTTCCACATGTGATTGTTTCACGATTCATTTATTTTTCATTTGTGATATTTTTATGCATGATGAATGTATTCCCATATGTTTCTCCCATGTGAAAAACATGAAAGATGTTATTTTTCCCCGAAGGGTTAAAGAGGGAACTGTAGATGTTATACAGTACTTACACTTCAAAACTCTCTCTCTCTCTCTTTCTCTCTCTCTCTCTCTCTCTCTCTCTCTCTCTCTCTCATATATCTCCTCTCAGCTCCCACTGGGCTCATAGCCTTGAGAAAAGCAGCCCATTAGTACTCGTGTAAGCTCTCACATGTTGACATACTCGAGATGCTTCCTATTGTTTCAGACAGAGAAAATAGGAAGTCCTACATGGAAAACAGGGCCATCTGTAAAAGCTATTAAAATGCTTTATACATAATGAATGTGTAGCACTGTCAGGCGCTATTGTAGCAGGATGCAGGGATCCATTAGTGACGGAGGATTTTCTAGAACATGTAGGCCTAGTTTAGGTACAAAGCTGTTATTAAATCATTAAGGAGGTAATTGCAGGTCAGTAGCATGCTCTCTCTTGTTCTCTCGCTCTTGCTCTCTTTTCTGTCTCTCTTCCTTTGCTTAAACCATCAAAATAAATGTCCTATCCATACAAGTAATAATTAAAGTTACATCTACAGTAGTATCCAAAAGGCCCTAATAGATTTTCATCCATTTGATACATTAAAGCAAGAATATTTTATTTGCGACTTGGTCTCACATGTATAAATCTGTAACAAGTCACATGACACACTGTATGAAAAGATACAGAAGTCAAGGTTGAGAGGCGTTAATGTCTGGGATCAGAGTTCGTACCTTTGCTCATGACTTTATTCAAGATTGAATTGAACAAGCAGCCTTTGGTCATTTAAATGGATTAATTGTTTTTGCATTATTGGAAAGAATTTGAGAAATAATTGTTAGATATTTGAGAAATCCTGATCATAATTTAATCCTGAATTAATTTAAAACTGAAAAAAAATCTAATTAAATACATTTAAATATCTTGCTTACATTCCACTGGCTCAAGGTGGAAAAAAATTATATGACTGTATTTTCTTCTTATGTTTATGTATCAATTGCAGGGATTTTTATTTTACCTGAGTAAAAATCAAAATTTCTATTTTGTACCATCAATTACATTTCCATTAAAAAAGACTTTCTCTACTTACATTTTCATACAGACTTCCCAACTAGTTGCTCAAAATCTCAAGGGACATACGAAATATTTTTTGTTCCTTTGCCCAGCTACTGATTAAATTGCTTTTTTATGTAATACTAAGTTTATTGAGTAACTTGATAATATAATAATACTGTATATACACAGAATATAAACTGTATGTAACATCCAGTCATATCAACAGCCTACCATTTTGTACGGCTAGCACAACCAGTCATCTTCGCATGTACGTATACTGTCTGCTAGTCTCATTTGCAATACTTAAATAAGGAAATAAATAAATTAAAACAGATCCTGGTGTCAATTTAAAATGTACTATTAAAAAATAAGGCTAGTTTCATTTAAAGTCATAAAGAAACCCTGCTGCTAAGCTTAACCTTCATATCTCATTCATATATATATATATATATACACACACAAAAAAACATGCAAAACAATATTCAATATTTAAATATTTAGCTTTTTTACTTTGAACTATGTGAGTTCATCCACGTGGATAAATACTTTCACTTTTCAATGTCAGGTAAAATTCTGACAGCTGTTGTTGGAGGATGGTTGGAGTTGTCAGAGTTCTGTACTCTACTGTATGTCTGTGGCAGAGACGCTTTTTTTAAGGACGTTTGTAAAACAGTGGTATTTAAATCAGTCCTTGAAGCAGTGTCCTACTGATTTTCACCCAAGGCCAAAATGGCAAACCAGTTTCAAAATATTCAACCTGTTTAAATAAACTATCATTATTTACATTCCATGGCTAGATTTAAAAACTCGTGTTGTATAGCCGTAGGTATCTGAATAATGCGCAAAACCTTGTATGATATTTTTATATGAAGCAAATGTAATAATTATAAGAGTTATTTATAAGAATTTTCCTGCCAATTTATTCAGTTATCTGGACAATCTACTAGCCTAAATATCAGACTGGTGAAGAGGATAAATGTGTATCTCTGAAATAAAGTAAGAAAATGTGCTTGCATGAGCACTCTTTCCAAGAAATATATTTCTATAAAATTTTCTTTCAATACATTCTTCTATTGTTTATTAGCAAAGTAACCATCTTCAACCAATTCACACTGGATGAATTTCTGAAGCGCACACAAGTGTAAACGTTATAGAGACACATGCAAATCCAACACTTCCACTTTCTATATACTGTGGACTTCACTTAAAATAATAATGTATATCGATGTCATGAGTGTTGTGTGTACATAAGTGACACTCATGGATAAACATATATTCTATTTATTCATTGTCATGCTGCCTCACGTCACTTCTTTATTTTGATGTGTTGTAATTACCCCTTGGGCAACTTCAGCTGTTCAACTTCATCCATCATGTTTTATTGACACTGTTGTACAAATACAGGGAGGACAGATCAGTAGCCTGAGTGCCTAGGACAAGCCGAATTTGCATTCAGGTTATTAGTTTTTAATTCATAGCTGCCCAGGGCACAAGTCGAGAAAGAAAATAAATCCTTCTTACTATTGAGGTGCATCACCCTAATGATTTTTGCAAGTTTTCATTTGGTGTATGTCTGCATGTTTTGTTGTTTGACTTAATCTTTTGTGACTCATAATATTTACACTAACTCACGTGTTCCTACATGTATCTTACACATGCTTTAATTGGTCAATACTGGGGTTTGTGCCTTCTTATTCTTCATAAAACATCAGTCACAATAAACCTCCTGAACCCAGAACTTTTGGCACCAGAAAACTGAAATCCATCACTGGCCATCAAAGATTCTAGCTGGATGTTTTTGGTACATTCTCTGGACTAATTGTTAATTGTCACCATTAAAAAGTAGCTTGTGCTATTTTCAACAAAACAGGGGTCCAAGCACTAATGCTTGTTAACTCTACTGTTTTGTTATATTTTTATAATAATATTAAATTATATATATATAGCAGATGGATTCAAACTTTTTCCTCATGAGCCTCCATTCCTAGTTTAAAAAAAGCCATTTTATTGCTTATTATTAACTGGAAAATAAATTTTATAAAAGTAAAATAAAGCAACATGAAAACAACTGTAATTGTAATACAGCAGAAGGGGTGTTAAACACAGTGGACAGTATAAAACCTAACAGTACATTTTCTGAATAATTAATTTACAAATCACTTGTCTAATGCCTCTTGTGAAACCATGAATGGCAATTAAATCACTGTCCACTTATAATTAATATTAAAATTATTTGTGAAGTGTTAAATTTGAAACTTCATTGTAGGCTTATTTAAATGTTTTGTTTGTTTGTTTGTTTTTTTAAATCTAAAAATTTACTAAAAATTGAATCTTTCAAGCAGAGTGCTCAAAACCACCTGTGCGACTGCCAAATATTCCAGATTCATATGTCGATTGGCTCATCTGCCCATTTTATTAAGGAAAAAAATAAGACTGCTCTTTTAACATATTTTTACATTCTGTTGTTACTATGCAGAGCTCTTAGGCAAATTGTGTAAAGATCGACAGGTCTGAAATGATCATTAATTAATTAATGAATTTTTTTAATCTTACTTGTGCCCACCTGCAATTCCAATATTAGCTGATATTGGTCCAAAATAAAGTAATGCAGTAATAACTTTAGTTTTGTTTACTTTTATTTGTTTACTTTTAGCATTTTTTTTTATTTAGTATTCTTTCTAAAACCAGCGACCAGTCTGCATGTAAAAGACCCTAAATTCCCACAATTATCACTAGCCAATAGTCTGTTTAGTTACATAGCAATGGTGACAGCAACTCTTTTGTATCTTTTTGTATCTTTTACTGTATATGCTGCAATGTACAGTATAAATAATTTCCTCCAGGTAAAGCTAAAACTGGTCTGATTTAAACAACTGACGGAACAAAGGAACAATGTTAATCTGAACAGTTAATGAACAGTTGTTGTTTTTACTGTCATCTCTCTGACCCTAGACTAGAACCCTGCGTTCTTTTGGCTCCCGTTCGTGCCTGTGAATGTTTGTAAAAACGCCTATTGATTATATCCAAACAAGACTGGGTTTCATCATTTTCGCATTTTCATCCACTGTTTTGATAGTGTCTTGCAAAACTCATTTAAAAGCTCTATGCTTAGATTGGATTCTCCTGCATAACTGAGTCCCTTCGGATAAAAGCTTCTGCCAAGTGAATAAATATAAATGTAGACATAAGACATGCTGATGCTGATGTGTGAGCTTCAGAAGTAATGGGCCTTTCATGTCCTCTCTCCAAAGTTGTGTCTGTCTCTAACATTACAGAGACACTAATCTTGTTTCATCAATGACAATGATGTAACTCCTTTTATAACACTGTCTTCCATTTACATAATAACAACATGAAGATAAACAGCAGTAGGAATATCCTTATCTTATCTTATCTTAGGTTTCAAGTTCTATAAATACGTGGTTGTCCGGGTAAACCAGTAACTCTGCGTGAATTCTGGCGAACAAACAAAAAAAGATGAGGAGGCCTATGACATACTTTGACCTCAACTTTAAGAAACCATAAATATATTTCACCAAAATGAGGTGGAAATGATTTGATTTACTTTTTACCCATGTCTTGGCTATCTTCATCCAAAGATCATGTTGGGTAAGGAGCCAGTTTAATGCATGTGGTGGTAAAATAGTCATAAGCATGTCTAAAACCTTGCACTTTATTCCCTGACAGTATTCATCAAAATTGTGAAATATTTCAGCTAACATTAGTGAATTCAATGAGTTAACATTCATCTAACATTCAGCTAACATTAGTGAATTCAATGAGTTAACAAGTATTAATTAATAAAGGACTCACAGTTTACAAGCAAAAGAAGTCACTAAACTTTAAATTTCTTATTTAATATTCACAAAATGTCTAACATAATGCATGTGTCTTTGGCTACTGGTTAAAGTCGCAAATGTCTCATTAACCTAATGTTACATTTTACCAATGCTGGATAAGGTGTTTCAAGTACTTTTTTAAAATAATAATAATAATAATAATAATAATAATAATAATAATAATAATAATAAACTGGTTATACTGTCAGAGCATTGATTGACACATCACTGAACATATCACTATACACTGTTAAACATTTTCTCCACAATCCATGTTACAATAATGTAAGAAAAGGAGGAGTTGTTGGATAGCTACACTCCATAGCAATTTGGATTAGGCAAAAGCCTAACCAATTCAATTTGTAATCAAGTATCAGATGTCAAAATGTCCACTATGCTCCTATGCCACAGTTGGAATGAAAATTTTAAGTGCAGTTTTCTGCCTTTTCTCCCTTTTTAACCAGTCTTGGTATGATAAAAATTGTGATTGAGATACATGCAAAAGAGAAACATGTTTCAGTGAGTAGTATTTAGAACTAAATGTAGTAGAAAATGTCAACATTTCACCATGTGAAAAGTTTTCCCAGGCTGTCACACATACAGTGTTTAAAGCGTGCAATGAAAGGTTCTTACACTGGACATCCAGTTTGATGTTGGTTCTGTTTTTTCCTTCTGCATTGGAACACTCTACTGTGTACACACCCGCATCACGCCTGGTCACGTTCCAAATTTCCAGACTCCAGGCTTCAGGAAAGTGGTAACGATGATCCCGATCTGTTTACACACACAGACACACACACACACTCACACACACAAGTAACTAAGAAATGTATGCAATTTTTATAATTTACAATTTTTTTTTTTTAATTTTTGGCAAAAAAACTTGGTGTAAATAATAATAATAATAATAATAATAATAATAATAATAACAGTAATAAAGTAGTGGTAGTGGTGGTCCAACAGTTTTAGTATCACCCTGAATGCTTTTCGGAT
Source organism: Pangasianodon hypophthalmus (assembly GCF_027358585.1). Taxonomy (NCBI): domain Eukaryota; kingdom Metazoa; phylum Chordata; class Actinopteri; order Siluriformes; family Pangasiidae; genus Pangasianodon; species Pangasianodon hypophthalmus. The sequence goes on along the minus strand of NC_069723.1, from coordinate 19,366,711 downwards.
CATCTTATTTTTTATAATTTGCATTGTCCTTTCTTTTTTTTCTTTCCTTTTAGACACCATGGGAAATTCAAACGTTTGCACGTAACTGTAATTTGAATCCATCAGAACAAGTAGAACCTTTGCTGTTTTTGTTTTTTTTTGTTGTTGTTGTTTTGTATCTGAAAAGGTCATGCACATTCTTATTTTATCTAAGCTGTAGTTCAGCTTCTTCATAAGAGCAGTTCTGGCACATATATACAGCGAAGTTCAGAAGTCTGCCTCCGTTAGATTACTTAGCTTATTTTCTTTCATCTGGTATGAAAATGATTACTTTTTGTTGACAGAGATTCCTTCATTCTTCACTAATAAGTCAGTGAGTATTTTGTTCTTGTTGACTAAAAGTGAAGGAGGTGGTAACGGGTAAGGAGCGTACTAATTGAGTCAAAATTAGGTGTGAGATGAAAACTATTAACAGTGTGTTTGCAGTGAACAAGTGTTGTCGCTTAAGTGAAACGTGTGAACGAGATATTTAGATAGATTTCAGTTTCCTACAAGAATTCTGCCAACAATTTTAAATGATGTGATCTCAACTTTAGATGATGTGATCCTAATTAATTAGTAATTTTGGGATTTGTTATACATGCACCAGGTGCACGAAAACAATCAAGGACACTCAGATTTACAGTATATCATAAACACAGCTTGTAATACACCTACGCTTAGAGACACGCACAGTGTGATGAAAAATAGTCAGTGTTAAGACTGCATGTGCCATGTCTCATTCAGAGTGACAGCCATCTTCATTTAACCTGCATGCATTAACACTCCAGGCAGGAGCACATCTGGCACAGAAGCTGCCAATGTTTCATTCAGTGCACATATGGCACGTTGTGACAGAACAAATGCGAGGCAGCTTGTACTGAGATGTTAAAATGCCTATTACCTCTAAGCACCTTCTCGCCCTGGAATATCCACTCACAGGCGATATCGTCTGGATTGGCTGAGACCTTAACAGGAAGTGCAGCGACGTCGTCCTCAATCACCTCCACCAGGCTCGGCTGGTCTTCTGCAAACTCAGGAGGGACTGACACACACACACACAAACACACATACAAATGCTTTTGTTAGCTATCTCATTATAAAACTATTCAAAATTTCATTTCACTTTATATTATTATTAATAAACCTTCAGCATTAGTACATGATCAGTAATGTTAGCAGAGAAACAAACTAAGTTAGCAGGTGTTAAATGATGTTTAGTGTTATTTAAATATACCTTTTTTTCCGCTATCCTTGAATTCTAAATAAATCCAGCTCATTTAGCAACAAATTAAAACACAGCATGTTAGTGAATGTTGATAATAAGACTCATAGCTCAGTTCTCAGGGTGTGAATATTAGAACTCACCATTTTCTTTCCACACCATAAACACATTATTTAAGGCTTAATTTATTTATGAAGGTTGTTGTAGACTTGTTTTTACTCACAGAAATAAAGATTAATTAATGAATATGTTATGTTCATTGTGATGTGACATTATGTGATTTGTTTAGTTCATTAATGAATCATTAATGAATCAATTAATGAATCATCAATGAATAACTATATGTGACCATTACATAAAGTGTATTCATGCTGAAGTTCAAAGCTTGTTAAAGTCATACAGCCTATCGACTATAGGCTTCATGGACACGGTTCATGACGCACTCACTCACTCACTTATTCACTCATACATTATCATCCTTAATCACTCACACACTCACTCATATATTCATTCACTTATTCACTATCTCACTCATTCATTCACCTATTCACTTGCTTACACTCACTCAGTTACTCATTCACTCATACACTCACTCACTCATTCATTAACCCACACACTCATTCACTCTCTATCACTTATAAATTCATTCATTCACTCTCTCACTCATTAACTCATTCATTCACTCACTCAAGCATATATTCAAAAACACTCTCACTCACTCATAAACTCACCCATTCATTCACTCACTCAGTCCCTCACTCATATACTTGTACATACACTCACGCATTCTCCTCATTCTTCACTCATAAACTCACTCACTCACTTATTCGCTCAGTCATTCATTAACCCACACACTCATTCACTATCTCAGTCACTCACTCACTTGTAACTTCGCACACTCACTCATTAACCCCCTTACTAACTTACTTGTACATTCAAAAACACTCTCATGCATTCATTCAATCCTTCTCTAACTCATACACTCAAAAACACTCACACTCACTCATTTATACACTCACCCACTCACTCACTCATATAATCTGTGTGTGTTTGGGTGCATGTGGGTGTGCGTGTCTGTGTATGTGATTCTTATTACACTCTTATACTAGTTTGTGATAAATTGTGAAAGCTCAGTGTTGTAGAGCTTGTATCACTAGTGGCTCGTGTAACAGCTGGATTATTCTCTGCATCACTTCTAAGTCCCTTTGGATAAAAGCATCCGCCTGAGAAATCCATGTAAATATAAATATAGCACACATTGATCTGTGAACTTCAGAAATGGCAGGCCTTTCATCTCTCTCTCTCTCTCTCTCTCTCATTACAGAGATGTTACTACACACTAATGTCACTTTATCAGCTGCAACTGAAATACTGCTTTTTTTTACAGTACTGACCTTAAAGTAGCATTTTAAAATGAAAGTATTGAAGTTTGTTATTTTTTTTAATGTTTAAAAATAAGTACATACAGTATTACATGGATTAAGCACATACTGTCACACTTATAGGTTAGAATTGAGTGATTTGCCAGGTTGCAACAGAATTCACTCTGCCACAGTGCAAGGATTTTCTTTACATTTAACTTTAAAAGTCAATGAAAATAACTTCAGGAGGACATTCTTAGCAGGTGGGTGAGAGTGGGATTTAAAAGCAGTCTTGCACACACCTCTAAACTTCATGCAAAGTGTTAATTGAAAAGCATATCATCGTGTAAAGCACATCACAGTATTAATTATCTGTTAAAACAAAAAAAAAAAAAATATATTTAAAAAAAGACATTTCCCAGTGTAGTCTGGAAGTTGACTGCAGAACTGGTTTAATCTAGTCTGAAGTTTTGTCAGAGTAACAAAGCTGCTTTCTTTACCTTCTGCCTTTCGATTTTTTCCACCCCCCTGACTAATCAACATCCCCATAGCAGCAGCAGCAGCAGTGACAAGTGAATGTATAGACTAGTAGACTAGACTAGTCTGTACAACCCCTGATGCTATTATTATACTACAGAACTGCTGAATCCTTATTCCTATTGGTCAAAAGGTGTTAGGTTTCTATAACAGGAGCTCTGACAGTAGTTCCAGTTGTAATTTAAATCACAGGTTGTGTTTTTACATTATTGTTTTTACAGATACATTTCATGTTTCACTGAACTTTGCTTTAAAAAGATGCTGCTGTACTTGTGTTATCATTCCATCATTGTCAAAAGAATGCATAGATATTTATTAGCCTATAAACACTATAAAGTTTCTCTCTCTCTCTCTCTCTATTTGCATACCTCGAGACAAGCAATAGTGCTTTATTTATGAAAGCCCCACTTGAGTTTAATGTGTAATGGATTTCTTTACTCACTCAGCTATGAGAAATTTGGCCAGCTTATGGATTCCATAAAGTTCACTCGAGTTATTTGTGTGTGCTGGTGAGCACTGTCATATTTGGGTGCCCTGTTTGTGCACAGTGTTATTGCGGAGTGGATGCAGACATTTACAATTTAGACACACACACATACACACACACTCACACACACACACACACACATGGACACACACAGACACTTGCATGTAAAAAAAATACTCATCTAAAGAAAACAATCGCAGGCAAAAACAATAATTAATGTTAAGCGTGAAACTCACACTGCAATCTCGATTAGATGATTGAAAGCGACTCATGAGATGCTGAGGGCCGTAATGGGACAAAAACATCTTCAGCATGTTAACACACACATACACACACACATACACACACACTCCTTTGTGCTTTTAATTCACTGCAGGCTTTGAAGAGGTGGCTGGAAACATCAGGCAAAACAGCATCAAAGTGATGCGAGTCTGTCGAGCTCAACAAAGACATAATCCACACACATACACACACACACACACACACTGACACACAATGTTTACTATTACAAACACATTTTACACACACACATACACATGCACACACACACACGCACACTGAAACACAATGTTTACTATTACAAACACATTACAAAGCCTAGCGAAAACTGTCTTTCCAAAAACACACACAAACATGTCATGGCCAAATGTAAATCTTCTGTCAGGGGTAACACACTCACACAAACACACACACACACACACACACACACACACACATGCAGATCCTGGCCAAATGTAAATGTACTCTCAGGGGTACCCCAATCAACCATCTTTTGTTTTGTACTCTTGTGTACTAAATGAACAAAGTGTGAAAATTGGTTGTTTATCTACATTACGCACCAGGCTTTGTGTTAACTTTGTTAGCAGATTAGCAGAGCAAGCTAACTGTAGCTAAGAACAATCAGCAGACACCATTGTATGCCTACTGTATATATGTATATATCTTCTTCTAACTAGTTAAACACAAATGGAATAATAATAATAATAATAATAATAATAATAATAATAATAATAATAATAATAATAATTAGTGTCAAAATTGGTTGTTTGATTTATATGTTACAGTATGTGCCAGGCGTCGTATATTAGCTATAAGCAGATTAGCAGCGAAAGCTAACTATAATAGCTACAAACACTCTCTACAGTAGATACACAAACAATATTTACTACCTAATTCCAAGCTTTGCAATGTTTCTATACACATTTAATTAGAAGTCATACTGTATATAATAGGATAAGTTGAAACCACGGTTATAAGTTTTTCTTCCTTTTTTTTTTTTTTTTTGAGTTATGCAGGAACTAATTGTAGGTTGGAAGTAAAGTTGTGAGAGGGGAAATGAAAAAATGTCATAACACACACCATATGATTGGTCCGAGAAATCATTCAAACCAGTTGTTTGGATTTTTCGTCTTTTCTATGTAATACCTAATTTGCATAAAGTTGAGAAGATCTTAGCTCACGTCTCTTTGTCACTCGCCGGCTCCGTGTCGTGCGTTTACATAGAACGTGAATGGTCACGTGTCGCTTTGTCGCTTTGTTGCTTTGTAGTGTGAATAGCACATAATATGGTGAGTAGAGAATAAGTTTGAACGTAACAGCTGCCTCAAGCTAACCTTCTATTTTGTGAGTTACATCATAAGATATTAGTATATCAGGCAAACTACATCCAATTAACAAATTTATTTCCCTAAAATTTGACAAACTACCAAATATTAAATACATTATATATATTTATAGATAATTAGAACTAAATAGTAAGCTGTACTTCAACCTGTGAAAACTGAATCCTTACTTTTTTTTTTTTTTTTGGTGATGATATTTTTAGATTTAGAGTATGCATTTTTCTCTTTTTCTCTTCTTTCTCTTACACCCACCCACACACACGCACATGCCACACACACACACACACACACACACACAAACTCATACTCACAGAGGACGTTGAGTGTGTAGAAGGTGTTGACCCGCTCTGAAAGTGCAGCACTGAAGGCCTGACAGGTGATCCTGCTGCCATGGAGATGAGAAGAGAGAGGGAGCGACAGAGAACTGCTGACTGACATCCCACCATACAGCGACTTCTTAGCAGCGCTCTCCTCCCCTAAAAGGCTTTAGGGGGAGTGAAGTGATGGAGTGAGGAGGTGGAGGAGGAGAGAGAAGCAGGAAAAGAGAAGGAAAGGAGAAAAGAGTGGTGTAGGCAAAGAAGAAAAGAGAGTCAAGGTGAAAAAAAACAACATGGAGAGACAGAGAGACAGAAAGGGTTAGGGTTTGGTTATAAAAAATAGTCCAAAGTTTGAAATTGCAGCAGAGCACCATTAATTCCATTGCTAGAAAATGGAAAGTATATAGCGCGCTAGATAAGGACATCCACCAAAAGTCAGTGACCAAGCAAAGGGGTGATTAGTCAAAGAAGCAAACAAGAGCCCAAGGGTAATGCTGAACATGATGCTACCACCACCACGCTTCACTGTAGGAATGGTGATCTTCACCTTCACGATCTTGGCCTCTTGGTTGTTTCTCTGACTAAAGCTTTCCTTACCTGGTCACTGATTCCTTACTTATTTTAATAATGGACTTAATGGTACACAGGAATTTCAAAGTTTTAGATATGAAGATTTGGATATTTTGTTTCCGCAACATATGAAAAAAATATTATGTGGATTTATCTTGCAATTACAACTTTTTATCTCACGATTGCGAGATTATTGTGAGTTTTTATCTTGCAGTTGCAAGTTGATATCTCACAGTTGTGACTTTTTTATCTCACAATTTGTGTTTGTGTGACTACATGCTACGACTTATTAGCACTGCAGGAATCCTATCCTGTTCAGTCCAAGACATTCTCCCAGAGTGGCCAGATCCTGCCGAAAAAAATATTCCAGGTAGGTTTTATTCCTTGTTTACGCATAGTTGCATAGGCTTGGTTCCAATTTGCTTTGATTAATGGAAACAGAATCACTACATTGCAATTGTATGATATTACTGAGTAATTGTGAAATAGAAAGTCACAACTAAGAATTACCTGTATTAATTTGATGTTGTGGGATATAAAGTCGCAATTTTGCAATAAAATTTCGCAATTTTAACTCTCATTGGGAGAAAAAAATGTCACAATTTTGAGATAAATCTGTATTATTTTATCTAATATTTTCTCATATGAGCTTCCATAATAAACTGTTTTGAAGGGTTATGAAAATGAACTGTGCTGTGTGAACTTGCTGTGTTACCTGGTGGTGCCCTGACTCCAGCTGATGTTAACTTTCGGGTTACTGCTTCCAGCCAGACAGTCCATCTTGATAGTCTGTCCAGCACGCAACTCCTTCTGTTCCACCGTGATCTTCAAACTTACTGCAGGAACTTTACCAGGAATCCAACACACAACACCCGAACACATGAGCACACACTACCACTGAGTGCAAAAGAAACAGCTCCAAAATTGTACTGTACAAAAAGGATCTGATCTGCTAGAGAGAGTGATCACAATGACACTCTTGCTAATAATGGTGATCACAGAGCTACAGATCTTTTGGGAAATCAAGCAGCAGACAGGTTGATAAAACAGGGAACTGGGTTGATAAAAGTTAAGGGAGGTTAAAGTAATCTGTCCAGGCTTGTGATCTCTGGAGGTTGGCTGTGTCTTCAATCCACAATCAGAAGCACCAACATCATTTTCTGAGAATCATATTGTGCAGTCAAAGTGTCACATGATGAATCAGATGCCATAACAATTCTCATGGTGCAGCAAACTAATTTTAGTGCAGCGAACTAATTATTTAACCCAGCTTTTGTTAAGGTTGCAAATTTGTTTAATTGTCATAAATAAACTCAAAATGGTTAACCCTGGATATTTAAAAAGACATTTAAATTAAATGCTAAGTATATTATTATTGACTCACATTGGACCCGAAGTTTAGTCTTAGCTGATCGTGTTTTCTTGGCCTCGTTGGTGGCGTCACAGCGATACGTGGCTAAATTATCACTGGGTTGGAGAGTGAGAAGGAACTCTCGTGACACACCACGCTCCGACTGGATGTGTTTCGTTGGCATCTGCACAGCTTTACCATCCTAATATCACACACACACACACACACACACACACATTTATTCACACAGCACTCAGCTTTGATTATTATTATTATTATTATTATTATTATTATTGTTATTATTATTGTTATTGTTGTTGTTGTTGTTTATTTTGTCGTTGTTATCATTATTATTATTAGTTTGTTGTTCTCAGTATAAAACTGGTAGAAAAAAGTGTTCATACGCCCTAAATTCCAAATTCAAATTAACCAAGACTATACTACAGTGTTGTTGAATTCTCAATTCTGATTAGTCAGAACAGCAGCACTGACTGTAGATCTGGCTGCAGAGTTCATATTAATGACTTGTATGGTAAGGTTCCACATAAATGGACTTAAAAAAAATATTGTTTATATATGGTGTAATTTTCTGTATGATTCTTATTTAACATTTTTGAAAGGAGTCTCCAGTGTCAGCATTTTTTTTATAGAAACAGAACAGAGAGCTTTTTGATTTCTCAGGAACAGGACAAGACAAGTCTTATTAACTTCAGTGATGAAAAGACGGCTTATAGCTGCTATAATGTGTTCCACAACATTATGAGTAACTACAAATGGCTAAAAAGTACCATGTGTCATTCTTTAATATATAAAAATTGCTGGGGTTTAAGAGAAATAAAACACATTAGGAGATGCTGTTATAGGAAAATAATCTACTTCAGTGTGGTAAAAGTAACTCTGCTTCACACTGGGCCTCATCACATCACCCTGTCATTGATTACTTTCCTAAAACAGCACACCCCAAGTTGTTTAATCTTTACATATTAACTAATTAAACACTTGACACTTTTGACATGTTTGGGTTCAAATTAGTCAACATCCAAAACAGCCTTGAGAACAATAAATTTCATCCAAAAAAATCGTCAAGAAAACAGATGATTTCATAAATATTTCATAAACATGCTGTTAGCTTTGCAGTAGTTCACCTTAATTGGTACACTGTGACTCTTTGAGCCACACTGGGAACACAACTTGTTTCACACTCTATTTGCATAAATGTTCCATTTCGAAATCTGAATGTTTTATGAAAATTATATTTCAGTCCAGTTGATCCTGTACAACACTAGATCTTAATTTAACACACATCTATGTGTATTGCAAAAATGAATGTGCACTGACTGCAATATTTCTGTCAATTAAATCACTCTGTAATACACAATGAGTGCTTCCCAATACTCTAACTAATGCCTGCTTGACTCCTTGATCCAATGTCCATTGGCTTCTAAGCCAGAAAATATGATCAGTTGTTTTATTGTGCTCAGACAGTCGAGGAGAGAGGAGAGGTCCAGATCAAGGATATACTGGCCATAAATATACAGAAGTCTTTGTGTTGTAGTGTGTACTGTAAGCCTATGTTTAAAAAAAAAAGTATAAGTACCTGCCACAATACATTTAATGGCACTTTTGATATCATGTTGATGAAATGCTTTAATAAAAAAAGGATTTAATGGTAGTTAACTCTGTATATTCATTTGGTCATTACTGCTCCTGAAACAGCAGTTTACTCTTCTATGTATTACTTCCTTATCTTGAGGATCACAAAGTCAGGTCTTCTTAGCATTCTTGTTTTTTAATGTTTCCATATCGCTTCAAACTTTCCAACCTATGTTATGGTTGTTGTCATGATTTTCTATCTGATGCAGAATAAATGGCTGCAGAAGACTGCAGTAGTATAACCCAGGCTTAACACATGGGAGGTGGGACACTTTCATCTGGGCCAGGTTGAAGATTTCCAAGTATAACCAATGTAAATTGGAAAAACTGACAACTAGCAAAAAGTGCTTTTCTAATCCATTTTCAAGAAAGTGAGAGAAACTCTTCACACCTCTCTCCATACAAACACCCAGCTTAGCACATAAGTTCATTTCATGACCCATACACACAATTGTCAAAACACCACAAGACATGCACTACTTCTCTTCTAACAACTATATTTTGTCAAAAACAGAACAATAGCAAAAAAGAAACACACAAATAACAACTAGATGATATCTATATTGATGACGTAGTCAATAGCTTTTTTTCTGTTTTATATTATTGATGTCACTTGGGTGTTTTTTTAAAGGTTCAGTTACAAACAGAATGGTATATCTTACAATAATTGTAAGGAATATAGTGTACATAACAGGAAAATAGAAATAAGAAATGAAAAATGTTAGAAACAGAAGAAATATTCTAACTGTAACAGAAAAAAAAAATACCAGGCTTCTGTGTGGGTTAGTAAATAATTTAGGAGGTAAAGTGATGCCATCTTGAAATGAGGCAATGAGGTGCCATCTTGAAATGAGGCAATGAGGTGCCATCTTGAAATGAGGCACCATCTTGAAATGAGGCATGACCTTGAAATGTCACCATATTGTTTGGGTAGATTCAGGATTCATGGTGTAATATTCCTGCACGCAGTGCTGTTGCTACCTCTCTGACTCAGAACATTCAGCACGGCCCTTTTTAGTTATTTGATTTACTTTTTTTACTTATCTAACTGCTATTTGACAATTTGACATCTAAACTCCCATCCCTTTGCTTTTGAATTTGAATCTAATCAATTTTGATAGAAAGCGCATAAACTTTTGCAAATTGGGATGCAGAGATGCATAATTCAATAAATGTGGGCGGCCATCCATGTTAAGCCACGGACTGAGGAATCGGCGGGTTTCTTTTGATACGCACTTCAAGTCCACAGATAAATGACATTCGAACTTGCATCTTTTTATTAATCCGAGTGAAAAACGTTATGTTTCATAATCTAATGGGAAAAAAAATTCTCACAAACAATGAAGTGGTCAAAAAACTATATTCCCCCCACTTCTTCCCCATCCAAACATTTGAAGAAGAATTATCATAATCAAAATTGGACTATGACATCCATTTGTTTCTGAATTTGAATCTAATCAGTTTTGATGGAAAGCACTTAAACTTTTGCAAATTGGGATGCAGAGATGCATAGTTCAATAAAAGCATTAAAACAAACAAAGAATAATGTATTTACAATTTGGTCCACACAGAGTGATGTTGTGCTGTTTGAGCAGTTTTGAAAAAAAAAATTATTTGGTAGTGGTTGGTGTTTTTTTTTAGCAATTTTAAAAAAAAAAAATAAAAAAAAAAACCTAATGTGAGAGTCACACTAGCAGTACGTGTCTGTAAATCAAATCTTTCTAAATGCACTGTCACACTCCTACAGTCTGGAAACACTACCACCTGGCATCACATGATAAGTGACAAGTCAGTCAGCATGAGTACTGTTCTGAAATATTCTGAAAATTAGCTTCAAATGGTAGGACTTTTTGATATAGTATGACTTTTATATATGTACTGTATACACAGACCTTAAACCATTTCAAGCTGCCAGTGGGGTTTCCTCCACTGGAAAAACACACCAGCCGAATGGTCATCCCTGAACGCAGGAAAGTTCCTTCCGATGGGGCATCTAACCAAACCTTCTGAGGAGGATCTGAGAGAGAGGGAGAGAGAGAGAGAGAGAGAGAGAGAACAATTAGTCTAATTAAGAGCACTTTTGCTTCAGTGACAATAAAACGTGGAAATGATGCGGAAGAAAAGCATGCTTCACACTCACAGTACACACTGAGGGTTTTGGTTTGGATTCTGGAGAATCGTGTGCCTTTATTAAAAGCTTCACAGGTGAGCAACAGTCCATTTTCCTCCCTGGACACGGTGTGAGTCAGGTTAGACATTGTCATCATCCCACCATTCTCTCCCTTCAAAACACAGATTTACTTCAACATGATTTATATTAACAGTAGAATAACAACAGTAACAATAAACATGCTAACATGTAAATCTATTTAGACTATATGCCCAAAAGTATGTGGACACCTACCTAAAAGTACCATCACACCTACTTGTGTTCTTTCCCCAAACTGTTGCCACAAAATTGTATAGGATGTATGCTGTACTATCACTGGAACTAAGGGGCCTAAACCTGTTCCAGCAGAACAATTCCCCTGAGATCCATGAAGACATGGTTTGCCAAGGTTAGTGTGGAAAAATTTTGAGTGGCCTGAACAGATTCCTGACCTCAACCCCACTGAACACCTTTGGAATGAACTGGAACACCGAAACAGCATAGGGGGACTAAATCTGGAACAGGACGTTCAACAAACACATATGGGTGTGATGGTCAGGTGTCCACAATCTTTTGGCCATATAGTCTATCTATCTATCTATCTATCTATCTATCTATCACAGCTTTATATTAATGCACTCCTAATACTAATACATGATTGTTTCTAGTAACATCTAATAAATTTTAACAGAGAAAAATGTGTAAGTGTCGATATGGTGATATTTTCTGTAAGAAGATATTTATTTAGTGTTTTGGAAAGAGTCTCCAGTGTCAGGAGTTTGTAACAGTCAGTATGTTTTCCGCCACGAGAAAGTCTTCAGGACAAAGGAGTTTGCACTTTCAGTTTTCTTGGTCACATCTTGGTCACTTTTTTAAATTATTAATTTCTTGAGAAAGAAAAAAGTAGAGGCCGGTGAAGGAACTTGTTTTGTGGACCTTAAATGTGCGCAACAATAAATGTAAATGTAAACCAATCATACTACATGTTTATTTTGGCAAATTGCTGTTGGATAAAATAAAACACTTTGGGACCTGCCGTTATAGGAAAATAATCCACTTCTCATCACACTACCCTGTCATTGATTTTTCTATCTTTTTTTTTTAGAAAAAAAAAATCCTTTCAGTAACATATGAGTATTCTTAAAATAAATGGCAATTGTCATCTTTGTAGCTGTTTTGCACCTTTTAGTCTTGGGAACATTGATGGATTTTGTACCATGTTTTAGCCCAAACCTGGATTCCTCTGCCGTAAGGTTAAGATTTTTCAATGAGATAATAGACCCCAAACAAAGATATGGTTGTGGTACATAAAATACATATTATGCAATGACTGTGTCATGACTTAATTTAAAAAATTTTGATTTTGTAGATGTTGTGCTAATATGTTATGATGGGATCAAACACAGAAGCATTACTAGGGTTTAAAACAATGCGTATCTATCTTTCAGGTGTATAGTTATAGCTTAGGCTATTGCTCATCCTGTTTTCTCAATTCTTTATTTTCAGTACAATGTAGGTGACAGTTATTCACTACAGTGGCACCACTGACCTACTCATTAAATTGATTCTCTTTTCAAAGCTCACTTGCGCTTGAGTAAGAGGGTGATTTAATTAATAAAAGAAAACCACACTGAGATTATCATCATGTCCAACAACTAATATTTAGAAATAGAAACTCTCAAACATGTCAAATTCAGAATGAATTTCTATTTCTTTTCCATGTGCAGCCTACTTGAAGAAGTCATACATTTTCTAGTGCTATATTTCTTGGCTCCAATGACCAACTGTATCAATCATTGATTACAGTAGATAGATTTATTGTACATTGCATTGTCTGTCACTCCAACTGCTCTGATTTTGATTTTTTTTAAAAGCCTGAATAAAAAGATGGCTTTTAACATCGTATCTATTCATGTCTGCAGCACCACTGCAATAGGCCAGTAATTAAAGTAAATTATAGGTAAAGGTGACTCTAATGTCTAGTCAATAATTTCTTGATTCAGAAGGTCAAATGTGACGCATTTGTTCACGAACTTCCTTTTCACTATAGACTTTTACAGTGGCAAGGTTTGAAAAGAATAATTACGAGGTTCAAAATAAAAATACATTTTGTAGATAAAAGACCCAGAAGGCCTCTGACAGTGTTTAAATTTTTTACTCCAGAACAAGCAGCTCAGGTCTTTTTTTTCTTTTTAATGTCAAGCTCATTTGCAAGTGGTCTGATTTGCACATGTGGAGAGGTAGCCTCGGCCTAACCTTTGCAACCTCACTCTGCACGCTTAATTACTGTCAAGTGAAGAGAAAACACGTCACAAAAAGCGCAGGTAGAGACAAAAATACAAGCACTGAAACAGCACAGCGCAAAAAGGTCATTCTTATTCGCTCGTAATATATATCAAAGTGTAATAAAATAGCACTGGGTGCATGCAAATGAAAAATGTAATCAAATGGAAAATTTATCAAAATGAACAAGAGGTCCGGAGAGGCGCGAGGCAGCCTTGTGCTGGCTTTTATTCACTTACATTTCATTAAACTCAAACTCTACCAAAAAGAACTAGGAAAAAATAAGAAGAAAAAATTAGACAGAACACATTTCTCAAAGGAAATTAAGTGGCAAAAAGGGTCCAAACTAAAGGATGAGTCATTCAAGCTCCGCTATGGTCAGGGGCGGCAGGATTTGTTTTGTAGTATAATAGCAGAATTTGAGTATATTCCACTCTAGGAAGTGGTTGAGTGTCAGCGCTCAAACCCCAGAAGGTTTTTATTTGACAGCGTTTCATACCATCCCGCACTTCAAGACTGAACTCATGTGCTCAAAGTTCTGAAATGCTAAAAGTCTTACTTTAAAAGGAGCACAATTTATAATGTGTCTAAATTAATCAGAACTAAAGGCACAAAGCCAGTAAATGATAATTTTCTCTGAACATTTTGTCGTGGAACTATAATGCTGAATAGCTGCATGTTCTTCTCAAGTGATGATTGCTTTTATTTTACACAAAAAAGCTGGCTAAAGACATATTCGACATTAAGAAGGGACTAAAACAAAAGTGTCAGTCTCCAGTATCAGGGCTTGTGGACTAGTGTTTAGCAGAACCTAGTATTCTACCTCATTTAATACACATAACTCAACTCAGCTAGGGATATATTTAGAGTCAGCAAGTCTAAAGCTTGTGCAAATATTTATGTGGGGAAGTTATATATATCCGGAATCAGGTTACGCACATATAAGTTGATTTTCAACAAGCATCGCAATCAATATCTAATAAGAATCTGTTATATTACCAATATAGGCTACTGTTGCATGAATAGCTAGTTAGAAGTCCTAGTGCTAGTAATTATCATTTTAATCACTGCAAATTTGGTTTAATTTAACATTATGACTTCCACCCTCATTATTTGGAATGTTTTTTTTTTTTTTTTTTCATATCATGCACCAACAGTTAATTACACGATCTACACTATTTGCCCAAAGGTTTGTGGGCTCCTGAGCCTCACATCCATATGTGGCTCTTCCCCAAACTGTTGTGACAAAGGTGGCACTCAGAAAATTGTTTAAGGTGTCTTTGTATCCTGTAGAATTAATATTGCCCCTCACTGGAACTAAGGAGCTCAAACGTCTTCCAGCATGAAAATACTGCTGTGCACAATGTGAGGTCCATGAAGACATGGTTTGCCAAGGTTGCAGTGGAAGAACTGGAGAAGCTTGCACAGAGCCCTGACCTCAACCCCAATTAGCTCCTTTGTGATGTAGCTGAATGATCACAACTCCTTAGAGCCACACTCCAAAATCTAGTGGAAAGTCTTCTCAGAAGAATGGAGGATATTATAACAGAAAAGGGGAACTAAATCCGCAATGAGATGTCAAACAAGCACATATGGGTCTGATGGTCAGGTGCCCACAAACCTTTGGCCATACAGTGTACTAAACTGAGGTCATGAAATCATAATCATGTGCACAGCATGTAGGCTACTTTATCATGCTTTTATGATATTGCTACTTTATAATGCTTATAAATGTTGAGCGAATTATACTGTCCAAGTAGTGATTAAGACTGTGGTTATGTCTGAGGTCTGAATACTGAAATGTGCAATCTACCATATCTACCATATGTATGACTGTTAGCTCCAAGGATTGGAGCTTGGATGCTATTGGACTACAACATAAAAGTGGGATTTTTTGTACATATTTGAAGGACTATTCAATTCTAGATATTACTGATTAGTGTTTTTAAGTCATCACCTCTTAATAAAAAAAAATAATGAATTAAAAAAATAAAAAGTATGTATTTTCAGTGATTGATACTAATGAATTATGCACAATATGACCATGACATGAACGAACAAGGTAAAAAATGTGAATTTAAATTTCAGGTTGTATTCAATATTATATCAAATTGTTCTCTTATATCAAACAGTTCTCGGAAGATGAGTCAGATTCTGACTCAGATTCTGACTCGGTGTGTGATTCTGACTCAGTGTCTTTTACCTCAGTGATAGTGATGACAGTGGTGTTGAGCTCCTTGGAGCCGAGCCACCAGCGGATATGAACCGGTGGATTACTGGAGGACGTGGAGCAGCACACATTCACCTCTGTTCCCTCTATAGCTTCAGAGGAGCCACTTAGTTCCACATTAGAGGGCTCGACTTGTAGATTGAGAACAGAGAAGAAAAATATCTTCTGAGAAGAAAAATATCTCAAGTGTAATGTAATGGATAAAATAACCAGCTTAATGATTTACCACCTACCCTGAAAAAAGCTCATTAAATTTACTTAATTCAAATGATTGCATCGGTTCCATGTGATTGAATTGAGTTACATTAAAATAATTTATTTTCATACACCCAATATGATTTGACCATGTATTTTCAAAGCTCTGAATAAAACCGAACCCTGTGCTCTCTCTCAAACTGAGGATCGAAGCCAGGTAGGTGGCATTCTGCAACAGCCAAATTACTGATGCGCTATTCTAACAAACATGCTTTAATTGTGTTAATTTAATTATGGTTATAGTTCCCGTTGGTGCCAACATCCTTGCAAGTTTTCATAATGTAACTGGTCTACATTAATACTACGAGTTGATCATGCTCATTCTGCGTAATTTAATCTAGTAATTAGAAATGTGTTTAAATTAAGGTTAGTATAAGCAATGAAATCAAGTTTTGATGAGAAACTTATTATACAAATATAATATTAAATGTTAAATAACTATTTTTGTACAAACTACACACAATATGTTCTCTTAAATCTGACCGACCACAAAATTTTTTTTCTGTTTACCGTCTACTGCCAAAATCCAATTTCAAGATCAAAATGTAGGAAATTTTTATTTTAGAATTTTTGATTTATTTTATTTTTTTAACTACAAGGTGTCCCAAAAGTCCATAGGGGAGTTAATTTGTTTTTAATTTGTTAATAACTTTGGCAAAAGTGTCATGTGTGATTTGCTTGCCATGTTTCCTGTTAAAGTCCACTGCAACCTTGCGACAGCTTCCTGATCCAGCCATGAGAATGATTTCAATAAATTCTTCTTTTGTCTAAGGTATTCTTAAAAGTTATCTGAAAATATATAATATAAAGTAAGAATTTCCTTTATGTATGGAGACTTTTGGGAGACCTTGTAGTTTTGGTTAATATATTAACTGACCATTTGTACTAAGGTACTATCAAAATAAAATTGAATTCAAAATTTAATGAATGGTTTATATGTAATAAATATGCCATGTATGCCAATAAATATGCAATAAAAAAATGTCATGTTGTTTTTCAGTCCTGAAAACATTTCTCCACTCACCTGAAAGGGTTCATCAGTTCTACTATTCATCATCTACTGAAAGATAGGCTAGGACTGATCAAAACATTACACTACAATTAAACTCTGGAAAATAATTGTCATGTTTACTGATATCAATGTTTCCTTTGTTTTCTTCATACTATTCCAGATGGTTTCTTTGGAGCTGCATTACTCGATTACTAACATAATCTCGGTTCCCTGAGATATGGGAACGAGTACTGCGTCGATAGACGCTATGGGGAAAACTCCTTTTTCTCCGATGACTGAAGCCTTTACAATCACGCAGTGAAACTGCACGGCCATTGGTTCGTGCAGTGCAATAAAGCGAACCAATGGCTCGGCAGCGGAACTGCCTGCGCCTATGGCAAGGAAGCCCGCCAGGATGGGCGGAGCCATCTGGCTATATAAACGGGCATAGTGCCATAGGATCTCAGGTCAAATCAACTGAAGCGACGACTCTGAGTTGTGCAACGTTATGGCACGGCCTGCAACACAGCACTTGTTCGATACTACATTCGTACTGCGTCGCTAAGATAAGCCTGTAAGTCACCTACTTGTTTGACCGATGCTAACGCCAGTAGCAGGGCGATCTTTAATGATAGGGTTTTTAGGTTCACAGACTGTAGTGGCTCGAAAGGAGATCCCTTGAGGGCCCTCAGGACCGTGGGTAGGTCCCACGCAGGGACAGTAGGGGGCCGGGGCAAATTAAGTCTCCTGGAACAGATTGAGATGTGCCCACGTCAAGAGGCTTTTTACCATCTCGAAAAGGTGTTTCGAGGAGAGCCCTCCTTGGCGATTTCAAGAATCGTCTGTGCTGGGGGGCTATCTGGATGTGAAAGTATGCATCCTTCAGATCCAGAGAAAAGAACCAGTCCCCTGGGCGTATTTGCGTGAGGATCTGATTCAAAGTAATCATCCTGAACGGCCGCTTCATGAGCGCGCGATTCAGGTGTCTGAGATTGAGGATGGGCTGAAGGCTGCCATCCTTTTTGGGGACGAGGAAGTAGCGGCTGTAAAATCCTGACTCGCTCTGTGCTGGCGGAACCGTTTCTATGGCACCCTTCGCCAGTAGGGCCATCACCTCGGAGCATAGGACATGAGCGTCCTTGCTCTGCGCTGAGGTGGGAACCACACCGCTGAATTGAGGGGGTCTTCGAGCGAACTGGAGTGAGTAACCCCACTTTATAATCCCCAAAACCCAATCTGACACTACGGGGATGGCCTGGCATTGTTCGAGTGGCCTGCCATGGTTCGAGTGGCAGATCGCCGTGAGGCAACCTGACACTCTGTATAAGTGGAAGAGGAATTTTGCTCTCTGTCTAAAATGTTTGTGTTTTATTTTTGTTGCTATAACAGTGGCTGCTTGTGTGGGTGCTTTCAGAACAGGCCCAGTGTCCACAACAGCATTTACAACCACACTGCCACCGGCACCTGGAACAGAACTGGGTGCTTGGGGGCATAACAGAGATCGTTTGGGGGGGTGGTCTGGCGATGGCGAGACTTTGCCCCCTCCTCTTCCTGTCTGGCAGATCAAGATGACGCCCAAGGCGCAGGATCCAGTGTCAGCTTGGGCCGGGGTCCTTGGCGTCTGAGTGGCGTCTGGCCGAGCGGAAGTGCCGAGCAGGCGCAGGCGCGGGTCTAGCCGGCTGGTGTGCTGGAGCAGGCTTGGGGCAACTGGTGAAGCTTGCAGAGCTTGAGCGCTTTGGCAAGAAGTGTCGCAATGCCTGGGACAACTTCTGTGTGGCAGTAAAGCGCTCTGCAAACCCTTGGACGGCGGGTCCAAACAGCCCCGTGGGAGAAACCGGAGAGTCCAGGAAGGGAACCTTGTCCGCCTCTTTGATCTTCGTCAGGTTCAGCCAGACTCATCCAGGGGAGATAGTCTCTCGTAGCCCTTTTTGTCCGCGCCGTCTGTCAGAGTTTTGGTCCTTTTTCAGTGTTTTTTTTGTTGTCATGTTTTTTTTTCCCCACTAGATGTCGCCCAGCCTTAGTTTTCTTTGTTGTAATTGGTTTCATTGCTTTCACCTGTGTCTTGTTCCCGTTCTGTGTATTTAAGCCGTCCCTTTTGCCTTTGTTCCCCGCTTGGTTATTGTTGTTTCCGAAGCCCCTGTTGTCTTTCTCGTCGCCTCTTTCGAGCTAAATATCTTTTTTCCCTAGCTCCATCATCTTGTTTTTTGTCTTTTTTCCCTTTTTCTCTTTTTTCATTTTTTGCTGTTTTCAGTTCCCCTGCCTCGTCTTCGTTTTTGAGATCCGTTACCTTCTTGTTTCTCCCCGTTTTGCCCTTGTGTTATTTTTCTTCACTTTTAATAAATATTCTTGTGCGCTACCTCTGCGTTTGCTTCGTGGGTTTACCGCCTCCCTGTGGCTCAACGGTAAAACGTCTGTCAGTGACCTGGGTTCGATCCCCGGTCCTGACACCGAGTAGGGAACACACCACGACTTTGTGAGCTCATTGTGGACCTCGCTGACGAGGGGCCTGACGGCGTCCCGGGAGGAACCATTTGTCCAGACGGCTCCAAGTGGGCTCCTCTGGTGCGGACCACTCCAAACCCAGCTCTTCCACCGCCTTAGAGAGGAAGAGCTTGGCGTCCATCCCCGTCTTGGTGACGCTGGGATCCGTAGATGGCAGAGGGGCGGGGTCGA
Source organism: Pangasianodon hypophthalmus (assembly GCF_027358585.1). NCBI lineage: Eukaryota > Metazoa > Chordata > Actinopteri > Siluriformes > Pangasiidae > Pangasianodon > Pangasianodon hypophthalmus. The sequence goes on along the minus strand of NC_069723.1, from coordinate 19,346,989 downwards.
AGGAAGAGCCCAAAATATCCTCCATGTCTGACGCTGCTAAAGACATGCTGTCATCTAGCAGCTCGTCCTTGATTGCGCTGAACGAAACCATGTCACTCGCATCAGCCGAAGGACGCTGGTCCAAGTGCTCAAAGAGGCATTAATCTCAACGCCGCTTGCTCTTTTAGAGGAAAAAGTTCTTTTTTGCTCTTTGCTCTTTTAGCATTTTTTTCTCTCTTTTAGTGCTTTGCTCTTTTAGTGCTTGCTCTTTTAACTCGCCAGACGCTGATGGCGGCTGACCCTCGGCGGGAACAGCGGGACTGCACAGGAGAGTAGCTCTTGTCCGCTGCGAGGCATGTCAGCTTCAAGTCTCGTAGCTCAGCAGAGAGAAGATCTTCGTCGCTGAAGGAGAATTGATCTGAGATCCTATGGCGCTATGCCCGTTTATATAGCCAGATGGCTCCGCCCATCCTGGTGGGCTTCCTTGCCATAGGCGCAGGCAGTTCCGCTGCCGAGCCATTGGTTCGTTTTATTGCACTGCACGAACCAATGGCCGTGCAGTTTCACTGCGTGATTAGTCATCAGAGAAAAAGGAGTTTTCCCCATAGGCGTCTAGCAACACAGTACGAGTTTAGTATCGAAAGGGAACATTAAACATCTGGTCCAATTTAAAACACATTCAGTAAAATAATTGGAATTGGCCTGGTAGTCTACATTAGCCATTATTATCATTACATACTGAGGTGAAAATGACTAAATGAAACTATTAGACACATTAGAAAGTGTTTTTTTTTCTTCAGGACATGACTCAGCGTTATCCTATCACTTGAAGGACAAGGGAAACTCTTGAGAGTAACAATATTTATATTCTGGATGGAGAAGACAACTAGACAGTGACACATGGTTTCTGAATAGTGGAATTTTCCAATAAAGGCCCTTGAGTGAGTATTGACACATTTTCATGATTGAAAGAGTAGCTGACCTACTAATACAAGACCCTTCTTTTTCAACAATACCAGTCAAATGGTCAAATGAGAACTTTATTTCTTTGGAATGTTTTCTTCATAAGATCTATAAATGTTTTTTAACAGGCTTTATGAGGACTAGGGACTGTGACATAGCTTGGGACAATTGCATTGAATGGATTGTATCTTTCATGTATTATCCTTCAGCCTGTGATGTGACCTCTTCCTTTAAACCCTTCAAAGACAAAGTGAAGGTCTTGGAAAAACTCAGGGACTGAACAATTCATTTTGCACACAAGTATAATACACACCCTTATGTCATTGCACATCAGGCATGCACATACCATCCTTAGAGCTTTTATCCTCTCTGTCAGTTCTACATTTTTGTTTTCTAAGTGGCTGGTGCTTTTATTGAAAGCCATGAATCAGTTCACCAGAATACAAATCCTGAATATATCTGAGCAACGATCACACACTGGCTCTCTAGCACTCCTGGAAAACCCATCAGATACTGAAATCTTGGCTTTTTTTACCTATTATCTCTACTTCGACATGTGTTCCTGAACTGCTATATGTTTCTCTTTTTGCATGTACACATCTCAACTGCAAGTAAAGTTATAATATTTTTAAAGTACAATATGTACACCTCCAAAAGTTCAAAGGGAGAAAACTGCATTTAAGCTTTTCATTGCAATTCCACTGAAAGACACCAACAAACTAAATGCAATAAATGCCTTTAATTAAACACATGATAAATAAAGTATTACAAAATAAATATGTGGTTTATCAAAGATTCTTTGTTTACAATAGAAAATAAGCAATCACTTAGACCATAAGTATCATCCATGTCATTTTCTCTAATCTTATTTTCTGAGGTAAATATGAGTCACGGAATTTAAGCAGGAGCCTCATTGTTGCTCGTGCCACAACTGATCACTGCTCACGATTCACTATTACTGTGGTATTGAAATAATCACTGATTAATTCTGTGAGTTGTGTTCTGTTGGCTAAACTAGCATTTAACCTTTATCACAACCTCTAGCAGCTGCTCACCTTAATACTGTTTATAAACTGCATCAATTTATGTGCCTTTTGCAATGGAAGGTTACAAATAACTTGCTCAAGAAAAAGGTTATTCACTGCATGAAATCACACTTAACCAGCAAGCTAGCAATTAAAACACTGCATTTATTAAACTGCCTCCTGATCTACCTAAAGCCAAGGAAGGTTTAGAGAGTTAATAAAATCATTTCTACATAATTTCAAAGAAATATATTTGTTTTCTTAAAGTACAGGTGTCAAAATATGTCATAAGCAGAAAAAAATATCAAAACCTGTTTTTTTTTTGGTCATTTTTTTCAACGTCTGATGGATTTCCCATACCACTACACATATACAGACATGGTAAAAAGAAAGTACACCCATCTTCAAGTCTATGTTTTTAGTTATTAGGGCCTAAATAATGATTGTGTGTTGTCCTCACCAAGTTCTATAAACAAATACCCTCAGGTAACAACTGAAAAAAAAAAGATTTCAATATGTGGTCATTTTTTTTCCAAAAAGTAAACCAACATTCAGAAACCATATATAAAATAAGTACACCATATAGTTCAGTAACGAGTAGAACCAACTTCAGCAACAATAACTTGACATCTTCTGTAGGAGTTTATCAGTCTTTCACATTGTTTTGGCGAAATTTTGACCCACACCTTTTTACAAATTTGAAAGCTTTGAAATGGACTGTCTCTCTCCCTGCACAAGTTACCTCACAGGTCATGACATTTAACTAGTATTTAGATGTTCATGAACTCCAGTATCGGCTGCAACATAACTTTTTAACAAGCCTTCAATTAGTTGTAAACCACAGTCTTTTACTCTGCTAATTGATTCTTCTCCCTACGCATCACTTACATCTTCATAGGCTTTTACAAATCAGACTGCTACAATTAAAAGGTGCACTAATTAAAACAGTCTCTGGAGGCAACCCAAATGTCTGCGTCGGCATGGTTTCCTTTTTCTTTCCTTTTCACAAATTTGATGAAGCATTTTAAAAGCCACTGCGGAAACAATAACAATTACTCGCATTTAATGTTCACCCCAGGTTTGAGACAATTGCTTGATGAAATGCAAGCATTAAAGAACAGTAGATTCATTAAGATGCCAGGGGATGTAATATATTAACAAAATGTTTAGTGACACCAAACTTTAGTGTTAAACATCCAGCAAAGTTTGCATGGAGATAGAAATATGATAAAATATCAGGGATGAGTTTCCAAAAGCATCACAGCACAAAGTGCATTGTTAAATGGGGAATCAAGAATTATATTAAACACTCTCTCTGCTTCATGAGGCTTTTTGTGAAACTAGGAGAATTGAGTGAGCTTGCCTTGATATTGTAATGTGCACAACTGATTGATATCCATCTGTCCGAGACTCTCAACCTGTTATCCGCTCAAGAAGAACTTGATACACTGGTACAAGTTGAAGAATTGGGATTGTTCACCGTTCCATATACAGATCTGCTGTACTAAGTTATAGAATGATTATAGTAAACTATAATTGCAAGGTTAGCCTTCACGTGCTGGTAGGCATTTTCTGGAACATGCAATGTATGTATATATCCCCCCCCAAAAAAAAAATTACTTCTTAAGACATTTAAATAATAATTTAGAGAAGCTGTATTTGCAGCTGTGATATAAATTAATTAACCCTGTATTGCATACATTTTAAAACACATCCAGATTATTTAGATTTAGATTTAATTTTTTGTTTAAAATTTAATATTATCTAAATATCACTAATTTTAAAAAGGAAATGGACTGTCCATGTGTATGAATAATGTGTATCAAAGTTAATAGGAAAAAGAGATAAAAATAAGGGGAAAAATGATTTTTTTTTTTCCTTTGCAGAGTCTGACTAACATAGGTTGCTATATTAGTACATACTAAATGTTAAACAAGCATCTCCTTAGAGAAAATTTTGGCACATCACCAGTTATACATTTTTGTTAGTTAAGAACAGCACATATTTGTTTAAATCTAATTTAAATCTAATTTGTTGAATCTATTTATTATTAATCTTAGGTTATGTGGAGCATCTGCTATTCAAGCCCCCGTGTTTCTACAGAAACTGTAACATATTAGAACGAGTGCATTAATATACACAAACCTGTGATCTACCATCAGCACAACTGTCAGAGCTGCTGTTATAGAAGATGAATCAACACATTCTGACCAGAGTCGTGAATTCAACAGCGCTGTGGTAACCCGTGTTTTTAACAATAAAGCTGGTGATAAATGAAATGAAGAATAGTCTGTAAACTAATTACATTTTCTTGATAACGCCAATCAGTTTATTTGTCTTGGAAATAATGCCATCAGGTCAAGATGTGATTAATGCTGAACTTTTTGGCTCTTTGGACACCGAGAACAAAAAGGTCAGTATGAAATAAAGGTCATATGAACTGAAAATGAAGCCTAGTGACTCACAGAGGACGGAGAGGGTGCGAGTGATGGCCATGGGAGATCGGGACACTTGATTAACACTCTCACAGCGTAGCACAGCTTTATTGTCTTCTGGCTTCACGCCCATCACCAGCGTACTGCTGGCCTTACGGGAGACAGTGTCCATTTCCCAGATAGTAGACAACACCTCATCGTTCTGAGAGAGAAAGAAAGAATTTATTATATAACATGATGATGATGATGATGATGATGATTATTATTATTATGATTATTATCATTATTATTATTATTATTTGTTCTATGGTCATTTTTTGATATTCCTAACTAATTGTATTTGTTAATAACAGTTTTTCTCATCCTTGTGATGCTTTGGTACACCTGTAACTGTCTACTGAATTAAACTGAATTGGACTGGAGCAAATTTTATTGAGAGATAAAGAATCAGCATAAGAGACAGCAAAATAGAGAAAGAGAGAGTAAAGGGATGGAAAGGGACAAAGCATGAAAGAGAAACAGGATAGGACAGTTTGAGACACATAAAGAGACGTTGTGAGAGAGTGAGAGAAGAGGGGGGATAGTGTGAAAGGCAGAGATATATCTCTATGAGAGGCAGAGATATAGAGCAAGAGAGAAAGAGGAAGGTATAATGAGAGTGAAAAATATAAAGAGAGAGAAAAATAGCCTGACAGAGAAAGGTGGACAGCTGATGACCCAAGTGACAGGGGAAAAATGATTGAGAGATAAAGAATACAAGAAAGAGGGACAAGAAGGAAGAAAGAAAGAAAGAAAATGTTAGAATGATGAGGGAAAAGAAGAAACATTTAGACCGAGACAAACAATTACAAGGATAGAAAAGTGAGGCAACTAACATAGCTAGCTAATTAATGCTAATTAGCATCTTACATATGGTGTCTGTCAAGTCGTTTGGCATTATTGACGTACTGAAGAGTCTGATTAACGCACATGGCTTGTTAGTTAGCCAGATAAAAAATGGTAAAAGCTGTCTGTCAGCTAGCTTTTACCAAAGGAACAACTTCTGGCAAATGATGTGTTGGTTAAGCAAAACAAGGGAGAAAAAGCTAGCTATGGAACAGACAGCTAACTTACAGATGTATGTAAAGCTATGTCTAGCTAGCTAGTTAAATAGCTAATAAATGCTATTTAAAATGTCTAACCATATAACTTCTGGCAAATAATAATAATAATAATAATAATAATAATGTCAGATACAAACAGACAGCTAATATACATTTATACCTGGCAGAAGGACAATTCCATTCACTATGTCTTTCAAACTTTTGTGAAATTGTTGTGTAAGTGAACAGGAATATGAGGGAAGGAAAGAAAGAGAAAGGCGAGTATGAAAGAGAGATACTGTACAGCGTAATCGAGTGAGAGGGAGAGGGAGTGATGGCAAGTCAGGCAGTGACTGAGAGAATAACACTGAGATCCTGGAAGAGAGAGTTATTGACAAAAAAGTGGAAAGAGAAAAAAATAAGATAAAGGAGAGCATAAAGGAGTGAGAAAGAGAGATGGATAGACATTTCTGCTTTGAAACAACCTCCTGCTGAGAGGAATTTGTTCAGTTTTAACCCTGAATGCTAGTGTTAGCTTATTCAGGACCAGCAGATGTAGCAACTGCAATCTCACACACACACACACACACATATACACTCACACACATATATTATTCACAAAGTTTGACACCATAAAAACACATTCCTTTCTGGCACTTGAGAGCACAACTTTCTGAACTTGGACTTTCTGGTAACTTTCTGGTGTCCTTGGTTGAAGTGTGTGTGTGTGTGTGTGCGTGTGTGTGTATTTGCCTTTGTTTATACATTCACCTGTTTGTCTGTGGGGGTGAGTGATGGGAGAGAAGCTGCTGACTGAGACACACAGAATACAGCGTGGCCTCAGAAACAATAAATTGCAGACCATAATTCTTACTCATCCGGCTACAAAGCCATGCTAGGATACACAGCTGTCACTGTCGAACATTTAAGCCAGTGGCCCTGACATTTTGATGTAGATAATGCACTATTAGCTTTCCATTTCTATTTATTAATTTGGAAGAGGCTTACGTGACATACAAACCAAGTGACAAATCTAAAGTGACATACAAACCAAGCGGAATCTAATCCAAGCACAGAGATGAGCAGTTAGCAGTTAAGGGCCTTGCTCAAGGGCCCAGCCGTGTCTCTTTGGCAGTTTAGGGATTGCATTGAGCGAGCACTTGTCCTGTTAGCTTATGGCTAAAGTCAAAATCAATCCAAGTAGATCGAATTATGAAGCCTAGAGGCCAATGTTATAGAGAAAGTATACTTCTAGAGAAAGATCAGAAGGCAGACATGAAAGTGCATACTATATAAATAAAATCCAATGTTTGTGTTTACAACTTAATACTCACAACGTTAAATTCCATATGCCACAAGATTTAGTTATTTTATTGGAGAAATCATAGTAAATAGCATTAACCACAGGGAATGACTATTTTCACAGCTATTGTTTGTCCAGCATCTGGAAATACTGATTTACTTTGCATATCCTTTTGCATCATAAATCAATAATTTCAGATTTTCTTATCAGCTCATGTGCTGATATGTGTGGTATGTTAGCCTGGGTCAGTCTACAGGAAAGCACAATAAAACAGGAGTTAAATGTGTATTAGTCTCTAATGTTTAAATAGAGCTTAATAAGATTTTAATGCTTTTTTTTATAGAATCATTGAGCCCATCACCCCAATTCCTACCCATGTACACAAAGCTCCACCCCCAAAATCTGCCATCCTGCTTGAAACCCAGCTGCTTATAACACTGTAAACGTGCAAAATTCAGTTTTACGAGGTCAAGAGTATCTGCACTGTCTTGTTTTTCTTGTAATGATACAACATATTTACTTGATTCGTTACATAAAGCTGGCCATTCAAACAATTCAAAGCTCTATACAGATTGCATTGATGCATCTGTCCCCAAGCGACATCGCTAATTCTCGTGTCCAGCTTAATAGTCTTTACCAGTAATAAATTACTCCATCAGGGAAAAAGCTCTGCCAGTGGTTATTCTGGTTTTACTGCATTTCTTGTTAAGTGTGGTCTTCTGCTTGAAGGAGAATTATCTGAACACTCATACTATTATGAGAACTATCCTCAGCCACATAATACACTTGTGCTAGTAAAAAGTGATTAAAAAAGACCATTGCACCTTTAAACACAGGGGATCCATAATCAATAACCAAGAACACAGACAGAGGTCCAAAACAGAACAAGAAAAATCGAGACAAGAACATCTTAGATGATAAAACGCACAATATGGCTTTGTGAATACAAAAGGTTACTTACAAGAAAAGTAAATAATTTAGTAATTTAGGTAATTAAGTATTTCTTTTGGGTACCTTGGTCAAGTGTTTTATATCATTCATTCATTCATTCATCATCAAAAATTATTTATCTGACTCAGCATCACACAGGATAGAATCCCACTGGACTAAAAACATTTAATGGATTTGGTACAATAAATTGATGATAAAATTAATAAAGCACAGTAATGGATTGAATCAGAGATAAACAGAAGCATAAAAATAAATTTGTATTTATTATATATTTTAATATAAAATATAATTTTTAAAAATTATATAATATTCTTGCCTTTAAATCAGGTACAAGATACAATCAACCAACATAAACAAAACTTTTAAATTTAAGTCTAAAATAATTTTTCACTAAAAAATTTTTCACGAAAAGCTCTTGCGGATTTTGCAAAGTTTTACTGTATTTCCAACCTTTTAACCACCATGTTTGTTTGAAATGTGATCCGCCATAATTAAGACGCGCATGTAGTGACCCAGTAACATTCTGTCCCAGTAACAAAAGGAGAATTTGGTGTTTTTCTTTTTTTTATATAAATTTCAAACACATTAACTACTAAGGGATAATTACTACAGAAAAGTCTTGTAGATTGTGTGCTTATATAAAGGAGTACCATTGAAATTTAGTAGTGCTTACACAATAGTCCTGGTAATTAAGCTAATCATGTACAGCTAAGTTATACAGAGTTTAGTAATTATAGAGAAGTGAGGGAAAATGGCCTCCCTGTAGATTGCGCTATTCAAGAATATAGCTTTCTACTGAGTTTCTTTTCATATTCCGATCTAACACACCTTTCCCCAATGGAAATATATTTTTAGAACAAGAACCTTTCTAAATCTACAGAGAAAAATACCCAAAAGGAAAAAGCAGAGGAACAACCTAACATCTGGTGGCCATACTGCAGTCACTGATGACTCTTTTCTATTTCACCTTAGTCCAGTGCAGAGTAGCCAAAGGGTTTCCTCCATATGACAGACAGACCAGCCGGAGATAGGTACCGGCTTTCACCTCTTCAGTCCTCAATCCCTCTATCACCGGAGCCTGGGGTGGGACTGAGAGAGAATAGGGCAGAGAGAGAGAGAGAGAGAGAGAGAGAGAGAGAAGACTGTGAGACATGAGCCAATATATATTATGACATTCTGACATTTCAGTCCATTCTGTAATCCTCTACATGGCCAGAGGAAGGGCTGATAGCAGAAGAGGAGAGATAAAAGAATAAATACAATGGACTGTCTGGTAGTAGTCGGCAATATGGAAGAAAAATGATTTTATATCACTATTTATTCAACAGCCTGATCAACTTTGCACAAAGTAAATGGTGAAATGATCGATACATCAGGTACTACTTTTTTTTTTTTTTAATCTGTAACCAAGAGATCCCCAATCCCCAAACCAGTTGAAATCAATAGTAGCCTAACAAACCAATTTTAGTTGTCAGATTTCCATTTTTAATTTATTTCCAAGAAACTCTGTCATATTTTTGTGTCCACTTAGCAGGCTAGAAAGCTATGGCTTTGTTCAGAAAGGTAGCACAATCCTGATTTTTTCCTTCCTTTCTATTTTTTGCATATGGCATTTTTTGAACAAAAGAAATTAAAAAAGCTGCTGGTCCATTTCAAGCAGTTTACCCGAGTAAGCGAAGTGTAACAGGGAACAAGGATGTGAGTAAACAAGCAAGAAATATGAGCTTGAGGAAACGGACAGAGAGAGCGGCTCATTTTATTCCCTGACAGTGCCATTAAATTGGGAGCGATTTAATGCTGCCGCTGCAGAGAGGAAAGCTCGGCCCTCTGATGAAAGCATTAAGCACTGAGAGTGAGCTGCGTCCTGGCGCTAGTCCATAAAGCAAAATAACAGATGTTTAAACAGTAATAAGGTGAGGCGGAATATGAATAAATTACAGGGTGGCTCCTGAATAAAACATTGTGCCATAAAAACGAATCTTGGCCTTTGTTATTGCCGACGGACAGATGAGGACCTGGTATGACAAAGTGGCGTCTCGCTCGAAATCTGGCACAGATGGAAACAGGCATGGATTTGATGAGCCGGGTGTGCTGAGTAAGGCTGCCACGTTGGACCTCTTTTCTGCAAGATTAGCACTTAGTGCATGGGTAAAGTAGAATTGGAAGTGGGAGCAGGTGAGGGGGGTGGGGGGTTGTTTGCAGGAGAAAGAGAGCGAAAGAGAAGAGAAGACAGAGCGAAGGAAGATGAAGGCAGAAAAGATAATTAAGGTCCGTGGGAGGAAAGCGGAGGAGATGGCTATGCATGCAAATGGAAGGACATGAGCAAATGACATGAAGTGTCACAATCAAAGTTTTAATTACTGATACGTATGAATCTTACTTGGTTGCGAGTTGGATGAAAATTAGCTAGTGCTTGGAGTGAGTTGCTCTTATTATAAGTAAAGTGAGAATTTAAGATGGGGAGGACATGGGTTTAGGTAAGTGTGAAGCATGCTGGTGGATTTAGGATGGAGCTAAATTTCTCTGTGTAAATATGCTCAGAGGTAGATGTGTCAGAGATAATTCAGAGAGAGCACCTGCTACAGTAAGTCAGTGGATCTAAGCAGTACAAGACTGTGATACACTGCAGGTCTGAAATGCTTTATCAAGTTTAACAAAATATAACATTCCTTCAAAGTCTAAAAGGAAAAGCTCCATCCTGAAACATGTTACATTTATTTATATGGAAATATCTGTGATCTGATCAGTGATTTTGGTGCTAATTTGTTGGTTGGTCTTCTATTTCCTCTAATCACATAGGCGGTTAATGGTTGTCTGCTGCTCTGACACCACAGGGAGACATTGGCTATGTTTACATGCACATCTATAGTCTGATATTAATTGGAATCTGGCAATATTCTGATTAGTATTGAGTCATGTAAACGCCGTAATCCGAGTGCCTGATTCAGACAATATTCTGATTCTCTGGAATATGCCAGTTTTAATTGGAAATTTTTGCATGTAAACACCTTATTCAGAAAATCCACTGAGAGGAGATATATGTGCATGCTCAGTCCCCAAAGAATTGTGGGTGCTAACAGATACTTAGCTGTAGGCTAGGTATTTAGGAATGGCAACTCAGGCATACTTACAACACCCATGTATACAGGAATATTCCGATGCCTGCATGCATATAAACATCGTATTAGGAATATGGCTGCAACCCGGATATAGACCTTAAACTCAGTTTGATGTGCCTGTAAACGTAGCCACTGTTATTGCTAGCTCATTCACAATGGAGTATAATAGTAGAAAAAAATTCAACAATCTCAAACATAAGTTATAACAATCATTGTTAGCTCCTAAAAAACAAAAGAGCAAGCGCTTCTTTTCTCACTCACCACTGGCCAGCAACGTTCAACGTCATTATTAATGAGAAATCCAACGTAGAAGTAGCGGAGACAGTAAACACTGGATTCACAGTCCCACAATGCAATGCAGCTATACATCACAGTTGCGCTGAGTTACAGTAAAGACTCAAGAGTTAATCTCAACTCAAGCTAATTAGCCATGTACAAGATGGAGAGCACGATGGTGTTGATGGTGGTATTAGCATGAAAGTTAAAGCTTTGGAAATGGATCTGTTTGAGCAAAGTGTACAGAAGAGGAGGTGAGACAGTTGGATAGACTAAAGGACTAAAGCGCCGCTGCATCGCTCACTGTAGAAATCTAAATCCTACTGGTGGGACTATCAGGAGGTAGTCAAATAGCATTGTGGGTAGGAAATCTAACCAAACATGTCACTGAAAGGATTTTAAACCAAAAATTGTAATCATAAACTAAATTTTGTGCACATTTTAAGATGTATGCAAGTGGTTCAGGGTAGATTCTCATTTTAAAACACTTTGTTTGATCACTTTCATGCTTTTTGTGTTATTCCACAAAGCACATTGTAACTTTTCGATTGTGAATCTTTTTTTGGACGGAGAATATTCATGTAACATTTATGGAGTAGCCTGCTTTTAACACACCAACATAAAGCTGTTCCTTTAAGTATTCCAGCTTAGAGGATTGTGTGTGTTTTCTTGCCATTTATTAAATCTCCATTGTATAAACAGAATAAAACACTTTGTAAAGTGCTGTTATAGGTATATAATCAACCTCACGTTGGTAACAGCATCACACAACCCTTTCCTTGATTATTTTCCTATAACAGCGCTCCAAACCCCATCATGTTTTATTCCTTACTTGATGAATTAATAAAAAATGCCTTTCTCTGCTTTTCCATCTCAGAGTCTGTTTTCACTGAGACCACCCATTCATCATTAATATTCATAGGCATCCCCAGTGACCGTTAACATTTCATTAGTTGACACAAACACACCAGTTTCTGAGTCCAGTACTGAATATAAGACCGAAGAGGGGCAAAATATTCAACTATGACGGTGGCACAACCTTTCGCAGTGCTGTATTTATGCTAAAGCACATTAACAGTAGCCACTTTTGCACACAAACACAGATGAATCAGATGACTGGGTTGATAAAACACATGCTTTTTCACAGTAAAAGAAGAATAATTTAATGTCTTGGTTCCCTGATAAGAGTTGATTTCAGGTGTGTGAAAGTCAGAGGAGAAGAAAGTGCCATTTTTGCATACACATTATTTTAAATTACAGTGCACATTTAAGAACTTAAGTCTGACCAATTGCAGAAAGTATTTCCATATTTCAGTACAGCCAAATCGATCACTGCTAAAGATCCTACCTCAGTGCATAAACTACAATAAAATAGAGCAGATTTAATGTGAAACAATGTCCAAACAACACGTATTAGAATTGCTTTTTTATTGTTACCCCATTTCCTACCCAGCTCTCCCCATCATACAACAGATACAAAACAGGGAGGGTGAAAGCTAACACGTGTTACTGCCAAAACAGGTAAATTTGCAAGACTTAGATAAATAAGCATTATGCCATTTTTTATTGCATTTTTTTTACTTAAAAATAAGTATTAAAGTTAAATCTAAATGTTTTGTCTAAATCTAAATCTTCAATTTAAATCTAAAAATAAATATAAATGTTTTATTTTAAATGTTAAATCTAAATGTTTGATATAAACCCTATATAGATATATATATATATAATAATGCATTTTGGTCACTTTAATACTGTTGTGTGTTTGTTTTTGTGCATTCTTGGTGTGTCTCTCTTTTATATTTTTAAACTTATATATTTTTTCATTTTTTATATCTTTATATCTGCTGCTGTAACAATGCAAATTTCCCCATTGGGGACGAATAAAGGATTATCTTATCTTACCTTATCTTAACTTTATACCGCCCCGGGCTGTCTTGAGTGATAATAGTAACCAGTGAGACAGTCAGCAGAACTGTCATTCAGAAGTGATCATCGCTATCTGCCCTATTCATTTCAAAGACTTTATCATCCACAATTTTTATTGGAAATTGTTTGAAACAATATTATGAACTATCAACATGCTGTGGTTCTATCAACTATCAACATTCTATGCTGTGGTAACTATTAAAAACACTCCAATGTATTATTAGTTCCTTTAAACATAAATAAATAACATAAATTGTAAAATAAAATGCAATAGATGTGAAAGGGGCCAGCGTTTTAACAATAAAATACACAGTCCCAAAAGCAGCCACAAGACTTAAAGGCCTCGATATCCTTCCAGCGAAATTGAAGAGCGAACTGGTGTGACGTTATTTCGAACAAAATCTGGCCAAAACGAGGGTGTTTTGGTGGTTTGAAACTGCACGCCAGCGCAAAATTTCCAGAAAAGTTCGCGCCGGCTGCTAAAAATGGCATAATGCTTATTTATGTAAATCTTGCAAAAAATTTTTGTAGTTAAATCTGACTAAATTGGACCAGTTTTTGTTACACATTTTATTTTACAAACAGCACCACATAGTTTACAACCACAAGCTAATTACAGAGAGTTTGCCAATCATTTATATTTACAATCATGGCATTTGGCAGATGGCCTTATCCAGAGCAACTTACATTTATGTCATTTATACAACTGAGCAGTTGAAGGGTAAAGGCCTTGCTCAAAAGTGCTGCAGTGGCAGTTTGGTGGTGATGGGATTTGAACTCATAACCTTCCGATCAGTCAGCCAATGTCTTAACCAGTCACATTTTCTTAATGTTGCTGCAATTCCTTATAGCAAAAAAAACATTCAAATACAGGCCGGAAGACTACATCATCTTTAAACACCTCATTAGGTACGTTTACATGTAGCCTAATAGTCTGTGAATAATCTGACTCATAGTTCAATCCGACTAGACCCCCTTAATGTGTACATCTAATTCAGGGAGAACAGGGTGGAAAATCTGTTTAATAATCCATTAAATCGATGACTAACTGCTATTTAGTTCTTTTGAATACAATAACCATCAAGTGGAATTATTGCATATGTTCTGCACATGAACAATGACATCATGACACATGCTGGAGGGCACAAACACTGTTCCTTTGAGGTTCATCTGGCAGAATTTAACAGATTGAAAATCATCAGCGAGGTTGGACGATGATGGAGTGGTTAAGGCTCTGAGATAGTGATTGAAAGATTGAGAGTTTGAATCCAGAGAGCAGAGTAGCCCTTGAGTAAGTCCCTAAACACTCAAATCCTTGGGTTGTGTCCTCTCTCAAGTGTCTGCCAATGGAATAAATTAAGACTGACTGAAGCATTTTGCAAATTTTAAGCAAAATTCCAAAACATGGTATATACATATACAGTACATGGTATATGTGATATATATATATATCACATAGTTGTTTGGATCCATCCAACATTATTTCAAAGCATAACAATACAAGACATTATTTTTTCTATCCTTCAGTTAGGATATTTGGTGGACATTTTGCTGAAACTGGTGTAATTTATGGCTTATTAATAACACAAGCATCGAGAAAGACAACTGTTAACATGCTGAAGTATATATCCACTTTACCTCCTGCACTTACATGTATTTAAATGCAGATTTTCAATCTATTTCTGAAATCAATGTAAATACAGTATAAAAACAGTCAATTCCAATCAGAATGAACTTATTTGGAGTGGAAGAAATGATTGGCATGTAAAAACATGCTCATGTTTTGAAAGCTAGAGCTTCAGGATAACGGGAATTTGCACAACCCTGAACTAACAAGATGCTATGTGTGTGTGCTGGGTTTTTATTCATATCAAGCCAATCTCACACCAAATTTATATGAAATCACTTGAGCATTTATTTGAAATTCAAATTGTATTTATAACCAAGACCACAAAACACATGTCTCACCCAAATATTAACATCTGTAATCCTGGCACTTCACATTTATTAAAAAGGATGTATTCAGATTCACATTTTCTTGTCTACTTGGCTCAGTTTTTCCTTCATGACTGTATTCAATTAGATCTAATCTGGACTATTTGTTCTTGCAAAATAATAGGTTTATGTCTCTCTTAAAATAAATAAATAAATAAAAAACACTCAGTGGACATTTTTCAGGTACATCTTCCATATAGGTCACATTGTAGTGCTACAGTTACTGACTGTAGCCCTTCTGCTGCTATGCTACACCATCCATTAATGGCAAAATGAGCACCATAATCCCACCACTTACGATAAAATCAGATACTATTTTTGAGGATGGATCATACTCACCACTGAAATGACACTAACATGGCCACATGTGTGTGTGTTTCTAGTACAAACCTATCAGGTACAGCAGGGTTGCTGGGGCTTTTAAACACCTCACTGCTACTGTGGGGTTTAAAAAATATCCCTCATCCTTAGTACACATATAGATAACCATGTTGGTGAAAGATAGAGGACGATTAGCATCATTTACTATATGAAGAATATGAGCTAGTCTATGTTACCTCTCTTGCAATACCTAGCTAAGTTCACTAATCAACATTAGGCTAAGTTAGGATCCTAGCTAGCTAACATAAGGCTAATCATAGTGTGCATTTTTAAACCTGTAGCTAAGTATGCTATCAAGCTAGCTAATTGTTATAGTGTGTCACTTAAACCACCAGCCAGCAAGCTAGCTTCTAGTATTATATTGTATTTAATGCTAAGCATTACTTCCAGACAAGAAAGTGAAAAGAAAAGCAAGTAGTGATGTTAATTGTCCGTTATTTTTGGTTTGGATCAAATTGAACTTGTTAAACCACATCTTCTTGTTACTTGGTAAAATCTGGACATAAACGTAGATAAATAAGCAGCACTAGGGAACCTGTGCTCTTTACATTGTCTGTCATGTTTGCAACACGCGCACACAAACACAGACCAACTGTATATTCAGCTTTCTGCTCTCTTTGTTAAATCTCTGTGAAATCTACTTGCCAGTTTTTTTCTCTTTCCAGTAATCACACATACACGTTTACAGCCCATTTGGTGTCAGGTGGCCTTTCAGATAAGCAAACTCACACTTTCTTTTATCACCTTGAGCTGTAAATAGTACAGATTAACAACACACACATCCACGCACACACATCCAGATCTCTCGTCTCCCCTCTGTCTCTTCATGAAAATGTCAGTGCTGCTAATTATTGTGGTCTTTTACAATCACAATTGATTCACATTTTGCTAAGCCTTAATGATAACATCATTTAAGACTATTTCTTCACATCATTTACTTCATGTGGACAAGTTTCAGGACTATCCAATGAATTGCACAAATCTCCATAGCAGCATGTGCAAATCTATGGTCTACTGAGGCTAATTTAATGCATTACAATTACTTTTATCCTCTCTAGTGTATATGTGAAGTTAGTCTCGCTATACAGGGAGATGAGTAAGACTAAAATGGAGGAGCTGACTAAGGCTAATCACTAAGCATTATAAACTGTGTTTATTGTCTTAGGTATGACACAAAGAAGAGTGCCTAAAACCCCCTTACTCATGATAAAAATCACTGTACCACACACCCTTAGGTGGTTTATTGCTTTTATAAAATGGCAACAAAAACAATATGATAAAATCCAGTGTTTGATACATAATTAAATTTATTATTAATAACTTTCACAATTAAAAATTCTTTCACCACGCAATGTAGTCTGTTAACTAAGGCTGATGTCAAGGCCACTACCAAGACCAGGACTAGCTAAGATTGGGTCAAGACTGTGTTTAAAGGGGGTCGAGGCCAAGCAAGAGCGAGTCCAAATGCAAGTGAGACTGAGTCAAGATCAAGAACAAAGACCATCAAATCAAGGCCAAGCTTTTACTTCAACTATATGGCTTCATTTATGCATTGTGCCAAAGATTAGGCTATGTCTTCTAGAAGGAATAACTTCTTGTCAAACTTGGTGCACGTGTTTCATGTTAATGCTAAAATCGGCATTGCTCTAAAGGCCATGAAACACAGAGCAGCCTACAAACATGGCCACCAACCACACCTCCCAGAGTACAACACAGCCTACAATCATGTTCGCCAAGGACTACAAAATCCAGCCATCACGAACTGTCTCACATTAACGTTCACCGGCATTCTGACTGCACATAATGGACTCAGTCACACAATCACAGCCAGACTTTCAATCCACTTGCTAATTGTGAAGTAAACAATATACAGTCAAAGGTTAAGGTATTCCATAAACAGAACAATTGTAACAGGTTTAAAACCTGGCACATTAATACAGAATTGAATTATTGTGATGTAGTCAGAGGTGTGCATATTGAGGATTTATAACTGTTTCAAATGCAGCTCAGCCAATCAGATTCTAGAACCAAAATTATTAATTTTATATTTTTTTAATTTTTTTTTTTTTTTTTTTTTTTTTTTTTAAACTGAGGAACTAAAATTGTATCTGATTCCTCTGGTGAAACCATAAATGAGAAAGAAAAGAAAAGACTTCTGAAAACATACTTGGTTTTTGATTTAGGAAGTAGAGCCTTACTCATAGAGTGATGCTCCCTGTTTGTGGGTGTTTGTTAACTCATGTATACAAAATGGACAGTTAGTGTGCTCCTTCCTAGCAATTCAATTATGTTCCATGCATAGCAGGTGGAAAAGATGTGGTGGCAGTATGTGGGTGTACCTGGAAGCACGCGGGGATCCCTTAGCATGTGAAGGGCTTTTGCAGGAGTTAAGCTTAAATGTGATTTTTTTTATATATGGAAATGCCAAAAAAAGTATAAAAGTAAAAAAAAATTCTTACAGTACACTTTCATCAATATTTTGGTTTCCAAGGCCTTGCTGAGAGCTGGGTTTCTCACTCGACAGAGCAGGGGTCGGCCATCGTCCGAACGCTGAGGCCTGACACTGCAGGGAGAGAATGGGATCATGGTTGATAACATTGTCTCACACCCTTTCACAGTCTGATTTCTATACTCCTCATGATCACATCTCCATTTATGATCCTGGCCAAAGGGAAAGCTTTTCAGTGCATCTCTGACCTGATTCATTAGTGTTATCTTCCTCAGAGGTGCGGTTATAAAAGTGAACTGCTAAATACCTTCACAGCATGATGCAAACTGTTGAAACTCTTGCTGTGTTAATTCCATTTAAACACAAGTGCAAAAAAAAAAAAAGATATTGTGTATTGTATATTGTGATTCAAGTTGATTTCTTTACCTTTTGGCTACATGGTAACAATACAAAAATAACAAAAATACTGTATCTGTCATTAATCATATGGGTAAATCAATGCTATTAAGGCTAGATCACTAAGTATCATTCATCAGATGAGACCACTGCCACTTACAGAACTAATGAACTAATGATACTCATCTAGTAATCGATACTAATCAGTGTATTTTAACTTCTGTGTGTGTGGGGGTGTGTGTGTATGTGTGTAGTGGTAGACAGCCACATTAAAAGTGAGAATTCCTTATTGAACTTTTATTGACCTCATGGATTTCTAACCTGCTGTTAATGAGAGATCACAAACTACTGCTAGAAGGAGGAGAAAAAGCTCACACTGATAGAATCTCTCATTTAAAAACACATTACACTCCAAATCAGCCGTTTCATTTGCAAATCTTGACTGTAGAGTTGGTTTGGTAGGAGTTGTGCGCTGCTTTCCAGGCATATTTGACAGTGGTACATTAGACTATAAAGGAATAGTTTGGCGGAAAATTAAGTAATTTACTCAATGTTCCATTTACACCAAATGTATTTCATCCAAAATGTGTTTCAGACCACGTTCTATAGTAACACAGTGTGACTTATTGTAATCTATAAATGAACAAAACTTCATTGTGTAGCTGAATGTTGTAAGGTTATGGGGCTTCCAATAATTAAAGGTAGAATTACATGACAAACCTGGATGTTCTGTGAATAATACACTAGTTTAATTTAACAAATCATTCATTCCTTCATCTTCATTAGGTGCTTTATCCATGTCAGAGTCACGGTGGATCCGGATCTAGAGTTGGTACCCAGAACCAATTCTGGTTTCATTTTGGAAAGGGCATTACATACTATGGCTTGATTGTGCAATTCCTGTAAGACACTTTGGTGTATGCAGGTTTGCAAAACATTACAATCTTCCTCAAATAGTGAAAAATAGCACTTTCTGGAGTCATGGCATATCCTCATACAGGAATATCTGCAAACAAGGAGACTAAAAATTATTTTTAGCCATGCAGACTGGTATAAGCTATGTGTCTTTCATGATGTTCTTTCTCCATGCAAGCACTAACATCACAAAGGTGGGTTAGTTACAGTGCTCCTGTCCTATGAAAGTAGTTTGATAGTCACTAAATAGCCACTGTATGTGTACAGTACAGTATGTGGGACACCTGACTATAACACCTATATCAAGGCTTTCCTTAAACTGTTTGCCACAAATATGGAAGCACACAACTGTATAAAAAGTCTTTGCATGCTGTAGCTTTTACAATTTCTTATCACTTGAACTAAGTGGCCCAAACCTGTTCCAGCATGACAATTCCCCTGTGCACAAAGCGAGCTCCATGAAGACATGAAGAGTGGTCCTCCACAGACCCCTTGACTTCAACCCCTCTGAACACCTTTGGGATGAACTGGAACACCGACTGCGCCCCCAGGCCTCCTCACCTGACATCAGTGCCTGATCTCACTAATGCTTTTGCAGCTGAATGGACACAAATCCCCATAGCCACGCTCCAAAATCTAGTGGAAAAACCTTCCCAGAAGGGTGGAGGTTATTATAACTAAATCTGGAATGGAATGGGATGTTCACCAACCACATATAAGTGTAATTGGTGTCCACATACTTTTGGCCATATAGTGTGTGGGTATGGTGGGTCCATCTTCTCTGCTGACCATAGCAACCCTTCCCCCTACCATGATGAAACTTGAAACAAAAAGTAAAGCATTGAACCAGTTGAACCAATCACATTACTTGGCATAGAAACCTGAGAATGGTTAGCTTCTACACATGATGCAGATGGTATCAGGGTTTGATGGATGTGGACCCAAGACCACCAATTTTTAAGAGGACTAGGGATTGGTTCTCTGGGGTTTGCCCTTTCAAACTTCACAAAATGCTCTGAGCAAATCTGGAAAAAGAGTAAAAATCCGCCTACCAGCCAGAGAACCCAGAGGAAAACCCCAAAAAAATCAGTCTTTTATAAACTCAGATTATACACATCAGCAAGCTTATTTGAAGCTAGCATCTAAAGATTGTGGAATGGACTTCAAAAGGAGGTCCTGAGACTTGACTGAGATTTTGGCTACAATAGCCTTGTAGGTCCTGTACAAAATTTAAAAAAGGAACATTTGTCTCCAAATATATATTGGCTGAGTGACTGTATTTGGGTATGGCACCATTTTCTGGACCTAATTTGCATTAATGATCTGAAAATATCATTTCAGGGAGCCTGTTGTGACCAAACACTTGACTGAAGATGATTTTAGCTGTTTTCTGTGACTGTTTTTCAAAGCCACAAAGTCTTCCAGCAGGTCAAGAATCTCTTCAGTATGAAAACAAGAAGACGTGAAGTGTCCTTGTTGGCGAGGGTTAAAATGTCCCTAGCAAACTATTATCTCCATATTTGTAAATTACAAAGGAGTTTTTATTTTTGGTAGAGTTGGACAAAGAGGGTGAGAGAGCACAATATCAAATGGACGGATTGCTATTAATTTTTCACTATGACAGAATCATTCTAGTTTAGACACTGCACTCTGATTTAGGAAAGGCAGCTGCAAATAGGTTCAGGTTCTATTGACGTGCACAAGTATAGTGTACAATATGCAATGAAATTCTTACTTGCATGCGCTCTCACCATAACATTACAATCATGCTTTAATTAATGTTTTCTAATTAATGTTTTAATTAGAATAAATTCCAGAAAAATGCAGCCAGAAAATTTGCCAAAGATTTTCTTTAACATTCTGTGCTATTAACTGGAAGATTTCGAGTTAAAAATTTTCGCATTAGAAGAAAGGTTACGTTTCTGTAAGACCATCAAGTTCCCCACTTTATGCTTGGATTGCATTCTGGCCCTACATTTAATGCATCTGATAAATGTAAATGCATACTTCTCTTAGAAAAAAATAGATTAAAGGCATCACTAAGATTTCACAGACTACCACTTTAAATGCAGTTCATTGAATTGTGCAGGGAAGTGGGTAAAAGTGTTTAATTTAAAAAAGTCACCTAAGCACCTACTGAATTGTGTTTAAATCATGATTTTTTTTTTTCTTTAGGAAATGTTGCCATTATGCTAAGGCCTTAGAAATAAATGCATTATTGGGTTTTATAGTACCTCACCAAATTAAACTCCAAATTGTAGCAATATTCTATCTTAAACCTTCAGCCCACATTACTTTAGCTATCTGTACCTAAAACCTTAGTGTTGTGCTGCAGTGAAAAGAATTTTCTTAGGATTTTTATTCTTAAAGAAAACTTCTGAATTTTAAAGGAGCAGCAACACTAAAAAAGAAAATACGTACTTAACTTCAGTGTGGAGTGTTCAGGAGTTTATCTTCAGAGCCTGACATCGTGAAAGTCGTTGTATCTGTCAGCTCCTCTCCATCTGTGAATTAGAAGTTTTATTACACTTGTACAAACAGTAGCTGTCTTTAAACTGGCTTTAAAAACTACTGTCAGACTAATCAAATTTTTTGTGCATTCAGCAGTGCTGTGGTATTAGACTGGTATGAAAACTGATTTGGTAAGATGTCTCATGCCTATTTTTAATCCTAAAAACACTTATTGATACTGTGTAATGGTTATAGTTTTGAATTCAAGTTTTTTTTTGTTATTCTCACATGAAAGCATGTTGAAATTCTTGTCCAGGGTAATGCTACAAATGTAGTGGACAGTAATGAGTTTGGAATATTTAACTGCTGAGTTACCAACCCAGAACACATGGACATTATCAGAACATTCAGTAAGAATTCAACAGGTTCTAAGAAGATTGCTGTTGTTTCTTTTGGCTGCTCCCTTTAGGGGTCGCCACAGAGGAATCCACCTTCCATTGTCTGCATATTGATTTTGCACAGGTTTTATGTTGGAAGCCCTCCCCACTTATCCGGGCTTGGGACCGGCACTGAGCGCGCACTAGCCTGTGGGTTGGCGGTTGGGACTCAAACTCATGATCCTAAGAAGACCTAAGAAGATTCCTAAAAAACATCTGCTGTTATGAATTATGCCACACTGTGGTTTACACAATATTTCCAGTTATTATTCATTATAGTCCATATATTACCAGTTATATTACAACCAAAATGTTGTAGCAACATTGTACAAATATTTGCACGTCATATAAAACATTCTCATAACCTCTGGGAAACTTGATGCTTTAAAGTTTCATTCTTCAAACAAAAAGCTCCTATAACGGTAACATTCAGAAAACCTTCTACTAACCTCAGATACATAGACACAACCCAAAATCAAGATGCTTTTTCAAGCCAAATAAATAAATAACTGAAGTTTCATGAGGAGCAGCGAGTAAAAACTAATAACTTCTATGTTCCCTTAAGCCACTCCTTAGAGCATTTAAAGGCCAGGTGTAACTGATCCACAACCTGAAGATATTGTTTTTCCTTCCCTGCACCTGTTATTAGACAAAGTGGCCCTCGAACTCTATATGCATCTGAGGAGTCTTTATTAACTTTTAAGAGTGGTCATACCTTTAAAGAGAATGACATCAGCAGCCGGTTTGGCATCAGGGGCGATGCAGGTCACCGTGTACGCTTGCCCCTCCACCCACGGCTCCTCTGAGTCCAGCACAATGTAGGGATTTGATGGAGGAACTGAAACAGAGAGTCAATATCAGAGACCTAATGAAGGAACTGTTATATAGCAACTACTGAGTGTTCCGTGGTCTGGGAAAAAACTGTCGGATATCTCTGTGGCTGAATTCTGGCAAACAGCCAAAAAAGGAATGAAAAAAAAAAAAAAACTGAACTGGAACACCGACTACACCCCAGGCGTCCTCGCCTGACATCAGTGCCTGACCTCACTACTGCTCTTTTGGCTGAATGAGCACAAATCCCCACAGCCATGCTCCAAAATCTAGTGGAAAGCCTTCCCAGAAGAGTGGAGGTTATTATAACAGCAAAAGAGGAACTAAATCTGGAATAGGATGTTCAAAAAGTACATATGGGTGCGATGGTCAGGTGTTTTGACCATATACTATGTAAAAGACATGTTACCAAAAAAGACATGTACATGTTGTTTAATCTTGCCTAGTCTATATTCCTGCAAAGATCATGTATTGCACGGAGCCAGTTTAATAGACACACGGGTAAAACAGTCAATTCGCTTACAGATATCTAAAATCTTGCTAGCTAAATGTGATTTCCTCTCACAGTGAATGTCTCGCTTTGATCAAGGTGTTTGATAGCTACATGATGTCATGAAACAGCCATAAGCCTAATTAATTCAGTTTGTAATCAGATACCGGCTGTCATATTTGGGGGGTAAGCAGAGTGCTCAAACTGTACTTCTGGATGAGATATCTCCGCAAGAGAAACACATTTCAGCTCAGGAATATCTGCAGTTTTTCGGAAACTATACAGGTTTTACCAGGACGCCACACACATTTGATGTAATACTCTGTTGTATGACTGCTGCAAGCCAACATTATAGATATGTGTTGGAAGAATTGAAACCAACACGGTGTGACACTTGAAAATTCTTTACAATGTTCAACTCAATTTGCAGGAAATGTGCAAATTGCATCATCCAAACAGCAGCCAGACATTGTTTCCCAACCTGGTTCTTAGCACCAGAAATCGTGCTATACAGTGAAATGCATTATTTTGAAATCAACCAAAACATTGATCATACAAATACCTCAAATACAAGACTGCCTTTTTATTATAGATAATCACAATTACACTACAATTACAGAGTGATGCAGAGGAAATCTGATACTCAAGACAATCTACAGTCTGTACTGGCAGTATACTGTAAGTGTACACAATGGGAGTCCAAATCTAAAACTATGTCGCTAAAACCTGGTTGTGAACTGATGACACACATCACGTTTTATAGAGTATGAAAATCAGCAAAAGTAGTAACTTGAAAAGCAAACCCTGTGTACTCTTTGTCTTTACTTTGAACTTTTTTTTATTTTCTGGAGGTGCTCAAAGCCATGATCCCAAGAGTTTCTATGCACATTTGTAATTTCTAGCTTCGAAGTTAGCTTTATAGACATCATACAGCTTGTGATTGGGTACACTCATGCTGAATCATACGATGTATGTATATCCTTTTATAGCTGTTTATACTAGTGACTAAATAAAAAAGTAATAATAATACAAAAACACCAAAAACACAGTACGACCCCATACAATGTATGTTTGTTAGTTAGCTTGCTAGCTAGCTTACTAATGTAATACCATAACTAATGTGACAGCATAAATAAATATTACAAGAATTCCTCAATATTATACTTAAATTGACTGTTTCATACAGTAATATACAGAAACCTTACAATCTGTCAAGTCCTTTTTTTAATCTTTTATTGCAATCACCTGCACTTATTCAGAAATATCAAGGCTCACATGCAACATACAATAAATTACAATAAAAAAATATATAATAATAATTTTAGAATGTGAAGTTTTGGAATCCCTTTTCTCATTTTATTAGAGGTATATCAGTCACATTAACATATTTGTCTTTCTTATTTATTTATTTATTTATTTATTTATTTATTTAATTGTTTGTTTGTTTGGTTGCTTGCTTGCTTGCTTGTTTGTTTACATTATAAAAATACATCGATAGATTATTATTATTATTATTATTCTTATTATTATTATTATTATGTACACTATTTTAAAATGTATACTTATTTGACCTTACTGATGGTCAAAACTTTGACTCATCTTGTCAGCTTGAGCATTCTGATCCTATGTACAAATGTACAAAATATAATTTGAGTAGAACTATACACAGGGATCTCAGATAACAGCGGAGTACACAGTAACTACACAGAACAGCAGGAGCATCATCAGGATAACTACATGCTGTAAATGTGCGACACTGAGCAGGCTGACTGTGCAAACTGCATCCAACTGTAAAACCATCGTAAAACAGCAGCCAGATGTTATTCCCATCCCGGATCTCTTCACGTTACAGCTTTGGAAATTCATTACAGCAGCTACATTGTACAGGCTACATGTAGCCTAATAATCTGTTACATCATGATCAAATCTGATTGGTCTGATATGCCATGATCAAATCTGATTGGTCAGAAAACTGTATTTTAACTGCAGGAGACAAAAAAGTGAGGCTGATAAGTGAGGCTGATATGAGAACAGCTGTGTATAGCTGATATAATGTAAGACATAACTGGACCTAAATTGTCTTGCTGATGTAGCACAACATTAAATATAGTTATACATGATGTCATTTTTTTAATATATTAGAAATAATATTGCTGGTGAGTCGCTGTGGTATAAGAGGAATGAAACACTTTCTGTAACAGTAGGCCACATCACATTGGACCTGATATACTGTATATCACCCCACCCTATTATTGATTATTTTCCTATATCAGCATGCCTCCGAGTGTTTTATTCCTTACCTAATAACTCGAAGAATAGCATAGTTGGAAAATAACATACTCGTAACATACATCTCCAAATGGAAACAGAGTAAAACGTTTGATGCCAATCTTAAGGAAAATTTCTATCTGATCAAACAATAAAAAAAAAATAATAATTACATAAATAACATGTTAACAGTATAAACATTAATATGAATAATTAAGCCTTTCACTGCACAAAAACATGATGTATAAAATTGTGAAAAAATCTCAAAATTCTGGGTACTAGGGACTATCTATCTATCTATCTATCTATCCATTTTCTTCAACTGTTTCAAAAGTCACTTTGGACAAGACAATCTTTCCTGGCCTATTACTATTTACATTTGTCCTTACACTGATGTGATACATATATTTATTAGAATTGCATGAAATGCATTGTATTATTCTGATATTTATTTAAATCAGTATTTATTAGATGTATATTTAAGAGATGCTAGGTGTCTCTCTTGAATATGCAAAATTTAAGCACATGGGTGGTGTATAACTGAAGTTTTTAATAAACCTGAACTTGAACAATGCTTAGGTTTTACAAATTCATTATCATCACTTTAGCATGAGGATGTGTTTGTGACAGGAAACAGCACTGAGCCAGTTTTAACACATTTCTATTCTCCCTGAAGTTCATATTCTATTTCTGTCTTTTAATCAAGAAGAGCAGTAACTTCATACCTGTTGGATATCTCTTCTGGGGTGTGTGTGTGTGTGTCTTTGTGTTTGTGAACCATGATGCTTTGCAATCTAAGAAGGGTATCTCCACTAGGGGGTGCTGTTGCAGTGTCAGGGCCCGAGAACTTTGTGAGCTTCCATGCTGAGACAGATGAGATGCGGCTCGAGCTACAAACTGCTCTAAACCAAGCGCTCAGATCCCTGTGTGTGTGTGTGTGTGTGTGTGTGTGTGTGTGTGTGTGTGGTCTCTGATGACTCCCGAGACCACACTGCAAAGCCAAATAATGACATGCATTTGTAATCTCTCTCCTCCTCCCTCACACACGATCAATCGCTATATTTCCCATTTTGCTTTTCTCTTTATTCTCTGCTTATTTTTTATCTTTCATCACTCACCAACATCCCCCTTTCTCTCTCTCTCTCTCACTCTCTCTCTCTCACTCTTCTTCTCTCTTCCTCTCTCTCTCCCTCTCTCTCTCTGTCTCTATCTCTCTCTCTCTCTTCCTGACACAGTCTAACTCTTTTGTCTTCCTGGTTATTTGGTCTGCTTTTTTCCCTTTTCATCCAGTTCTCAACATCCTGTTTCTTTCTCTCCTTCCCTTCTTCCTTCTCTCATTTTCTCTCCTACACTCCCCCCTTCGCTCTTCTCACATTTCATCTCCCACTCCCCTCTCTCTCTCTCTCTGTCTTTCTCTCTCACACACACACACACACAAACACACACTATCAGTTGCTAAATTTCTCTCTTGTCTATCTTTATCTTCTGTCCACACCCTCTTTTGCTCCTCCACCACAATATTCCAGCTCTTTTTTCCTCTCTCTCTCTCTCTCTCTTCCTCTCTCTCTCTCTCTCCATTTATCTCTTCTTCTTAATACTCAATGATTACATACATTTCCCTTTTGTCTTTTCATTCATTCTTTTGCTACCTCTTTCAGCATTTATTCTCTCTCTCTCTCTCTATCTCTCTCACTCACACACAATGAATCACAGAATTATATTTTGCCCACACCCTCTTCTTTTTCTCCTCCACCACAGTATTTCATCTTTCTTCTTCCCTCCTTCACTTCTCTTTCTCTGTCTTTCTCTCTCTCTTTATTCTTCCTTTATAATTTTTGTTTTATTTCTACTTTCCTCCTTCACAACAGCCTCCTTCTCATCTCTTTTTCTCTCTCTCCTCCATCATATGCTTTTAATTGCTACATTTTCATCCACAAGTCTTTCTCTTTCCATTCTTTTATCTAACATTTTTGTGTCCTACTCCCTTTTACCCTCTCTCTCTCTCTCCTTCCACACACTTTACCAATCCCTGCACTGTCTTTCTTAATCTTCTATCTGCCTCTCCTACTCTCTTTCCTCTCTCATGCTCTATCAGTCACTTTATTTTCCCCTGTTTTCCTCCTTTCCCTTCATTCTTCTCCTTCATGTCCTCTTTCATCACTTCACAATGTCCCCACTTTCTCTTCTTTCGTCTCCTATTTTTCTCTCTCCTCCCTGTGCTCGTGTTCTCAGGTTCATCACTTGTTGTGTCGGCGGAGGCGTCGGCTGGTCGCACAGATCTTCTAAAATAAGAGTGATGTTCCTAAAGCGGGGAGGCAGTGGAGCGCTTCTCCTCTCAGTGCCTCTCACTTTTCCCAGAACTACCTTCCCATTCGCTCTCTCATTCTCTCTCTCTCTCACTCTCTCATTCCCCCTCATTCTCTCTCTCTCTCTCTCTCTCACTCTCTCATTCCCCCTCATTCTCTCTCCCTCTCGCTGCAGGTCTTTACGTACAGTTCCTTCATTCATTTATTCCCATTCGCTAAGTCAGCACACTCGTTTCTCACTGTGCGTCTCTCTCTCTCTCTCTCTCTCTCAGAATTTGAGCTGCAGAAGACAGGTGTGTGTGTATGTGTTGGTGAAAAGGTACCTGGTAAAACAAAGCCAGTAAGGCAAAAACTGTGACCTCAGTGAAGTCCACCTGAGAGTCTCACAAACACACACACACACACACACACACACACACACACCTCATACTATCCTTATGAGGACCTTCCACTTACATAATTAATAATGGCACTACGTAATGCTATGCTACACTTAAATCTAACCCTAACCACCTTATTAATAATAATAATAATAATAATAATAATAAAAAGTTTCAGTTTTCCTCATGGGGACCAGCCAAAAGTCCCCAAGAATTCAAAACTGTCAGGTATTCCTACCTTTCTGGGACAGATGGTCCTGACCAAGGTAACCCTGACATAAGACAAGTACGCTGAGCTATTATAATGACATGACACCATAATGACAGTTTAATCTGACCATAACTTAGAGGAAGATTGGGTTTTTAGATAAGATACAATAAACTTTATTGATGCCAATTGCATCAGTTCTTGTGCCAGTTACAAAAGAATAAATCTGGTCAAAATATACATACTAGTAATAAAATAAAAATAGAAGTATATTCTTTAAAACTGTACATGAGCAAAATTTAGATCAAACACATCAACAACTCATTATAAATGTATTGATTTTTCAGCATTTATCTGAAAGATACAAATAATAAATGTAAATCTTTTTATTCACCTTTGTTGCTGTGAATGAGTAAATGAGTTCTGCTGGAAAGGGACATGATTACAGTGTTAATTTTGTAGCTTGCTAATGAAGAATTATATAGCATTAGAACATTTTGTCAGTAGCTGAGTTTATGGCCCTGTGTTTACCGCTCTATTTTTCTCCTAGTGGGATACCAGAGACTTGTGTTAAATTCATTTAATGGTACACGGACAGTATGTTTGATATCCATGTTCTAAGGTAAGCCAGTCCATAAGGTGTCAACCTAATGTCAAAAAAAATAAACATAATAAACCTTTAGAATAGGGACGTACACACACAAGGAATTTGTTTCTCGCTTAAAGGAGCTTCCGGTACTTACAATGAGTGCAACACAGAACGGGGTACAACATTTAATAAAGAAATACACCGATCAGCCATAACATTAAAACCATTATCTCATTACAGTGGCACCTGTCAAGGGGTGGGATGTATTAGGCAGCAAGTCAACAGTCAGTTCTCAAAGATGACGTGTTGGAAGCAGGAAAAGTGGGAAAGCATAAGGATCTGAGTGACTTCGACAAAGGCCAAATTGTGATGGCTAGGCGACTGGGTCAGAGCATCTCCAAAATGGCAGGTCTTGTGGGGTGTTCTCGGTATGCAGTGGTTAGTACCTACCAAAAGTAATCCAAGGAAGGACAACCAGTGAACCGGCGACAAGGTCATGGACGCCCAAGGCTCACTGATGCACGTGGGGAGAGAAGGCTAACCCATCTGGTCCGATCGCACTGAAGAGCTACTGTAGCACAAATTGCTGAAAAAGTTAATGTTGGTTATGATAGAAAGGAGTCAGAACACACAGTGCATCACAGCTTGCTGCATATGAGTGCCCATGCTGACCCCTATCCATCACAGAAAGCCCCTACAACGGGCATGTGAGCATCACATCTGGACCATGGAGCAATGGAAGAAGGTGGCCTGGTCTGATTGATAATATTTTCTTTTACATCATGTGGATGGCCAGGTACACGTTCGTCAATAACTTGGGGAAGAGATGGCACCAGGATGCACTACGGGAAGAAGGCAAGCCGGCGGAGGCAGTGTGATGCCCTGGGCAATGTTCTGCTGGGAAACCTTAGGTCCTGGCATTCATGTGGATGTTACTTTGACACGTACCACGTACCTAAATATTGTTGCAGACCAAGTACACCCCTTCATGGCAACAGTATTCCCTAATGGCAATGGCCTCTTTCAGCAGGATAATGCATCCTGCCACACTGCAAAAATTGTTCAGGAATGTTTTGAGGAACATGAAAACGTATTCAAGGTATTGACTTGGCCTCCAAATTCTCCAGCTCTCAGTCCGATTGACTATCTGTGGGATGTGCTGGACAAACAAGTCCGATCCATGCAGGCCCCACCTCTCAACTTACAGGACCTAAAGGATCTGCTGTTAAAGTCTTGGTGCCAGGTACCACAGCACACCTTCAGAGGTCTTGTGGAGTCCATACCTTGACAGGTGTATGTCAAGTGAATGTATATTTCACAAAAACACTAAACTAAAATATTTTTAAAGTATAAAGATTATAAATATGAAAAAAAAAAAATCCACAGTACAGCTTTTTAGTGAAATCATTGAAATTACGTTTGAACAAAATTTGTTAAGTGACTGAAACTAAATAATAATTAGGACATTTGTGGGAATAACAGCATTGAACTCGCTGTGCAAACAAAAATCCCCCCACAGGATCATATGAAAGAATATATTGTTCATATCTGTGTGCATAAGCCAGGCAGACAGGAGACAGCGAGACACAAAGCTCGATTCATTAAACAAATACAGACGGATAGACAGATAAAGAAGATAAGAGACAGATTAACAGAGACAGCTGCACAGGTTCTGTCTGTCTTTTTCTCTTTCTCTCATTCTCATACTTTTTCTCTCTTGGTGTCTTGCTTTTTCTCTTACATTCTGTCCCACACACACACACACACACACACACACACACACACACACACACACACAATGTGCATGAGTTTTGATTTAGGTTTAACACATTAATGCAGTTTCATCACATTAAAGGAATAATTTAGGGGGGGAAAAATGATCAAATTAGCACAATTATTCACCAGTTGATCTGTGGTTGCTTCTGGTTTGCTTCTGCTCTGGAGCTCTATGTGTAACCCTGATTTCACACTAGCGAGCAACGGCGCGACAGGCACCTGTGCATTTCCTATGTGTGTATAATTTCAGCAACAGAGGCAAACGACAAAGCAACAGCGTGACAAGCAGTTTGAGTTTTTTCAAGTTTATACAAATTAGGTTTTTTTTTTTTTTTATTTCTCCTCTCACACCTTTAGTTCCTACCTGCAATTAAATCCCATTTACTGTTTGACCCAAAAAAATAGAAGAAAACCTGATTTCAACTCTTCTTGTCATAGACATGACCCCTTATTAAATGTGTAGAGACATTACAAAGAAAAATAAACCCTGGAAGAAAGTAGCAGAGATTGTTGGCGTCTCTGGAGATTGTCTGTAGCTAGTACAGTCTTTTGCAGTCTTTTGCGCTGCAAACTGTATTTTGCTAATACCTGATGCAACGCATGGCACATAACATGCAACAACCACTTTTCAGATTAATACACTTATTTAATTTGTGTTTAACTAGTTAGAAGGAGATATATAGATTTATAGGCACATGGTGGTTACACCAGGTTGTGGTTCGTGTACACAGCTAGTATAGTTAGCTTATGTTGCTAATCTGGTAACAAATAATATGAAGCCTGGCATGTAATGTAAAAAAAAAAATTTAAAAATCCAGTTTCACCCTTTTTTTCACTTTACTAAAATATTAGAGTACATTTAAGATAAACATAAGTTAGTTGTATACCGTAGTAAATTGTCTGTTGTAGGCTGTACATTTTTAG